>NC_089851.1:9248419-9598419 GCF_036373705.1 Amia ocellicauda | reverse complement strand
GCATTCATTAAATACTAGTGGATATTGAGGTCAAAAGTAATACTCTACACAAACACTATACAAGTCTTAATTTGTCTGTGGAGTTAATGGACAAGCTATATTAATATGCATAATTTGGAAGTTGTAAAATGTATTATATTTTGAATTGCTATGTTTTATGTAAATTGACTTTGTAATGTTTGATGCCTTTACTTAACTATTTTTGCACTTTGTTTTGCACTTATGTTCTAAGTCGCCCTGGATAAGTGCGTCTGCCAAGAAATAATGCTTTCCAATGTAAATTATTGTCCTCACACTTTTTTTCTTCCCCCCCCCCAGTTTCAGAATTAAGGAAACGTTTTGAACCGGACTGCTCAGAAATGAACAGGTATGCAAATGACAAATTTAAATTGCACGCATGAGGGATTTGTAATGGGTTGATTGAAGAATTGTCACTCATGAATCATATGAAATATTATATTAATATTAAGTAGTTACATCTTGGTTAAGATGGTTTCCATTTCCACCCCTCTTTTACTCTGTCTACGGACTTAAATCATACATTTACACTCTTGTGCAGGAAAGAGAGAATTGCTCGACGGTTAGAGGGCATCGAGAGCGACTCCCAGCCCGTCCTGCTCCAGAGCTGTGCCGGGTTAGTTTCGCACAGGCTGCTGGAGGAAGATACACCACGATACACTCGGGCCTCTGACCCTTGCAGTCCGTTTGTAGGTAAGTAATTTAGGATAAATTATAATCTTTGAATATCCATGTAAGTTTTGGAAGCTTCTTTAGATGCATCTGCTTTTTTCCAAGATTTAATCTATATATAGAATGGCATACCTATTTGATATTCATAAATCAAATGGACAAGGTCACGTGGAGACTTATTCTCTTCCATTTTGTAATATTTCAAACCAAAATGAAAGCTTGATAATGATTCTGAATTCAAAGCAGTTTAACCTAATATTTGTAAGCCTGTCATCAATTACAAATCCCACCCAATTTTGTTTGGTGTTTTTTTGTCTACAGTTTACTATATATTTTCAGAGATTTTTGAAGATCGAATGTTGATATCCCATCTGCATGTGTGTGTATATGTAATAAATGGTTAAATTAATGGCAAATGTATCTTATGACCTACTTATGAAAACTCATCTCAAGCAGTGGATTTTGGAATGTTAGAAATGTATCCATATTTTTCCCATTCACAGCCAGACGGTTCAGCAAGGAAGAATCTGAGATCGCAGAGACCGAGGTCGCTACTTCAGAGAGGCAGTCCAGAGCCAGATGTCGAGCCGAGCCTCAGACCGATCACGCGGACTCGACCTACAGCTCTGGATCCATGGACAACGCGGGTCCGGACTCCAAGGCAGAGAGGATAGCCAGGTACAAAGCGGAGAGGCGGCGCCAGCTGGCCGAGCGGTATGGGATCTCTTTGGATCAGGAACTGGACACGGAATTCTGCTCCCGGTACACGCGTGTGAGGAAGGAGTCTGACCCGTCAGAGAGGCATCCCCCTGCTGAGCACCATCGGGAGGAGGGGGGCCGAGATCTGAGCTCCCTGTACAGCACCAGGACGGGAATTGTCAGGGAGTCGAGGCAAGCGCCCTCCGAGGAGAATATCTCCCGAGAGGGGCCCGACGGCTTCTCGGAGCGCGAGAGGATGATGAACCTGGAGAACAACAAGCGGGCCCAAGACAGGAGTGCCAAAGCAGGACCATACAACCAGGTGTCCTTCACGGATGTGTCCACCTCTGCCAAGGTCCCTGGAAAGGAGTGCTCCCTCACTGGGGTGCCGAGCTCCCCCCGGCCAGGTCGCCGCTCTTCTCTCCCGTCTCCGAAACATGGCATTTCGCCCGGGGATCTGTTCATCGAGCAGCAGGCCCACAACATCCTCAACAGACAAGGGTGAGTGCCATGCAGCGGTCAGAGTTGTGTAGCGCAGGCAAAGATCCAGGGAGCAGTTTGTGCTTTCTTAAAATACAATTCAGGGATTTTATTTTTCTACTAACTTTCTACAGCAATCTGTCCAACCTCAACCATATTGACCCAGATTGAAATTATTCCGGTCAGTTTTTAATGTAATTATTTACAAGGTCATTCTTTAAGTAGGTCTCTAGCTTTTTGATGTAGTGCAATATTATCTACAGTGACTGTGATTTTATTTTGATTCTGTCCTTGCTATACTGCATTTGTGCAAACATCACAATGATTTACATTTTTACTTTAACCAAATTTTGTAATTCAGAGAGACCAGAATGATTAGTCATTACTACATGCAATGTTATTGCAAAAGCCAAAACGTTTGCAATATTTTAGTGTGAGTGTGTGAGTGTGTGAGTGTGTGAGTGTGTGAGTGTGTGAGTGTGTGAGTGTGTGAGTGTGTGAGTGTGTGAGTGTGTGAGTGTGTGAGTGTGTGAGTGTGTAGTCTTAAACCTCAATGATTCTCTCTTCCTGTGTATCTCACTAGAGATTTAGCCAAGCATGGTGCTAAGCTCAGGTGACTCCAAGCCCACCTTCTGTGCCCCCCCTTTATCTTGACCTTTATTGAAAGACTCGGTGGGACATCATAGGGAAGGTGACCCTTGACCACTGAAGCCCATTCCATGGGGTGGTACTTCCCATGCCATTTTCACCTCTGTCAAATTAATTTCTAAGTTTATCTTTATCTAATTTTATATAATGTGCTTATCAGAAGAAAATCGTACCAATGTATCATGCTCTGGAGGTATTTTAGAATATTTCTGAACTTGACCGCATTTAACAAGTGAAACTGAAAGCCTTGCTAGCAGTTATCCCTATTTCTTTCAGGTTTTTTTTTTTTTTGTCTTGTACGATTCAGACTTCCAATGCCATGTTTTAAATGGTGATTCCATTACAACACAACCTTAAATGCTTGCATGTAGTCTTCACTTCACTTTTCTTTCTTTAAAGCATTGCTTAAGTTGTGCCTGAATACAATGAAAAGCTTGGGTTTCTATACAACTGTTGAAAAAAGCTAAATTACCACAGAACAGTTGGGGACATATGCCTCTTGACTCTTTCCTACCAAGCTGCTCTTGAGTTTCACAACTTGGCAGCTTCTTCCATTTTACATCAGATGGGGATCAGGTTTCACAGCATACCATGCGAGTTATCACTGGGACTGGAATAAGATTACAGCATCCAGTCCACAGCTGGACTTGATAAACTTCAGCATTAGCTCATAAATTAAAGCATAATATTATAAATCCATCTCTCAAGCTGTCCTGTTACTAACAAATGAATCTTGTAGAAAATATGACTCTATTCCTAAATATGTGCCTCCTACAGTATGTATGGCATTCAGATGTGTTTCCAGGGTTTGTCAGAGCTCAGGTCTGGACATCACATTGCAGGATTAAGTGTTCAGACTTCGCCACCGACATTGCAAACTTCAGGTGCCTCACTGCATTTTAGGCTTCATTTTTGTTGACTTGCATGCTGATCAGAATCTTGGCTGTTGAAAGAATGAATACAAAAATATAATAAGGGGATGAATCTGCACTGGAATGATGTCACCCAATACAATTTCTCGGTTAAGGTTGCCTAAGAGATGGTGGTTGTACATCACCCTTTGTTTTATCTTGTTTCCTTTGGCTGTGTGTTTACCTAAGCTGTCTTTTACCGCATTCCTGTGTAGCCCTGTGGTAAAACCAAAGAGCGATTGGTTTCTTCAGAAAGATTCAGAAGGCGAGACACAATCTCTTATCAACTGGCCCTCCAGGTATTATGGGTTGTGTGGATGTGTCTAATCCTTAGACCATTCCTAACAAGAGGTCTTCTAACTCATTTCACCATGTCCATAACATCAGACTCTCAATAATGAAGATCTGTAATAATTATAGTGCCTTCCCACACTTAACAGATTTGTATTTTAAACCACTTTGAATTTTACAGGCTGATTTAAGTGTACTTTGCACTTGTTTTCTAAAAATACTAATTTTGCCAAAAAAAATATTTTCCAAAAAATATTTACTTCCAAGTGTTAATTGTGATTGACCTATACATGTATAACATTTTTAAGTACTTTTAAACCAATTGAACTGTACCCCCATTTTTCCTTTAAGTTATTAATGGTAATTATTGATGGTTATTAATACCTTCTACTATTATTTAATGAAGGTTCTGTCTCACTTACTGTATGCTGTTAGTCAGATTTCAGCAGAGAATCAAATGTGCAGGAAGGCATCCACATATCCTTTAAAATGAATATGTTAACTGACTATATGAAGTCTCTGCATGTTCATTTTATGTCAATGTTTCTCTGGCTTCAGAAACTATTTTTAAAATGGATTCCAGTTGCCTGCTAATTCTGCTGAGTGGGAATAATACTTGCAAAGAAGGGGACAGTTTTAGATTTGAATGAGTCAACCCACTTCTTTGAGTCAACAATCATCCTTCATTCGATCTAATCTGCAAACTCCATGCCCCCATGAACTTCATTGTTCTCCATTTGCTTAATGGGACCCTTAAACTGTAAAACAATGTGGAAGCTGGTTGTTTGTATTTTTTAATTGTATTTTATTTGGTCCATATAATGGATTGTAGTTTTACAGTCGTTTTTTCAAGCAAGTTTGGTAAGTTTTGATGGTTGACTCTGCATCACATGTTAATCTTGACACAATTACCTGCACAAAACTGTACACATTGCATATTGTGCTGTAGCACATGGGTAGATGCTTATTTTAAATGACCCTTGTGGTTCTTGTGGCTCATTTGGCCCTTCAGTGTGGAAGCCACACAAACCAGATGTCATTTAACACAAGGACCTTCAATTTTGATCAGGAACTCAAAGGTGCTCTGCAGCCACACTGTGACTATTTATACATAGTTTGCATTTAAAGAACTGTACTGAAATCTTTAGTAATTTCACAGAGACCATATGGGATTAGGATACTCTGCAGATTAACACCAGCACTGTTTATTTCAATGAGATGGATTCACGTTGCTAGCACCTAAGCAACTGTGAATAATCAAGTATACTTAGAGATTCAGTCAGGTAAGTCAGCCTAACTGTTGATGTGTTGGAATCTTGCATATTGTGGAAATGACAGTATACTCTGATTACGTAGATTACTAGGCCGACCGGGCAAGTGACGCATTCTTTGATTTTCTTTCTTCCCTAAACCCTGAAAGCTGACTAAACTGAATGGCAAGGTTCTAGAAATGTGAGTTTTATGTAAATAAGTTTGTTTTAATTCTGCTTTGTCTGTGCGGTGGGAATGTGACCTTTTTGTCCTATGAGTTTACAGCAGAGGGGACCAGCTTGAATCAGTTTGTGTTGAGAGAACCTCCTTCTGATCCAGTAATCCAATTATCAGCTTCTTGTTGAGCTAAGCTTAATGAATGAACTCTTAAAGAGGCAATCTAGTAACCAGTACTGTCAGTTTAAAAGGAATGTGTCCAGGTGTCCATTTCTAAAAATCCAAACAATTGGCAAAATAGATGTAAACCGTGTTCCATTGCAAAACCAACATAATCTTAAAGTACAATCATAATTACAGTACCATCCAAACTTCAAATCCTTCATGAAGAGGAACAAAAATTTAAATTTAGCAAGAAAATGCAGTGGTATGTTCTGTTTTGGGACTGTGATTATTTCATACAGTACATTATTACATATTTCTAAATGTTCAAATGTATTCAGACTTTGTGTTCATCAACTGCTTTTATAACCTGTAGATGCTTCCTGTAACTTTGTAATCAGTTTATTAAATTCCAAAGAATGGCTTTTGACCACGCTGTGCCTCCTGAGGATCTGATTGACCTTTTTAAAACGCTCTGGGAAGTGTCTCCTCCATGTTACCAATGGTATCTGGACAAATATGCTTCATGTATTTAGAAATATAGGTATGTTTGACAGATATGCTATTAATTTGTGTAGCATGGGTAGTTAACTTTTCTTTGTATCAAGTATTGTATATTTACCACATTGTAATCCAAAACCATTTGAGGATTGAAGTTATTTTAATTCTGTGATTTACTAAGAATTATTGGGACACCAACAAACAAAAGTTTAGCTACAAGAACAAGATTTGTTTAGATTGTTAATACAAGTAATTTAACTCCTCACTGTATTGAAATGTCAAGGAAAACCCAAGGTCAATATGTTAATGTTTTGTCAACATTGAGGTCTAAACTCTCAAGATGCCTACACATCTTATTAGTGAATGTGGTGCAGACTCTGGTAAAATGAGGTGACTGCTATGGAGAGGTCTCTGGAGGACAGGGGGAAGGTAATTCCTTTTGGGCAATTTGCAGCTCTGGCGAACGGTACACCAATCCTGTCCAGACATGATGAATCATTGTTCAGCTGGGACACTTCTGTGAATTGAGGATGCAGCAGCTGGGCCTGCCAGAGCCTTGAGTAGCATGGCCAGGTGATGCTTGAAATGTCCGTCTCAGGCATCTGATTGTGCTGTGTAGGCTTTGTCAGCCCTTTAAGGGTTTGTTTTTAGAACTTATCCAAAAAAGATTAAGGAAATGCATCTTGCCAAGCTTTTTGCATTTTAATATAGTTTAAGATGACCTCGGTTGCAACAGTGTAGGTTATTAAAGTGCTTTGTACAAAACAACAGGAAGGATAATAAATTGGCTGAGCTCATTTACAAATCTGCTTGGAATGTCTGAGGAGCAGATGTCTGAATCTGCCCAGATTATCCCACTTGAGGGAGAGGCTAAGAACAACACTGTCATTGTTCAGGGTACCTTGGTGGACTTTATAAGAATAAGATCACACTGAAATGCATAACATTACAATTTATCACTTTGTGTGATCTTGATGAAGGCTTTTGAGACCAAATTGAGTGTTCTTGGGCTTTTTGTGAGTAAAATTAGTAACTTTTTCCATTTTTAGTGTGATCTGTTTTTTGTATTCAGTTTTTCTTTTTGGAACTACCTACCAGTATGTTTTTATTACTTTTGGATGATTCGTTTCTCCCGGACCTATATTATTATCTATATCTACTTTGGTAGACTTTCATGGGCATTATGAAACTTATGTAATGCTTACATGAATAATGAAGTGTTCATTATTTTTTTAATTGTACTTGTTTTGCTGGCTTTATTCAGTTCGAGGGGGTGGGGGCAAGGGGGCTGAAGAGTCTTTTTTTATATATATCAGTGGAGAGATTAGAGGCACTCAGGCTGTCGAGTATTAAAGGGACAAGCAGGGTCAAAAGTTGATGGCCCTGTTCATATCTGCATTTTAAAAAGAAATGTATACAAAAATAACATCGCTCACTTGATCAGTCTGTAGACCTTTGTTTGTAATTAACATGTGTTTGTGCCTTTTCTAAGCATAACCCTTCTGCTTTTAAGAAATCGGACCATTGACTATAAGAAATTGAAACGGCTAAATATACCACATACTCCATAGAACAAATTCATAGCAGAATTGAATAAGCATCTTGTTTACTCAAGACCCAGACACTGTATTTGTAGTCAGTGAAAGCCTTCAAATCATTCTTCTCAAAAAAAAAAAAAAAAAAAAAAGTCTAGAGAATGTATGGCTTTGGGTGTAACATGGGTGTAATCAATTAAATCTGTTTTGTAGATTTGAGATGCTAATACGTGCTTTGTAAACTTACTCCTCTTACTTAGATGTTTCCAATCATTAATTGCGCTTTACAGACTTTGCTACCCATTTCTTTCTCATTTCATTGCAGGAAGGGATTATCTTTAGTGATTCTCGCTAAAGTATTTCTTAGGGGATTTTGCACCAGTGTTTATACCAAATCTGATGAGGGGAAAGATTTCCCAATTTGATGTATGCAGTTCTTGACATTTGGTACTAAAGAGTTTTAATCCTTTTTCTTTCTTAAAGAATTAAAGTTAGAGAGAGACTGGCGAAAGAGGAAGGTGTGCGAGGAAGCCCAGAGCTTGCTACAGAAAGAGCAGCTTCCAGGAGACATCAGGTGTCCACTCCTTATGTGCCGTTTCACTCCGAATCCTCCACCTTTGATAGAGTGACCGCTGCTCACCCAAATGTGGTGCGCCAGCCGGCATATGGCTTCATACAATCTGCCGGCCAAGTTCAGAGTGCCAAATCTGTGACAATGGGGGAGATGGAAGATGGTGCCAGTCAAAGCAATCGCTCCGTGCCAACTAGCTCTGCAACAAAAGCCCAGGGTGCGTATGAGGAGGAGTCTGATAGATGGGCCATTGGAGATTACAGTCATGGAGGCCAGTCTGACAGTAAACACCCAGTCAGAACCGAGGGCCTCCTCAAAAGCAGGAAGGCTGTCCTGCCTTCTGAAATCCGCAGGAGGGAAAAGAGTCACGAGGACCCGCACAGAGTGGGGGATGAGGAGCAGCCTGCTGTATCTCGGTACGCTGCATACAGGCCTCACCTTGATTCAGAAGTAGTTCCCAGATCCATGGAGGTCGCATCTTGGCAGCAAACTGATGATCTTCAGAGCCGAGCGAACGAAACCCTGCAAAGAAGTGACACAGCCGTGTATCTGAGGGGATCAGGATTGGCTCCAGCAAGGCATAGGGGGCAAGGCCAGGAGGTGTCCACAGCCAAGCACAAGATGCTGACACGCTCGATGTCGGATTTTGGAATTGGACCGAGGTTGTCGGTCTTCAGAAATCTCGAACCGTCTCCGAACAAAGAGATGGTGTTCCACAGCGCTGACGGTAGCATGCCGAATGGAGATCTCAGTTCATTAGACACCAGGGTGTCTGTTGCTCAGCTCCGTCACACTTACCTGGAAAGTGCCAATGCCAGCAAGAAGCAAGAACTGTAGGTGGTATTTTGGAATACTGACCCTTTTCTAATTCTAAATAATCAGTTTGATTATTTGCACGGTCTTAATATGTAGGATTTCATAGAATGACTAAATTCGGAGTGTTTTGCTGCCTGGACCATGTAAGACACCTTGAAGCTTAGCTCACTGCCTGTGTCTTCAGGAGCAGGCTAATTAACTACAGTGTTTGTCCTAATCCTGCTGCGTCTGCTTCTCACCTAAACTAGTGGCAAACATGTAGCTGGAATGTGTGCAATACATCCATGCATGGTGTTGGCATGTGGTGTGATGTAACGACACTAATTTAAAATTCCGGGGTTGGGTTGCAGGGGAAAACCACCTCTGTTTTTTAAATTGCTTCATCTCTGCATCCTCTCTTTCTCCCATCTCTTCTTTTTGTTTGTTATTGTTTTCTCTCCTCTTTCTCGACTCCTGGACTTTTCCTTACACACGCTTAAAGGGAGGCTAAGGTAGAGCTGGCAACGTCAGGTCTTGATTCTGGCAAAGCTGAGCGAGAAAGGGGCACTCGGCGGCCAAGGCGCTATATTTCTCCTGGGGAAAGTCGAAAGACCTCTGAGAGGTTTAGGACTCAGCCTATCACTTCTGCAGAGCGTCTGGAAACTGATAGGTAGGCTTGAGGTGCATAGTTGAGGTCTCCCTTGTGAATTGTGTGTAAACATCCAAACCTGAGATTTCCTCTCCAGTCCGGGCTTTTGTTTCAGTTTGACAATTGACTTTGTAGTTCATTCTAACAATGGGGTGGAAATATGATCATGGCATATAAACTTAAACTATAAACAATTCACTTAACTGAAATAAAATCCTGGTCTGGGCAATTGTGACCCAACCCTGGTCTAAACATGTTTAAAAAAACAAAACCGAGGATTTGACCTCCTGTATTTTTGTTCATCTTATGATCGTCAATAGTCCACCACTCTGCATGCAAGATGGTGGATTTATGAATGTCCAACAGAATGGTGTGTATTCTCTGGAGACGGACATGATAAAAGGTCCATTAACAAGAGACTGCAAACTCTGTGCACAAGCAGCCCATGTGACTGGCCCTCATGAATCGCCCATTGTTGTTCTCTGCGAACGTGCTGCTCCTACCCTGGTCTGAAGTCCAGAACAGTAGAGCGGTTTTAGGGCTAATACTGTAGGTTTAGCAACTTTATTAGCAATGCTGTTTCCATCTTGTTTCCTAATCATCCATCACATTTTTATTCCTACTCATGAGAACTGCTTCTCTTCGACCTCTGCTACGCAGCAGCAAGTATACTATAGATTCCAGTCCATGGTTTTTAGTTTAGTTTTCTTTTCCACCTAGTGATGGGTTTTTGCAGTTGTTAACTGGTGTTTTTAACTCGCAGGTCATGTCTGAGTCCGGAGGTCCAGAACACAGAAGGCAAGTATTAGCAGTGGGGGGTTGGGGGTGAGAATTGTTTTTTGGCAAACAAATAATGCACTCATATTGTGAGGTAATTTAATGAAACCAGATAGTTGCTTTTCAGAATTTAAGTATTTAACTTGGTGATATTGGGTTATATATGCATTGGTTGATAAATCATTTAAACTTTTTAATGCACAATTATTACATTAAAAAATGTATACTACAATTTATAGAATGTATTTTATAAGGATAGGATTTAGTATTTAGATTTAGTTTTGGCATAGGATGTTTATTATAAGTACTGTACATTTTCAAGCTTTATTGTTGCAGTGCATTTGTGATAATTTTTTTTCATTAAAATTTATTTTATTCAGTGGATGAAGAAAAGCTTGATGAGAGAGCCAAGCTGAGTGTAGCTGCCAAGAGGTCACTTTTCAGGGTATCTATCTTTTTTCTTTTCTTGGTTCTCTCAGTTTCTAGTCATGCACTTGTGGATTCACTCTGAGTTGCAATTGTATGTAGTATTGTGGCACGTGTTCAGTATGGAGGAGAGCTTTTCCTTCAGTTCCCAGCTGTCCTGTTTTCCATACGTTAAAGATAAATGAGCAGGATTCTCAGTGTATTTACACTAGTTACTGTTTTTGTGTACAGATGTTCAAATGCATTACAAAATACAAGTTTGACTGTTAAAGCAGTTCTCCTAATTTCAGTTTCATAATATAGATGATCTTTGTTTTTTGTGAATCAAACATTACAGATCTATTCGTTTGAAAGATTGGCAAAGGCCTTGCAGAGTATTGGCAGCGTTCTTGTATAGTGCGTGTGGCAGTGTACAGTTCTGTAAATGGCATATTGACTCTTCCTTCAATGCGGTCCGTCCCCTGCTTTGTTAGGAGCTGGAGAAGAGCGTCGATGTCCCGGCCGGGCCCAAACCCCGCTCCCGCAACGCCGCTGTGGAGAGACGACTAAGGCGAGGGCAGGACCGCTCCCGCACGCAGCCTGTCACCACCGAGGAGGTTGTCATCGCTGCTACGTACGTGTCTTGACAGTTGCCATTTGAGTGGGCCTGGGCTCAGAGACTGTTCCCATTGTAATCTGGAAAGGTTTTCTTGATCCAGTGCAAGCAAACGTTTTATTAGCAAATTGGCTCAGAATTGTGTATTTCAAACGGTTTTCAGCAGGGGTCCTGTTCCCCCTGAAGAAAGGGAAAAAAAAATATTTCCAATAATAAAACCCAATTGCTTGTTAATACAGAATATTATATCTGCTGATTTATACGAACTCATGTGCATGCCGTCTGGGTTTATGGCTAGAGTTTGGTATCGATTTCCACTGAACTCGCATCTGGAAGGGTTTGGTAAAATTGTATACAAGGTGGTTTCTGTAAGACTGATCAGAGCTGGGAAGTTGGCAGTACAATGGCACCTCTGGGGGAAAGTAGTGAAAATGGGCAGATAAACAGCTTTCCTTTATGCAAACTGGAGACTCGTACATTTATTTATGAGTTTGATTTGTTCCTTTTTAGACCTGGATATAATTCATTCCGTATACTTTTTATTTTTACTGTGGTTTTGTGGGTTTTAATGTAGAAAATGTTCCGGACATACAGATTGCCTGTTGTGTGGTATGAAGACACTGTTCTCTCCTTAATGTGTTCTCGCTCATTAAGTGTTATGACTTCTCTCATCCCTCTGCCATCTTCCACTCCTTGTGACACACAGTGTACCTGCTTCATCCTCACAAACCGTGACTGTCCACACAACCGTAGCAAGAATACCTAGTCCCACAGTAGTAAGCACCAGTGTGCACACCATCAGGTACTTTCAAAGTCTGGGCATGACGGGTCAAGCTTGTATACTAACCACACTAAAAGGAAAGTGTTTTCCAGTCACTGATCTAGATCTCAAGCATGGCTGAATAATTCATCTGGAGTGTCAAGTAATTGTTTAGCAATCTAATTACATTACATTAGAATTTATTTTAAAAACTTGTTGCAGAAAAATAATCACACAAATATCATACCGTTTTTCATTTAAAGGACAACCTTATGTTATCAAAGTTTTATGAGTTTTATTTGATGAGATTAGTTTATTCAAGAAAATGAATGCATAGCGATTTATTTTTAATGCTAAAAATTCTGCCTTTTCTGGGAGGTGGGGGCGAAGAGTGATTAAAGTTGAGATTGCACGTCTGTGAGCTTAGGAAAGTCTTTTGTATTTTTCTGGAAGGCTTTCGATGTTGGTCTCCTAAGCATTGCCGGGAGACTCTAATGTTCTCCATCATGGAGGCATGTAGTTAAACTGCATACATTTATAAAGTAATGAATGTGTGGATGGAAGATTCCCCGAGTCTAAAAACAGGTTTTAAACAGCTGACTTGAAATTGTATATGAATGCAGAAACTGTTGCATAATTTGCATTTTAAGTGTTTTCCTTTGTACGCTTGTTGCTAATTCAATAAACAAGCTTTTTTTTTTGTTGCACTCTCCAATTAAAGTGCAGAAGTGCCATTTAATTGGTCTCATCTGTATTCTTAAACACCAAAGATTCAGGAACTAAATAAGATGCATGATAAAGTGGAGTGTGCTCACACTCCACTGTAAAGAATACAATCGCTGAGATCATTAAATGAATCCATAATTCTGCATTGTATTTATTTCCAATATACATGATTACATTTTTTGTAGTGGTCTGCAATTTCTGCTTTTCAGTGGTAAAGGTTTTAGCCTTCCGTATTGAAAACAAGTCTGATGTTGGTTGTGTAACACTTCACATTCAGTGCTGTGGTGTGAGGTATAAAGAGTTCAGATGAAATCCACAGGGCTTTATTTTTAGGGAGCCTATTTCTGGTGTTGAGCTCAGGGTTCATAATAGCAGCTCACAGACACAAAAGAGAGCCCTTCGCTGCCCACATTCAAAAGGGCCTCTTGCTTTCCAAAGGTTTTGAGTAAACTTGTCAGCCACTAACCCAAGAAAGTCATATGTCGAAAGTATTTTATTTGTCTCTTTTTTTGCATACAAAATCGATTTTAACCATTTTATTTTGGAAAAACAAACTAGCCTATGGAATTGCCTTATCCATGTTTCTTTAGTTACATACTAATGTTTGTATGCCTTTTTTTCTTTCTGTGCCTATGCATGGGTGTGTTACCGCTTTTTTTTTTTTTTTTTTTTTTGTTGCATGGCGCCATCTGCTGCTCGCACTTGCCATGCAGGTTTTACACACACTGAAGGACCTTTTTAACTAAATCAGTTGGTGTGCTGTACATTAAAAAGTAACAGTCTGATTGCTTATTGAAATAGTCTCATCCCCTTTATCAAATTTTATCTAGGTTGGAAGAGTGACAAGTGGAATGATGAGCTCTAATTTTGTTGTAGGAAACTCAAATGTAACAATATTATGAAACTCATGAAACCTAAAAATGAGGGCTTGTCTGCTAACATGCACACTTGTAAAGCCGCTGCTAAACAATAACCTAGCATGCCAAAACTGAAGCGTGTGATGGACTGCAACATGGGAAAGCATCAGTTAGGTTACCCAACAACTATGAATCTTTTGTCTGCCTTTGTGGCGATTGTGCTTCCATAGTCTGCCTAAAACGGAAAACTCAAGCTCAAAACTAAAACGATTTAAAAGCATAGGACTTGTAGACAAACATTGCTTACTACTTGTAAACTTTGTGGCATCCTGTGGGATGAAAAAAGGACACATTTTAAATAGATTTTTTTAAACTTGCACCGGTTTGAATAACTTAATTTGACACTGTCATTGTTTGCACTGGTTTCATTTGAAAGCAGTTTTATTTTAAATGTCTATTTATAACGCGTCTTGATTTCTTCAATAGTTTGCAGGCAGCTTCGCAGCAGAGCTCTTTAGCCAGAGAGCAAGCGAAGGAAGCCGGGGAAGCCAAGGACACTGCCGCAGAGGAGCAGTCCGAGGAGCCTGACCTGTCCACTCTCAGCCTGGCCGAGAAGATGGCCCTCTTCAACCGCCTGGCTCAGCCCACCACCAAGGTGGTGTCGAGGGCCAGGACGGACATCCGCCAGCGGAGATCCAACGCACGCTACCAGACACAGCCCATCACCCTGGGAGAGGTGGAGCAGGTATGGAGCACGTCTTTTTCGCCGCCAGTCCCTTGTTTAGGATTTAGTCACGGTTTAACCCAGAGAACACCTATTGAAGCCTAGGCCTCAGTCAGATTTTATGATGCATTGGTCTTCCCCTTTTTATTTTTCTCCCACTTTTGTGTTGCCGCCCCCCCATTCTAGTTCAGTTTCAGGCAGCATTCACACAGTATTTTTTCCAGTCCTCTCCTGACCCGCTTGCCTCTTACAACACGGAAATGGTTCCAAACAAAACATTCGATACCTTTAGTGAGGGAAGTCTTTCTGAGCAAATCTGAACCGGATAGAATAGCTTCCTCAGGATTTCCTTCAGTGAAGGGGTGGGATTGGTACTTTTACACACTGATATTTTTAATGTACTAATGTTATTTTTGGCATTAGTGCAGAAGTGATTTTAATAATGCAGTTACATGACTTAAGTATAAGTCATTGGCAATTTGTGTGTGATTTTATTTTTCTAGAAGCTGTAGCCATCAAAACATCTTGTTTGCCTGACAGGATTAACATTTATGGATGCTTTCTTAAGCAGCATATAATAATGATAAAGTACACGTAAATAATCCATGTCTCTGGTACAGGAAATAGTACCTACAGGTCCTTCCCTGCTGACCAATGGCATTTTAGATCCCCTGCAGAGAGAGGTACACTCTGTGCAAGTAAGGCGGACCCCCCCCTCGAGACATGCGCATGCAGTGGTCAAGCACCTGTTTGCTGCATACTAAGTTTGAACTGTTCGATTTGTATTTGTTTCTTGGATACTGTATTTGCTTTGGTTTTAATTTGGCTCAGCAGCTAAAGTTTATTTTTAATAGTACAGTTTTTTAGGTTTGCACAGTCTTTGCAGTTAAAATGAATAAGACCATGCACAATTGTATTACATTTTCTCATTTATAAAGGGTGTGCAAACTTGTGTTCGTGTTTGAAAAGCTGTGTGTATGTAAAGGTTAAGATTTCAGCATTGAGTGGAAAAATATGTAAATCACAATCTGCTAATTGAAAACGTCTGACATTATCAGTGCTGTCAACGATGGTTCATTATCTCTAAAATGAATAAAAGACTGAGACATTTCCCGACTCATGCATGCCCCATAATTAACTGTATTCCAGAATCCAGATACCTGTAGCCATGGTAATGAAAGACAAAAACAGTAACTTTGCTTAGCATGTTAAAGTTTTAATGACTTTTTAAAATTTGTGGAAAAGTAAGCACGGTTTTTGAAAACAAATAAAAACCATCTCAATGAGCAGAGTGTGATCTGAGCTCGGGTTTTTACATGCAATGCTCATATTCACTCATTTAAGTGTGATGCATATGCATTCGAATTAAAGTATGTTAATTATATATGTATAAAATGATGGGGTCTCATGGACAATCTTACTGAAATGCAGCTAATCGGGAAAATTATATTGATTTTATATGAAAATATAGATCCTTTTCAAAAGATTGCCAGAAATAGCATTTCTATAACCTGGTATCATCTTTACAAAATACATTATCTCTTATGAAAGTGTGCACATTTATTTTACTATGCAAGCTATGCTGCTGGGAAGAGTATGTGTATTACCCTTTAAATCAACATTAAAATGGATAATTTCTCTCCATTAATTATTTTCCTTTATAATAAATACATTTAAATGATTTTCCAAAACTGCCCTACAACTAGTTGTTTAGCTAGACAACAATAAACCAAACTTCCCAGTGAATGCTGACTGTGCAGTAGCATACGAACAGTCATTTCAGCTGCTCGGGCGGAAGTTTGGACAAACAATTTTAATTTTACAACAAGGAAGGAATTATGTGTTCAGAGAAACCACTCTATCAATATGCAGTTAATGTGGGATGGTGATCAGTCAACACACACACGCGCAACCCAGCTGCACAACTTTCCAAGTAAATGTGCATTACTCTTGGAAAGCTTTCCCATGAGAGTCTTCGGTATGGTCTTTAAATGGGCCACTGTTATGTGTTCAGTGATGCAAACATGAGTAGATGAAGAATTAGACTTAGGAACAATGCACAATGTAGTGCTCCATCCAGTATAATCTGAACAATACGTAACTTGTTGCTCGTGAAGTTCTGGTCCATCGTTTATGTGCATCTTATTGGAGATGCCGCAAGGATTAAATATACCAACAAAGTTGTGTAGTTACCAATTCATGCAAGTTCATAATATTCCCAAGCATATGCCACCATCAATAGGATGCATCAAAGTTGAACTTGCAAATATTCTCAAATTTGTGGCTCTTGCTTGATAGGGGATTTAGAGTGATTTTAAGCAAGTTACTTGAATGACCTTACCTTTAAAAATACATTGAACAAAATTTAGTTTCTTGAAAATATTACAGCTTTATGTCCACTTTCAGGGTATAGTAGTGTAACTAAAGAGCACTGAAAGTGACATCTTAACCTGCATCTCCAATCAAAATGTCTTGTACGTAGTCCAAGCATAGTGCTGCATATTTTCAATACATTAGGGAAAAAATGAAGACAAAATAAAATTATTGTATAGACCTATAACATTTCAACTAATTGTAGAGTCTCAGCGTGAAATATGATGGTTTTAAATCATGCCTCCATTAATGCTCAATTTGCCCTTTTTTAAATGAGCGCTGTTGTTGGCTGCTGCTCTAATCATTGTGTATTGTTATGATCTACGGGAGATGACCAGCATGGCTTATGGGGAAATCTCATTATAAACCCAGCCTCCACTTTGATCAACAGGATGTAAAATGAGTCACTTGTGATGCGACTTTGATTACTCAGCATGATTGATTTGGCTTTTTTTTTTTTTTTTATCTGTACAGTCTTGTCCATAACCTCAGTTTCAGTCCTTCTCTGCAACCAAACCCCAGCATTGTCTTCAATTCAAACATGTTTTTTGTCTGTAAACACTGCCTTCCACAGCTGCAGAATGGAGGAGGAGGAGGAAAGCTAGGACCTTTGTCGCCTTCTATTGTGAAGTCTGTAGCGGCAGCCGCATCTCAGGCAACCATGGTGTCTACAGCCCATGCAGGGGATATACACCTTGGAAAGTGCTCTCCCTCCACAGAGGGGAGTCTCCTGTCCGGCCGCGAGTCTTATGAGAGAGCCGTCCCCAAGTACCACAGCCCAGCCCCTAGTGCTGACATCACCGTGCACAATGCAGCAGCCCCCGAACGGTGCTCTCCACCCCTGACAGAGCAGCAGCCACCACAGCAGCAGCCGGCAGAGATCAAAGGCGTGTTTCACAGCTACTCGGTTGCCGGGCAGCGACAGGAAGAAGCGTACAGAGCCGCGAGAGAAGAAAGCAGCAGCAGCAGCAGCAGCAGCAAAAGGAAGCACAACTCGCCAGACGGAGACGGCAGGCAGCAGGCCCCCCCGCAGCCAGGTGGGAGTGAATGGGATGCAGATTTGCAAGCGCTGAGGCACAGCCCCCCCAGGAGGAGCAGCAGGGAGCAGCAGGACCCCGACACCTCACCGGCAGCTGAGCTCCACAGCCCCCTCAAGACAGAGTGCGCCGTTGTGCTGGAGAGGCAGGAGGCCAGGGGGGTCCTGAGAGAGAGGCAGCCCCCGCAGGAGCTGTTCGAATCGGAGAGTGTCCTGAAATCCCGGGCAGTCATCTCAGGTAAGGGCTTAGGGCAGTGCCTGTCTTGCTTGAGTGGGGGGGAAAGAGCATTTATCCTCACTAGTTAATTGCATTTTTTGCGTGTGTGTTCTTTTGTTACATGTGTTGCATCTTATTGTAATGCATGGGAGCAACCATGCCCTCATACAAGGGTAGTAAAAAGGCGGTGGTGTGTAAAACCAGGTTGAATGTAATGCAGTCTTTTTTTTTCTTCGAGGGGTGGAAAACCATTGCTCTTATCTGATATATTACATCCTGTCTATTACAAAGCAAAATTTTAACAACAAAGGGAATCATAAATTATTCGTATTTCTTTGTATTTGGATTTCATGTCTCAACACTAGATCCATGTGTTTCAGCCTTATCAGAAAAGCAAATGTCCCAAACTATATGTTTTGTAATGCATAAGCATTTCCTGTACTGTCTGAGATCTTTATGATGCACAGTCTGTGGTTGTGAGCTTTCCCTTATTTGTCAGAGCAGACAGTATGGTTTTCCTGTTTGGTTCATAGTTTTATCAGCTCTTTACAGCAACATAGTTTTTCGTTTGACGTTTCTCAGCACCCAGTTGTACACCATGGAAAAATACAAAAACGACGACTGATTGTAAACAGCCAAGAGAAATTACTTCTTAATTCAAGTTTTAGTGTTAATAGGTGTCAGGACTAAAAAAAAAAAAGAAATGCTAGATTTCTTTCTAGATACATTTTTTTTACCACCATGTTATTTGCTCAGTTCCTCAAGTCGTCTTTGTAACTTGTGAAAGTCAGGCAGACAATTTGGATTTGAAAACCTCTGGATCTCTTCACACGGCAGTTAAAGTGTGTGCTTTTTTTTTCTCTCCTTGTGCTGTGGACAATTTGTATTCAAACCGCTGCTTGGAAGTGATTTACTGTAACGCAGATCTGCTAACGCTGTCCTGTGTTGTGTACCTCTGTGCAGAGCTGCTGGAACCCAGCGCTCCAGTGAGAGCAGGCACTGCAACGGCAAGGAGTGTCTCGCACGCTTCCAATGCTCTGCCCTCGATACTGCAGCCATCGGAGACCAGAGAAGACACGGGCTTCATCGTCCACCCCGAGCTCATCTCTGCCAAGGAGAACCAGGCTGACAATAGTGAGGAATACTCGGACACCATGTCTGCTAAACAAATGTCAATCAAAGAGAGGTAATTAATCTTGTCTGAACGCCTCGCTGCTTTGTGTGTGTGCTCAATACAGAGCTTTATCCACCAGTAGTTTTGTCGACAGTCCTTGTGTGTGTCTGGGAATTATCGCTCAAATGCAGTGCTGGATGATGAATGATTCACAACAGCATAGCTCATGTATGTTTTGAATTTCTAAGATTGTGAAATTGTAAAGTTTTATTTTATTGTTGGTTAGCATATGTGTTTAATTACAGAGCAGTTTCAATAAGTGTTACTGGATTATCTTTCTTACAATGCTTTGCCTCAATTGTACTGCTTTGGCTGGTAAAGGATTGGGCTGGAGATATTTAAGGCTTTGTAGTTACCCTTCAGCAGGTGAATTGATGCTCACCTTGATTCTCATTGTGGGAATGTAGGTTGCGTTTGTGAGTTTGACAGGAGTTGTGGGGATTTATTTTAGGAAGCAGTGCTGTGAATTAACACTGAGCTTTCAAGGAGAGGCGGCCGGGGCGATCTAACCTCATTCTGTTCAGAGTTGGAAGGAAATTAGGTTGCTTTGTTTCTGGTGTACAAATTCAAAGTGTAAGCAATAATTTCCCTTCCTGCGTTCAGTTTCCTTGTTTCACAAAATTTGTTGCCGTTTTCTGGCATCTGTTCTGATCTTTTTCTGATTTATTTCTCCCCCACTGTATTTGTATTTATTTTATTTAAAGATGCTTTGGAAATTTGGGGATAGGTGTTATTGCAGTGGAAGTACTCATTACATCAGGTAAATGATGTAAGTTAGGAAAGTCACCATTGCTGTCAAATGAAACAGACTTGTATGTACATTGGCCTAGACCAAATCAAAATGTGACTCACCTGCTATTCTCAAATTATAATCCAATATTTGTATTTATTGATTTAAATTTGTCTTTTCCCTTTGAATCTGTCAGAGCCAGAGCAGGTCTTCTGTGCATGAGAACAAAGCATTGAGACAGCACGTCACCTCAAAGTGCTGTCACTTAATTGCTGAACTTAGTCATACTAAATGTTTTGCGATCAGTGCATTTAAGTTACGGTCATCTCCAATATAATACAAGTTTAAATCATATTTCTAATTAGATATTTTACTAAATGTTGTGCTGACTCACGCAAAGAGGGTTAGTGGTTCAGCTTCTGACTTGCACATTTGTTCATAGTGCATGTTTTTAGATACTGGTTGTGCTCTGAAAGAGGTGGAAGAGAAACACTTTAAAAGGTTTCCAAGTTATTTCTTGACTTCTTTCTGCCAGTATTGTAATTACTTATTTTTTCCTTAATTATTTGCCCTGTATGTTTTTGACAAATGTTTCATAGATTAACTTGGCAAGTAAAACTGTTTAAGCTGTAATACATTTGAGAATTGAAAACAACAAACATAAGGAATGCATCCCTGATGGGGGTGGAGTCTGGATGCAAAATCATACTCATGCACGCTTTGAAATACTCAACTACTTTTAATTAAATGTACTTGCTTTAAATGTTCTCAGTTTTGTGGATCAGTTTGTTTCCCAGTTGTGATGCATAGTTTTTTTTTTTGCACCCTTTGCAGGGTAGCCAAAGAGCACTTTATAGATGGATAAATGGACAGCAACAAAATAAACCATTTATAAAAAAAATAAACCATTTGGCACAGAGAAGAGAAACAATAACAAATGTAAACCTATATTATAGGAGTGAATATCTGTACTTTGACTTTTTCCTTTTTAACAAGTGTAATTCTGTTGCAGAATGTCATTCTTCTGGCTCCTTCCAGTCTCTCCTCTTTCCATGTGCCATAAACTACCACCGCTGTATATAAATACTGTCACAGGGCTATGCAGGAATCGCAGGAGGCATAAAGGCCACATATTCTTCCTTCTTAGGCTGGCTCTGCTAAAGAAGAGCGGGGAGGAAGACTGGAGGAACAGGATCAACAAAAAGCAGGATGCCGTGAGAGTGGCGGTGACTGAGCGTCACGCGCAGCTGTGGGAGGTGGAGCAAAGCTTCAAAAAGAAGGTAACCTGACTTGTTGCTTCAGAGCCGTACTTTTAACAGTATCTTTAACAGCTATGCTGAACGGAGGATGGGGTTGGGGGGGGAGGGCTGGAGGGACCATCATCGATCTGGCTATAAAGAAAAAGGATATGATCCCGAGTTTTGCACATCTCGTTTTGATCCCACACACCTCAATTTCATTGATCATTTTTTGATTTTGTCAGTACCGTCTTCAATTATACCACATAAGATATATAAATTCCTGTCTGTGATCTTGTTTTTGTTTCATATACATTTGCTTTTTAAATTATGGATTTTTAATTTTATCATTATATGCATATTTACATTTGTGGGGACAGTTCTCCAAGGCTGGCGCTAAACTCACTAAGTGTAAGAAGTCAAACTTGTTGTTCAATCCTCACGTTTACATCTCAGGCGCTTACCAAGTTGAGAAAATCAAGCCGCTGCAGTGATCTTAGCCTGTAATCACAATGATAGTACCTGTTATGCCCATTTGCTGGTCTGAATGGCTAATTGTGTGTGTCCGGTATCACTGACTAATGATAATACACACAGTCTACTACTTGCAGTCTTTTTCCATGTGAATCGTTTGCCTATTATACCTATAAAATACTCGTCTTCCGAAAAGAGCTATGTTCTTATTTTTATTTGACTGTGTAGAAGATGTATAATTCTGAATCAGCCCATGGGGAATTTTGAGTATCAATTATTCGAATTGCATTAAAAGACCCTTAAAACTAATTTTCCTTCCATCCAGAGATCTAGACCTTAAAAGCGGGAATATATTCCAGTACTGTCCTAGATTACAAATATAAAAGGGAGAGGAATGAACGCAGTCATTAATAATGTTTAACTGGGGAAGATGTGGGTTTTGAAAGCATTCACTTTTGTTGTCTCTGTCTGCGTGGCTCTTCAGTTTTAAGCTTTCGTTCGGAGCAGATTTTCACCTGGTATGTTTTATGAGCTTGTATTATCACAATCTCTCAATGTGTGTACACTTCTTCAGTCCGGTCGTTCTTAAATTCAATAAACTGACCTGATTTCTGATCATAATCTTCAAAATTGTAAGATGCATCTTTCACACAATTGTAAGCAGAAATGCATATTTAAATACAACTTCTGTACCACTTGTAAAACCGCATTATAGTTTTCAGTTTTTGTTATTTTATTTTCCAATTTATTGTTGTAAATCATACCTTGTCATTAAGATAAATATTTTAAGTAGATCTCATGGAGGGAATGTGGTAATGTAAATTTGTAAAATGTATCTCGTCTGACAACATTATCTCTGTCAGTATGTCTATCTGTCCCAAGACTCTTTTACGTTGGGAGCAGGGCTACATTTAATTTCATTCTTGGTGCGTAAACTGTATCATGGGGACAAAACACTCACAAAATAAATAAAACCACTTGGGATAGGTTTTGCTCTTTTTCACTAGGGATTATATCCATGCATTTCCCCCACATCTCATCAAATGAAGTCTTTCTATTTTCAGGCTGCATGAACAGTGCTCTCTGGTATTGTGTATAGTTTGGATTACCAACCACTAGAAATGCACAAGACAATGATTTAGTACATACAGATATACTTTGTGGCTGTGATGGATGTCCAAAGCCTTGGTCACACTGCGACCAAGGAGCAGGCACTATGCCCACATTAACATACTCTAAATGGAGTATTAAATTGAAGTTTGGGATGAGGACAACCCTGATCGCACAACCGACATCTGCCTTCCCAAGCAAGTTTGAGGCAATTAATGCACTTTCCAAGTGGTCTTTAACTTTACCACCCTCCTCCACCCCAGACAACAGCTTTGCAGCGGCTCCTTGACTCATTCCACCTCGAGGCCAGGTCCTTGTTCCCTTAGTCAAGTGAGTGTAGGCCAAAATGTCTATTGGGGGTTGTCAGAACTCCTGAATGGAGTAGTCCATCCTAAATCATGTCCCCTAGATAACCAAATGTAACCTTCCCTTGAGGCATGCCCTGGTAAAGGTTAAGCACCAGGACTGGAATTGTCTGTCCAAGGCTTCTGTTGTGAACCTGGACAGTCATGGAGGTTCTAAAACTGAAATCTGTTCTAGATTGAAGATTACACTATAAAGATAGTTTGTTTTTTAATTATCTTAAGGAGCAATGCTTAAAGCAATATTGTGCTATCCCCATATTTTAAACTGAGCTGCCTAAAGATTGTACAACCAAAGCTGAATGTTCTTTGCAAAAATGGTCTTTTATAAGCGTAGTAGTAGTTTTGTTACATGGAGTTGCAGCTATTATGGAAGGTAACCTAAAAGCACTGAGAGTAATTAAACATCTCATGATGCTGACAACACTCTAGTTGTAATTGTTGACCACTTTGCCGTATATTGTAATAAAACCAATGTAATCCTATTTTTCTTTTAGCCTAGATTTTCACTTATATCAAGTATTTGTTCAAGAAATTTGATCTTGATTTCAGAGTTGTCAGCATTCCTTCCTTTGAAGGAAGAGAATTTGAAGTATAATTTGAGGAGAACTAAAGCTATATACCGCTTGTTTTAGTTTTGTCATATTGTTGGCCTGTTAAATTCAGTAATTCTAAACCTGTTCAGTTTTAGCAGCTATTAATATATACATTGGTTAGGAAGTGTTTCTCGTGAAATGTATACGAAATTCGTATTAACTTTGTATTTCCTGCATTTATCAGTCCAGTCACTTGTTAAAAAGTTAAAAATGTGAAGTAATTTGAACTTTTTCAGAACCTTTAAAACAATCACATTAATGCTACTACACTTACAAAATGTAATGTACGATGTAAATGTACTTGGCAGTGCTTCACTTTGTTTTTGATGTTTTTCTCCATGTTCCTAGAACGCTTCCATCTATCTTGTATGCATCTTTT
The DNA here is from genome assembly GCF_036373705.1 of Amia ocellicauda. NCBI lineage: Eukaryota > Metazoa > Chordata > Actinopteri > Amiiformes > Amiidae > Amia > Amia ocellicauda. The sequence continues at coordinate 9,574,505 of NC_089851.1, read as the reverse complement.
GTTTGTTGTTTTTGTTTCCTGTCTGTCTTTCCATCTCTGTATTCCTCTCTCAATTTAATTTGAATAAACCTCATTTCAAACTCTGCATGGAAAGTGTAATTCTATATGATTCTAGTAGAAGGTAGAGAGATGTAGTAATCCTTGGTTTTCTAAATCTCTCCGCCCGACTCACCTCACATGATTCATAGCATATGGTAGGTATTATGGAGTGGAAAATGTAATGAAAATCAGTCATTGGCTAAACTTCTGAAATTTGTTGTTGGATCAAATAGTTTAATAAACCCTCAAACAAATTGCCTATATAGAAAAATGTAGCTACCTAGTATTCTACAGTGCAGATACAGATGCTGTTAATACATACCTGCAGTTTTGTCCTTCTGTGTTTTGTTTCGTTATGTACACGTGATTAATTCAAAGCTGTTAGAATACCCTATATGGGGCACGTATAGCTGAACTGTTTTTTATTTCTGAACCTTTTATTAAAAGCTTTTATATACTTCAAATTCAGGTTTCAAAAGTAAATGTCTAAATCATTGAGAGATCAGTGTTATACAAGTCTGCTTTTTATTACATTGCTGGAATTTATTTTTAAAATGCTTTTTTTTTTGTGGTGGTGGTGGTGGTGGTGGTTGTTGCTGCTAAATTGTTCAATCGCTTACAAATGGTGTCCTTGGTAAAATGCAGAGACGACTGCCGTGTCAAGTGTGCATGCTTCCAAGTGTGAAGTTCTGTCTCAAAGTGCGATACCTTCATCTCTGAAACATGCATGTGACCCGTGTCAGTGTGCTCTAGCTAACAGACTCGGTACTAATGATATGCGAGTGGGTAGTGGGGACTTTGCTCTAACTGACCTCACTTCAACGACTGGTTGCAACATTTCCCGTTTGTTTCAACTTATAGGAGGAAGGGATGATAATTGATGCCAGTGCTCTCTCTAATCAGCTCTGGGTAAGCTTTAACCGTGTCCTCATAGGAGTAGTTACTTGGAGCTCTGAATATTCTCTAAGCTGTTTTCTACATCTTGCAGCAAAAACTGCTTTTTTCAATATGACATACACAATTGTTGGCACAGTTGTGGAAACACCAAATACGTGGCTACCTGCTTTTTGAGCTTCAGATTAGTCAGGCTGGTGGTGAGAACAAACTGATACATTCTTCAGATCATGGTGTAGTGCACACCTTTTGAAAACCATGCTGCCACCCATTTTTGTTTAACCCTGCTGGATTTAGTCAAATATATACATGCAATTTTAGATGTACCACTATGTTAGGACTTGTCCTTTTCCAGGTGCACAGAGAACTCGCTGACATTCACTTATTAGTGATTTATTGAACTACACACTTAACTGCATGCCTTATTTAACGTGTGTGTGTGTGTGTGTGTGTGTGTGTGTGTGTATGTGTGTGGAGAGCGTGTGAGGTGTGCATGTGAGGTTTGCTTCATGCAACACTCCCACTATGCATTAGGGAGGCAAACCTCATAAGAGTACACAAGGAAAGATGCATTAAAACTGAACATTTAACGTGGTGAGCAATCAAAGCCAGTGTCTTTGATTTGAAGCTCCTGAATGATTTTCTATCCTGTGTCTTTCCCTTTCTAATTCTTGCTCTCTTTGCTCCTGTCTGTGTCTGTTCTCTCTGACTTTGCTTTTGCTCCTGTCTGTAGGAACCTGTCTATGCTTCCACTTATTCTCCTCCTCCTATACCTACTGGCCATAAATGTCAGTATATTGTACCTTATAACCAGGTGAGGAAAGAGTTGCATGGGCCGTCCAGTGCTCTGCCTATGACCTGAATGCTTGACTGCCTGCAGACTGGCTCTGGTTAGCTGACTTTGACCATTTCGCGGTGGTTCAGAACATTGGGGGGGAAACAAACAAACAAAATGATAAATTAAAAATGCATGTCCTAAAGGGTTGCATAAATGTTCTATGTCAGTATGCCAAATGCATTTCTTTCTAAATGCACCACACTGATTTACTAAAACAATTCCCCTCCATTTAACACCTTTTTTTCTAACATTTATGAAGCAGGCTCTTTTTAATTATTGCAGTTCTTCAAAAAAGCATCATAATATGATTGAGAAAATAGTGTGGATATATTTGTGTATATATACTATATTTCCTTAACAATATTGTGATGCTTTTTTTTTTTTTCTTTACCCACCCCCCTCCTCCCCTAAAACAAAATATTGATGTTTGTTTCAGTGGATGATTGTGATGAATCGTGCAGCTCATGGGCATGTTTGCACCCTCCATGGCCATAAATGAGACTCTCTAGAAAAAGGGCATAAGATGGATACATTTAAATGTTATGCTATTCTTACTTAAATAGGAAAGTAACGTGCCAGAATCTGACTTACATTTGCTTTGCTTCCATAAGAATTAGGAGTCAATGGTGACACAGCCGCTGTTCTTCAAATGTTACTTTCAGTGACTTCGTTAAAAAAATCTATACCATGGGAAGGAAGGAATTTAAAGATTTTTAAATCTTTATTTAATTATATTCAACTTTTAAAATGTTGGCAACACATTAATCTAATTCAGTGTAAAGTTACTCAATTTTCAGTGCAGTTCATATTGTGAGACAAACCTTGGTCTGGTGCTGACCCAGGGCTGCCATCACTGAAGGCTTTGTCCTGCTTGCTCTTATTGACTCTTCATAAAGGACTGTCATGGCCTGTCTACTTTCTTTCTCACTTTTCTCCTCTACCTTCTGTTTCTTCTTGTTTTCCATTGAAGGTCAGTCTTCCCAATATTAGAGAGTCAAGCCCCTTGCAGGTGGATCAACGTCATCCTTGGAGATGGAAGGTGAAACGCACCTCACAGGATTCCCCTTTTGATTTGTTACATTAACATCCTATAACCCTCTTATTCACAGAGTACTGATATCAAGGAGAGACCCACACTGTGTGCGTGAGTGTGTTTGTGTGTTGTCAAGTAAATGTAGGAAAAACTATAAGACTGAACTAAAGGACTTGTGCATAGATCATTTGCAAATATGAACAATTGTAGATTTATAGATCCAACACAATTTTTAGCTTGCTTATACATCTTCTCGGGGTATGGTCTACCAGTTTACCTTAAATGTGCCTTTTTGTTTGATTTTTGTTTTTCCTCCTAACACACCTATTTGTGATCTATAGCTTAAATAACTTCTTTCCTTCCCTTTTTATACATGTTGTACTACACAGCAGGGCTGTGCCAAGGCCAGTTTTTCAGAGTAATTTTCCTTTAGGTGATTTTCTCCAAACCGAAACATTTAATTTTTTAACTGGCCTATTATGGTCACCTCACCTTGTTTCACTAAAAAACTATATCTCATTATTTTTTTACCTTAAGTGGACATCACTTTTGCCTACATGTCTAAATTATGAATCTGTGTTGAATATTAATAAAAAAATGCCAAATCACATGCCAACAGTTAAGTCAGGTTTTTTTTTTTTTTTTTTTTTTAATCAAAGCACTTGAGACTATATATGGCACAGCCTGATTGTGATTTAAAAGCTGAACTGTGTTCAACTGAAACGTCAGTCCAGAGACACTTAAATGAATATTACTTAGAACAGCTGGATTTGACAGCCCTGCGCAACATTACAAACTATGGAAAATATATGAGGTGACAGTGTGGGCTTTTAAAGCAAGAGGCAAAATAATAATTCAGTATATTTAAATACCTAAAATATTACTGTAATTCCTAATGTTTTGATTTGAAAAGAAAAATGTACTGAATGTATCTAATGCAGCTGAAACATGCAGAAAAATACAGGCTCTGAAAGGTCCTGTTTAGGACTATAAAAGGACTGAAATAGTACATTTTCTTTGAACCATCAATTAAATAAGTTCATCCTACAGGTGTGTGGCTCAATTGATTTTGCTTTTGCTGGTTAAAGTCCCTGTAGTTTATCAAGTGATGGAGTGTTGTGATGTTTCTGCAAATTAAACCTCCCATTTTGTGGATAGACTGCTTTGCATGCTTGCATTTTTCTTCCCTGCCTCACTGAGATTGCAGGAGCCCCTCAGGGGGACTCTGTATGGTCTAACCCATCCCTTGTAACCGTGGTGTACTAGCTGTGTGTGTGGTGAACCCTTTTGCCACAACTGTGCACGTTACCCTCCGAGGAGGAAGCCCCTCAGCTTTTCACAAATGCCAAAATAGTCTTTATCTGCATAACTTGATCTCTTCTACTTTCTCTTTTACAATTACCAAGTTTAGGTTTCTCTTTTTAGATTTAGCAGTATACCTTAATGTGATAAGTTGCATTACAGTTCTAACCAAAAGGACTTGTGCTATGCAGTGTACAACTCTGTACTGCTTACTTGACTAGAATTACTTTTTAAAGTAATTTGTATGCAAACTAATTTACCAGAAGCAGTTACTTTTTTTATTCTTGTTATGCCTTTGGTGTGATGAGTGTCAGGCTCGAGTGGCTGGCCTGCAGGTGCTGTGCAGATGGCCTAACTCGTGTCGTTTTTAATCAGAGAATGGGAGATGAGATTGAAGCCCAAATGACCATTGAAGAGAGGAAGCAGCTGATCTCTGCCCGGGAGGAGGCCTGGAAGACCAGGGGCAAGGGGGCGGCCAACGACTCCACCCAGTTCACTGTCGCAGCACGTATGGTCAAGAAAGGTCAGAACGTGCTATTTTTGTTACTTCCTTAAGGCCACATCTCTTATCCCCTTAGCCCTGCATGTTTTACAGTCTGTATCAGGGGTCCTCAACCCCTGCAAAGCCTTTTTTAATTACCAAATTACTTACTTAACACTACTCCATATTGATAGACCCGATAAACAATCAGGCTTTAATTAAAGGCTTTAGAAAGGTCTTTTAAGAACTCCCAAGCCAAAATGCATGTTTTTGTCAATTTCCAACATTGAAGATTTCATTGTTTTGAATAATGGTTTCCAAGATTGTTTAAGCACTATTTAATTAATCTCTCATCCCATTGGTAACAAAACTGCCAAGTGATTTCACAGTTTTAGCCCCAGATGAGGGTGGCATGGGGCAGATTAGTCAGGTCTGAGGGCAGCTGTAAGAGGAAGCCTTTCCATAGCTGATATTGGCGCTGCACAATGCTTATGACAATTCCAGCTAGTTATTAATCTGCAACTAGAAAGATCAGGGAGGAACAAATTAACAAAGAAACATTTAAATATTGTATCTTAAGTGTTCCTGAAATCCCTTAACAATTGTACATGCCCTGTTAGTATTAGTAGTGATTGGTAAACTTTTTAACTGAATTCACTGTACATTTGTTCTTTTTCTTTCCCTTTTTCCTTTTTAATATTATAAGAAATGGATGAGAGACCCAAATCTACAGCAAGTGTGTTTCCTACTTTCTCTGAATATAGTTTTTGTATTTCTGTAGGTGTCTTTGTATGGTGTATAATATTTAGTCGTATAGAGGTAGTGCAAGAATAATATAGCATGTTTTAATACTCATGCTTTTATATATTTTGTGGCTATTGTTCTGTAAAGTTCTTCCATCGTGTTTTAAACTTCCTAGTTTTCCTACTTTAGAATAATGGGCCGCAACTGCTTCAGGAAATGCATAAGTATACCTTGAATTACGTTAAGCAGCAGCGTGACTTGCTTTTTTCCCCACCAACAATGTAACTGAATTTAACTTTATTCATTGTACAGACCACAAAAGGAAACTGAATCCTGTTCTGTACTGTGTAACTCTGTGGAGGGGCTCTGACCTAAAACAGTGAGGCCCTGGAAATGAAACTGATAGAGGCCCTTCCTTGTGATGAATATCAGTCCGTGAAGCCACAAAAGAACATCTTACCCATGATCCGAGTAGTGCTTTGGTACATGGTGTGGTTGTAATTTCTCAAGTACTTTTTTTTTTTTTTTTTCCTCTTCTCTCTACTTCAGGCCTGGCATCCCCTTCTATAATAAGTCCTGTGATATCGCCCACCTCGACCCGAGTGAAGAGCAACACCTCTGCCATCTCCAAACCCCAGGAAGGTAATACAGCAGTGGTTTTATGTTGGCATTTTGTCCCTCACTGCCTTTGGCATTTTCCCCAGAGAAAGTAATCTTACCTGACTTGAGGTGAAGAGAGATCGAGGGAATGAGTCTCGAATCTGGTTTCATCCTCTTTCTACACATTGACATGCTGAGATTTTGCACACTTTAATTAATAAGCAGCTATAAAAATAAAATTAGTGTGTGTGTGTGTGTATATATCTATATATAATATTTATTTAGTATATATATTTAATATATTTAGTATGTGGCTGGACATGCAGCCTAAGATTTGCTTATGCTTTCTTACTGAAATAACTGTAACCCTTTTTCTTTTTATTTTGTAAGAATTGGAGGAAAGACCCGAAACAACAGCAAGTGTGTTTCTTGCTTTTTTCTCTCTTGTGTAGTTAACATTAGGTGGCATTTGGTGTATCGTGTGTATGTTAATGTATAAATAGTGGTGGTGATTATATATTTTGTATTTCAATGTTATAATGTAGAGGTGCATGCAAGTGTACATAATTTTTGTTTTTTCCTTTAAGAAATCGAAGCCAAACCTGATATGCATTTGGAGTCAGACAGAAAGCTTGATAAATTGGAGTCCTTCTTGGGGCGACTGAACAGCAAAGGTGAAACTCTTTTATTTAGAACTAGTTTGACTGTCTAAAAAATACCCATCAAGCCAGTTACTCCGTGTGCCTTGCTCACCACAGTCATCCACATTAGCCCTTTCCTGTCTGAAATGTCAAGCTATGAAGGAAATGTGTCAATATATCTTTATTTATAGTGTACCTACTTAAAATCTACGAAGCATGAGATTACGATGCTTTTAAAGAAATACTTCCGTCATCTGTTACTGTCTTACCCTCTCTTTCCTGCTGGGCTGGTCTGGTCTGCAGGACTGATGCAGATCCTTCAAAAGAGAATGATGTGCAATAAACAATACTGCCGCTGTTTCAAATGGTTCATCTGGAGAAATCGTGCCAAGGCCCGTCACGATTCTTATTCATTGATTCGTATGCTTTTCATTTTCAGGTTTAAAATCCAACCGTAAACTCTTTAGTTATAACGCAGCTGGATTCTTGGTAGAATTCAAGAAAAGCCATTTGAAGGTGTCCTGTAATGTTTATCTGCATTGTACAATTTGTTCTCCTTTGTGAAATATCTAATCCCATTCTTATTTTGCTGCTTTTTGTCTGGGTGATGGGTGCAGTCGCAGGCATGCAAGAGACGACCCTAACGGTGACGGAAAAGGCTGTGAAGGAAGTGATGAAGTTAGATGACGAAATATTCTCCAAGTTCTACCGACACCTAGATTTCCCTCAGATGGCCACCGGGATAGAGATTGAAGAGGATTTTGATGACATTTTTGGTCCCCAGATGCCAAAGTGAGTGAAGACTTAAAAAAAAATTAACTTATTTTTTATTACTTTTTATAAGAATCTAATAGTATAAACACTACTTCCACACCACATAGAAAAATGTAAGGGTGTGGGGATTTAAGTTCTTTGATTCACTCCTTGCATTGTTCCCTAGTTAAGTTTGCTGAATCTTTTTTGTTTTTTATTGTTTATTAAATTCTTCCCACCAGAAATCTCTGAGCGTGGGAACAATATTACGTCGATTCCAGTTGCTAGCTGAATAAATGTGCTCCTGACCACAAAAACCTGCTGACTTACCCCATTTAAGCCATATTCTGTGAATAGACTGTTTGATTAACATTCCAGGGAACTTAACATAAAAAGAGAGCAGTTTCCCTTCTCATTCTTCAAAGAATGCCTTTTTATATTCATATATACTGTATCATCAGTTTTTGGCCATCATGCTTTGTTCTATTTCTATGCAACGTCAGGGCATTGTTACAGTGTTTGAAAGATGTGGTTCTGTGTGGAGCTAAGTCTCTGTGCCGCCCTGCAGGCTGACCTCAGCCATGGTCGAACACAAGCGGGCAGTGAGGCCCATGCGCAATGTCCAGTCGTCCCGAAACCCGCTGAAGCTGCTGGCTGCCCGAGAGGACATTCGACACGAATACACGGAGCAACGGCTTAACATCGCCTTCTTGGAGTCAAAGAGAATGAAGGCCGAAAAAAGTAAGGAAGTGTTACGTGGATTTCTATGGGGAGGCAATCGCTTGTAAAGATTTAAATAAAGAATAGATGAGAGGAAAGTGGAGTGGCAGTTGAAAGGTTACACAACCATGGTCTTTGCTCAGTTCAATCAAGTTTAATCAAGTTTTCTCCAGGCACATCGGTATTCAGCTAGCTCTAAAAGGGCTTGATCCATAAATAAGTATAGTTTAATGAACAATGCTTCTCGGATTAAATTAATCTACAAATAACAGTTTCAGATGAAGGGTGTAAATACTTTTTACAACAAGTATCCCTCCTTATTGTATTGTAATTGCAAAAGGCCTGATACAGGAAAGTGCATGCACAGTTAGCTTTCAAACGAGTACAGTTTACTTAATGTCCACTTATAGGAGGAAGCAGCCGGGAAAATATTAAAGTGCTAATGAGGTTGTTATCGTAGTTGAATACGCTTTGCCAGGAAAAAACGCATTGAGACAATCTCTCCCAATCGAAAATGACCTTGTTAGCTAAGAGCAGGTGGTGAAATCTCGACGATGATAAATCACATTTGAGAAACCAGCCAATCCCAGAGCAGGATTTCCAAACATTCCTTTACCTATTATCTTGTGTATAAATGTCATCCTGCTCATATTTATCAGGATTAAGAAATTATTCAGTTACCAGCGACGGTTCAGGACACTTCAGTGCTAGTGGTGCCTGTGTCACAGGATGTGCATGTTTTTAATAGTTTTGTTACATTTAACCAGCATGAAAACCCAGCACAGCTCGACTGCTGTAGGTCCGTTACAGCAGATGCAGGACCAAATAATTTTTAGATGGGGAGAAAGATTGTTAAAATTAACAATAATAAATGTTTTAAATCTTCTCTTCTCTAATCCTTACTTGTGACTTATTAGAAATGAATAGGTCGTGTGAAGCTTCTCATATTGTATGAGGTGTTATTTCACCCAGTTTGTGCAGCTAGAAGCATTCAGCTTTGCACCATGAGACTCATTTCCCACAACATACTAACTAACTAAAAAAAAAAAAAAAAAAAAACCTGGTGTACAAAAATAGCAAAATTACAAATGTTTACAGTGTACGCTACAAGCTTTGTTTTTCAAATTGAAATGCTTACCTCACATCAGACCAACAATAAGTCAGCAGTAACAATCCGCTTCCTCAAAGCCTGCACTGTGTTTCAGTGAGCAAGAATTCAGGTTACTCTGAGGTGGCGCTGGCTGGGCTGGCGAGCAAGGAGAACTTCAGCAGCGTCAGCCTGCGCAGCGTCAACATCACCGAGCAGATGTCAAACAACAGTGCGGTGCCGTACAAGAAGCTCATGCTTATGCAGGTCAAAGGTAATTCTCCCCTGTCACTCAAAATGTTTTGTATGTGGAAAAAGTCAATCCATTCTCACTTCATTACAAAAGGTGTTGCAGTCACAAAACCACGAATTACTATTACAGGGATTGGTACATTCAGTGTTATGGGGGATATAAATTTTCATATTTGTGATTGTTAATCACATGTTATCTACACTACAATTGACCGGTGTGCCAAATTATATTTATTATATGTATTTTTAATGCCACTATTCTATATATTGATCCCTGTATAATTCTAGTCTGTCTCATTGATGGATGAAATCTCTTTTGGGTATGTTACATATTTGTCATTTTGATCACACAATCTCTTATTCTACTCTATACATCCATTGTATTTACATGAAAACATGGTGAAAGTTGTGTTCTCCCCACACCCTTCTGAATCTTGCCGCTCCCGCTAAGGACACTGGCCTAGAAAACGGGGATTAGGGGCAGTCGTGTGGAAGAGTTTGACAAGGAAATAGCTTAAACCCACAAATACAGGAGGGGTGCTATAATGAGCCTGTTACAATAAGTGGCAATTTGCAGAAGCTCATGTTGCTCTGTAGTAATCTTGTAATGAGCTTTCTTCTTTTATAGGTTTTTTTAAAGTTTGAATATTAACTTTTGTCCTGCAAACTGATTTACAGTCCCAGAAAGTTTCATCATATGGCCACTGTGTACATGAACACGCATCCCTTAGGAAGAGTCTTATTTGCCTGCTTTATGTATTAAAAGGTAATGTTAACCAATTGCATCCATGTTGAATTTTCCTGCATAGTGTCCAATTTGTATTGGATGTTCAGTACAATATAACTACACACAACCAGAATCAAGTCCCTAATATATTTGACTCAATATTGTTTTTTCTTCGGCTTCAAATGCCACCCAGCAGTCCTGAGGCACACTGATTGCAAGAAGAGTATGATGGCATAACAAAAGGTGTTGATCATTTCCAGTGTGTAGAATGGTATCAGTGGAAGTGCAGTGTTCCTGTTTGTGTGGAAACAGGTCGACGGCATGTGCAGACGAGACTGGTCGAACCCCGGGTATCGTCGCTGAACAGTGGAGATTGTTTCCTGCTTGTAACGCCCCATCACTGCTTCATTTGGACTGGAGAGTTTGCCAACGTCATTGAAAAAGCTAAAGTAAGATCCTGGTGTCTGTACCTTCACCTGCTGGCGCACTGCAGTGCAAACAAACCCACATTGCATGGAATAGTTACTTTTTAGCTCCCAACTAAAGACACGTATGTTTAAATGCATCATGGAATTCTACATTTATTATACAAGCCTCTCGCATTCCTGCTTTCGAAAGGCCATATTGAGGAGGAAATGGGGCCTCAGACCTGACTGTGAGAGGAAGGATGGCACGCGGGGCAGTTGTTCTGGTTGCTGCTCGCCAGAGCTCGGCAATTCCCCAGGGCAGTGCCCCGCACAGTCCTTCCATCATTAAATAAGCTAAAGTCCACTGTTTAGGAACATTGTGATGCAGCCTGTCCTTTTAAAATAAATTTAATTGCATAAAAACAACAAAATACTCTGCAACCCTGTTTTTTTTTTTTTCCCAAATAAGAAAAGTTACTAGTCTGAGACCATACACATGTCCTGAGCTTTGGAAACTAAGCTTACCCAACTCTGGTATTATAACCAAACTTGAAATTAAAAATCGTCAAAGGACTTGAAGCAAACTGAACCAACAGACTTAGAGAGGATGTTTGTTTTGAATACATTTTAGTGTTTGTTTATAGTATCATGTTTGAGTCACAGCTGGTTTTGATGTGTGGTTTATTTTTGTATACAGTTGGAGTTAATCAAAAATATTACTTAATAAATCAAGTGATGTGATGTACAAACATGGTATTCTAAGCTTGGTGCTTTACACGTTTTGTTTGAATGTGTGTACAGACATGTTGCGTGGCGAGTGTTGAACTGCTGAAATTGTCAACACACATTTTGAGAGGTTTTAGATGTAAGCAATGCTTGTTCAAATTTACAAATCAAGTTATTGGAGCCTTTTCCTATTGGTGTAGCAGCCCTAAAGTAAATCCTACATTTAACACTATCATGAGTAATCTAGGATTACTAATTTTAAATCGGAGTAATTCCTGACAATCGGTAGGTTATAGTCTGATTTGTAGGGGAATTTGGTAGTTATTCCACGTATACAGTTAGAATGACTAAAGCACAGTTCACTTTATTTTAATGACTCATCTTATGTGGACAGGTTTTTGTGGGGACATTACAACGTAGAAAGAAACACCCTTGTTTTGATGTGGCCGGTGGCTCAGGTGGTGCTCATGTATCCAAGTTAGGCAATAGGTTAAGTGGAAATAATTGTATTCCCTCAGTAACTATAATCCTGTGGCCGTAGTGAATTGTTTATAATTAACTACTTATAAAGTAGGATCAAGGCTCTGAGGTTGCAGTAGCTAGTTGTAATTTATGTGGTCATATTGCATTTACATACATGTGGCTTCGTCCCTTTAACATGGGATATAACGGGTTGGTGACTTGCCCAAACAGTCAATATTTTAGTCCTTTTTCCTATTATTATTTTTTTAATGGTTTTATTTTGGAGGGAGTGGATGCTAATGCTTCTTTTTCACGAACGCAAAGTTTGGTTTCCTTTTCATGTGCAGGAGTGAAACAATTCCAGGGAAGGAGTAGTGTTATTGTAATGCAGGAAGTGGGCTGCTAGGACACAGCTGCAGGAAGGCACTACTGACACACATGAAAACCTATTGTTCAAAACAGGCCTTGGCTTGATGCACTTTCAATTGTTGGGAGAGCACGTTTGTGTACATTGTAAACCACCTAAAATCTGTATACAAGTGAATGGTTTCCACGTACTGTATATATACACTGCTGTTCATTAATAATACAGGTCATATTGAACTATGACATTTGATTTAGGGTTTGATTTTTAAGGTTTAGTCTATGTGGAGTGAAACTGCAATATTCTCAAACTCCTCAGTGTGGAATCAGGTTGTGCTACAATGAGGAATAATGGATTTCAATTTGTTTTTAATTATGGGTGTCTATTGTATATTAGTGTTACTGAAACAATTTCATGCCTGAGGTAATTAAAGCTTAAAACGGAAGAATTTAATAATTTAATTTAATCTGTATTTTGGGAAGAAATTTAAGGAAAAGTATTCCCCTGGCAGGAGAGTGAGTGCTTCGACACAAGCACGGTTTCTGGGTAAATCGTGCAGGGTGAATAGTTTTCCTTCTCTTCCCACTTCTCTGAACTCTTGCAGCTGTTCTATTACAAGTTGAAATCATTTTAGTTGGTCTCATTCTATACCTCTTTTAGAAAACACCATCCACAGTTTGTGCAGTGCTATTGTGTAGTTGTACAGTATGGCATTCGAACAAAATTAGTTTTACTTTATGGGATCATTTCAGGACCGGTACATTTTTTTTACTCCAATGCTCCTTTCTTTTGTCTGGTAGGCGTCCGAGCTCGCTACTTTCATCCAGACTAAACGAGACCTGGGTTGCAGAGCCAACTATGTCCAAATCATCGAGGAAGGGATTAACACCCACAGTCACGCAGCAAAGGAGTTTTGGAAACTTCTAGGAGGGCAGGCCAGCTACCAGTGTAAGTGCTGTTGGTTCTCTTGACCACTGGCAGCAGCCTGATGAATACAGCCCAGGTGTATTCCAGCTTGCACAATGTAGGAACATGTTTTGACAGTGTCGGTTATCTCCCGATCCTGTAGCGGCTGGAGACCCAGATGAAGATGAGCTCTATGAAAGTGCAATAGTGGAGACCAACTGTATTTACCGCCTGGTGGATGACAAGCTCGTCCCAGATGATGACTACTGGGGGAAGGTGCCACGATGCACACTGCTGGACTCCAAAGAGGTCAGTAGTGATGAAGCACATCTGAATAGAGCTGATCACCTGCAAAACATGTAAAACCATTGTAAAAAGTAATCACTGTTGTAAACCTGCCTTAACGACTACTGGGCCTCTGAACATTGGATGTATTTTCTCCAATGAAAGTTTGGAATGAACGTTATTAGTGCTCCTTTTTTAACATCCTCCCAGATCTGAGTGCCAAGAGCTCGGGGTGCAGACTTCCATCAAGAAATGACTAATTATTTCAATGTATTGCTGTTATCTCTAAGTGAAAGGAAGATAGTATTTTTTGTCATCTTCAAGGTCGGTCCTCAAGCAAAATAATGGATGATCATGCGTTTCATGCATTTCTATATCTGGGGTTGTAGTCGCACACAACTACATTTAAAAAATAAATAAAAATAATGTATATAAAAATCAGAGCTGCTCAATACACCAAAAAGTGCAACACATCTAATTGCTAATGAAGACTTGCAATCTTGCTCCTCAGGTGCTGGTGTTCGACTTTGGCAGTGAGGTGTACGTGTGGCATGGGAAGGAGGTCACACTGGCGCAGAGGAAGGTGGCTTTCCAGCTGGCAAAGCACCTGTGGAACGGCACCTTTGACTACACCAACTGTGACATCAACCCCCTGGACCCGGGGGAATGCAACTCTCTTATACCAAGGCAAGGAGCGTTCTTGGTCTTGTTTAGTAGTTTTTGAAATTGTGAATGTCTGTTTATTGATGACCATCTCCAGAGGAAAGACCTCCTCCACCCTTTCCTTAAATTATATATCTCTCCTGTCAGCCATCATTGCTACATAAACACTGCGAGATCACTTCTGGATTTACATTTGTTATCCCTAAATACTGTCTGGTACTCTTCTAGACAGATTTGTGTTTACACACCAGTGCTGTTTTACTTACTTCTAAACTATATATAAAAGTGCATTTTGCACTTCTGCCTAGTCCAGAATTCGGATCCTTGGAATGAGAAATGGGGGATTTTGCCCCTGTTCCCTAGAAACTGTGATACAAAGAAAATTATTCTTGTTAGGTGTCAGAAACAAATATTTTGGTATGTGTAAACATTGTAGGTAATGGTTAGAACATAGCCATTTATAGTATAGTCTGTGTGTTGAAGCAAATGTTTTCAAGGCCTATAAAGAGAGACCACACATGTAATTTTAAAGCCTAAAAGACCCACATATTTTAATCGTTTCAATGTTTTTGTTTTTCAGGAAAGGACAGGGCCGCCCTGACTGGGCCATCTTTGGCAGGCTTACAGAGCATAATGAAACGACATTATTTAAAGAAAAGTTTTTGGACTGGACAGAGTCAAAAAAGACTCCAACAAAGAACGGAAATGAGCAAGTCAGTGAACAGAAGGTATGTTTGGACGAGAATGGCAAGAACCAAGAAAAGTTGAAAGCACAGAAAGTACCCTAAATAGTCGTCTTGGTTTTTTTGACACTGGCCGGGTAACTTGTGTGTGATAGCTTTCAGTTAGTTAGCATGTTATTTCTTAAATGAACCCCATCAGTTCTAAAACTACTACAATTTGACATCACTTTAACAGATGGATATATTTTTACTGAGTTACTGATACGTTGTCAAATTACAACAGGGCAATGATTGTTCATTGAAACTTGCATCAAAACGTATAATTTCCAGAACTAAAAAGTGGTGCTATAAACTTTCAGCAGGTGGAAGTCGAATTAATTGAATTATTGAAGTAGTGAGCTAGGCTGGATAGTTAAAAAGCAAACACAATCTACCAACTGAAGTGGAGCACTCAGATTTAAAAGTGCATAGTGATCTAGACTGGCCCCCGCTATCTCTGTTGTGCCCATCGCAGGAGCAGCAGGGGCACGAGTACAGACCCTACGATGCCACACTCATGCTGCCGGTGCTGGTGACCCCGGTGAGCACCGTGCTGGACGGCATGAACATCGGACGAGGGTACGGGCTGGTGGAGGGGGAGGACAGGCGGCAGTTTGAGATCAGCACACAGTCAGTGGATGTGTGGCACATCCTGGAGTTTGACTATAGCCGGCTGCCCAAGCTGAGCATTGGGCAGTTCCACGAAGGAGACACGTATGTGGTGAAGTGGAAGTACATGGTGAGCACGGCAGGTAAGTGTGAAGTCCACTTGTCCTAGTTCACATGGGTGGCAGTTCAAGAAACTAGCCAAGTAGACCACATCAATACATCTCTGGGTAATTAAGTAATTGTCTTGAACCCATCGGTTAAGACGCAATGTTCTTTTTGTGGGTAGTGTAGGGAAGGAAATTATAGTTAGGCTGATTGTGTTCTTTGCCACAACCACTTCAAGATTTGACATGAAGCAGAGAGGGAGTTACCTTATGTTATAGGTTTAGCTGATGTTTATCCATTTAGTAAACTGGTACATAATGCATTTTCTTCATAATTAGTGTTGCGCAAAGTTTAGATTACAGTACGTCATCCCTGTTCACTGTTCCCCACCATGTTTGTTAATAGCAATAAATAAGACCATCAAATGCAGTAAACCGCACAGGCAAGGGTTATAAAACGGTGACATTGATGGATGGGTATTAAAAAGGTTCCAGTAACAGAACCGATGTTTAGCTTTCCGTCTCTATTTATGGCCCGTGAGATCTGATGCTGGTTTCTGTGTGGTCACACCGAGACGCTGATCGCTGATTGTTGTTTCCCTCAGTGACTAATGTTAATGTTTCTGTAGCTCATTAAGGGCAATAGTTTTTTGTTTTCAAATTTAACCTTAACAACAGCTAAACAAGAAAATTGTCTGGAGCCAGTTTTCTTGGAGCATGATATCCATGTTTATCTGCCTTCTCTGATCAGGTCCAGTGCTCTCCCTCAGTTTTGTTTTTGACTTTTGTCCAGTGCAGCTGTGAATATTTTTACAATACCAATTGTATTTTCAGTCCCAGTCAGCCGGGTATTACTATGGCTATATTACACAGGTGTTCAGAAATGTTACAGCTCGCCAGGTATCGTAGCTTTGACCACCTCGCTCTGGCGGTGAGTCTCTAACACCACGGCCGTGTCTGCCGTTGCAGTGGGGAAGCGGCAGAACCCGGAGCACGTGCGCAGTGCGGCCGCAGGAAAGGAGAAGTGTGCCTACTTCTTCTGGCAGGGCCGCAACTCCACCGTGAGCGAGAAGGGCACGTCGGCGCTGATGACCGTGGAGCTGGACGAGGAGAGGGGGGCGCAGGTAGAGTTCATGTTTGTGTGCCGCTGACCAAGGCAGGACAACTCTGTCAAATGTCGTCATTTATCTCCTGGTTACCAAGCAGAACCTGTGCCTAGATCTGGTCACAATAGCTCTGTACATTATACATTATACATACATTAACTGGAATACATTTGAGTTGTCTATACCAATGTTTTTTCAGAAGATCAGTTCTGAGCCTGCTTTGATTCAGTATGTATGTATTTATATACACATACAGGGTAGGCAGAAGGCTAATGGTAATGTACCTGTACTTGTAATCAAATTGTCGTACCTGTGTTGTGTGGTTTCATTCTGATCATCTTTTATTGAAATGTTCACACCTGCCTGCTTGTCCTGCCCCAGGTCCAGGTGCAACAGGGGAAGGAGCCCCCTTGCTTCCTGCAATGTTTTAATGGTGGGATGATTGTGCATTCTGGGAAAAGGGAAGAGGAAGAAGAAAATACGCAAAGTAAGTGTTGTTCAGCTTGATGACTTTTGTTGACTGCTGGGTTATTGTTCCAGGTCTGTGAATTTGTGGAAATTCTCTGAACAAATGGGAAATGGGTGTGGATTACAAACCAAAACATCTTTGATAGTCGTATGATTTCTGGATGTATACTTACTGCCTGTGCCGTATATTAATAATCTCCTCAACGAGTTCCCAGTAGTGATGCAGATGGACGCCAGGAATAGATTTATAGGAGGAAACTTCTCACGAACAGTCAACACCTTTGGTCTTGCCTACGTTTTGAATTAGGAACTGAAAATGTGCAGCTTCTGTTTGTTTTTCCTTCTCATCTTGCTGTGCTGAATTCTCTCTGCAAAAGCCTCCATAACTTTAGTTTTCCACAAGTTCCTCTCAGGAAGTGAAAGGCCTCTGAATGTGTGATAAGAGATTTCAGCTGGTGGTTGGTTTGGATTATCAGCTGGTTTGGTTTGCTCTTGTTTGTCATAGTCTTCCCATGCGCATATCTAATAATAAACAGTTTTGAATTGCTGGCCTCTTTAAGGCCCTTTTTGTGCTGTTCGAGGAAAAGGTGTACAACTGTGGCATTTCAAATATAATGTGCTAAACGTAGCAGGAATACATTTGTTGTGCAAAACTGCTTACATGCAATGTCTTGGTGGTCTTTTCCCAGGTGACTGGCGGCTGTATTGTGTGCGAGGGGAGGTCCCTGTCGAGGGGAACTTGCTAGAGGTGGCCTGTCACTGCAGCAGCCTTCGATCACGGACATCCATGCTCCTCCTCAACATAAACCGAGCCATTATCTATCTGTGGCATGGCTGTAAAGCCCAGCCTCACACCAAGGATGTGGGGAGGACTGCAGCCAACAAGATTAAAGAGCAGTGAGTGCTGGGCTAATTGAGCAGAGTGTAATCTATGAAGAACATTGTGTGGTTGTTGGGGTTTTTTGTGCCTGTGCTCCACTTTACTCAGCATTGAGTCATTATCCTCCTTTTCACTGCAAAGTGCTTTGATGTCAAGTAGTCCAGTGTAAAAGTTTGATATTTGACACAAGCAGTACATAGATGCAATACAGAAGTCCAGCATTGTAACCTCTTTAGCAGGATTTTGCCATGGATGAACACACACGTTTGACCTCAAAGAATGATTTTGTAAAAAATTTGAAAACTAGATTATATGGTTTCTAGTGCTGTGAAGTCTACTTACTTTTTAACTTTGGCAGAAGTTTTTCTTAAAGGTCTAAGCAAGACAATCAGACTACATTGTTTTATCTGTTAATAAACCATTTTCATGACCCAAGATTTCCATGGAGTTTAAAATGGCTGACTCTGGCTTGTGTTCGCAGATGTCCGTTGGAAGCAGGGTTGCACAGTAGCAGTAAGGTGACCATAAATGAGTGTGACGAGGGAGCCGAGCCCGTGGGCTTCTGGGAAGCAGTGGGGAGGCGAGATCGTAAAGCTTATGACTGCATGCTGCAAGGTAAGACCCCACATCTTCACCCCAGATAGCTGGTCTCACAGGTGGCTAATATGCTTCAGATACACTTAATTTTTATCTTTCTTTGTAAAACATTTAATAGAATGAATTGCATGTTTTAGATTGTTCTTTCTTGTGAAACTGCGATTTACTTTTTTTTATCTTGGATCGCATGACAAGATCCGGGGAAGTTCAACTTCACGCCACGACTGTTCCAGCTGAGCAGCTCTTCGGGGGAGTTTGTTGCAATGGAGTTTTTCTACCCTGCTAGAAACCCCGAGCTGGTGAACTCCCTGCCCTTCCTACAGGAGGACCTCTATACTGCCCCCCAGCCAGGTACCCGGTGCCACTCTCCTGCTGCCAAACGCATGGGCTGCAACCTGGCAAAATGGTCTTTCTATACTTATTCAGAATCACTTAGTCTGTTTTTATGTTAAAAGACAGACATTTGTAGTGTCATGTAATGCAATTTACACACTTTGCACAGATAAGTGGAAATCATAGTTTTAGTTTCCAAGCGCAACTGCATGTGTGAAATATACTCGCCTAGCTGATGCATTTTGTACTAAGATGTTCTTGTGCTTGACCCCTGCTTCAGCCCTGTTTATGGTTGACAATCACCACGAGGTGTACCTGTGGCAGGGCTGGTGGCCTCAGGACAGCGAGAACACTGGATCCGCCCCGATCCGCTGGGATGCTGACCGGAAGTGCGCGATGGAAACTGTGCTCCAGTACTGCAGAGGTAGTGACACTCGATGGCATTTATTCACAGATGGACTGTAACTCTCACCGATTAAATGGGGCACTCGCACAGAATTAATTCCCATGAGAAGTTCATCTGGTTCAAATTTTTTCTCTTTCCTCAAAATCCAGATTTAGGCTTTGAAGTTTGGTGTCAATCAGTTCGTCAGGTTTGTTGGTTTGTTACACGTGGCACTGTAGTTGAAAGCTTGGTTTATACAGCAAATTTTCATATCTTTTATCTTGATGTTTTCCCAGCAAAACTAAAAAAAATAACTTTAATATGGCCTCCAACAAATTAATCAACTAATCACTTAATTCACAAGGTGGGATTTAAACATGTCTATCCTGCCTGCAGAAAAGAATGAGAAGAAGCCCCCGAAGTCATACTTGATTCACGCCGGGCTGGAGCCACTCACTTTCACGAACATGTTTCCCAGCTGGGAGCACCGTGAGGACATTGCCGAGATCACCGAGAGGGTAAGACCGTCTAGGCATCGGCGGAGCTACACCCGCACAGCCAGGGGGAGACTGCGCCGTCCAGGCTGTGCAAGACTTCAAAGTCCTAGGCTGTTGTAAACCCAACGAGAAGCCATCAGTGCAGTCGTGAGACTGGTGGTTCTGAAAATGTATGTCGCTTGTAGTGTCCGCTAGTTTCCACACACTTTCTACCAATCAGCCATAACATTATGACCACTGACAGGTGAAGTGAATAACACTGATAATCTCGTCATCATGGCACCTGTCAGTGGGTGGGATATTTTAGGCAGCAAGTGAACATTGTCTGCAGTGGTCAGTACCTATCAAAAGTGGTCCAAGGAAGGAAAAGCGGTGAACCGGCAACAGGGTCATGGGCGGCCAAGGCTCATTGTTGAATCGGACCACACGGGCCAGCCTTCGTTCCCCACGTGCATCAGACGAGCTACTGTAGATCAAATTGCTGAAAAAGTGAATGCTGGTTCTGATAGAAAGGCGTCCGAACACACAGTGCATCACAGTTTGTTGTGTATGGGGCTGACCCCTGTCCACTGCCGAAAGCTCCTACAATGGGCACGTGAGCATCAGAACTGGACTATGGAGCAATGGAAGAAGGTGGCCTGGTCTGATGAATCACGAGTTCAAGGTGTTGACTTGGCCTCCAAATTCCCCAGATCTCAATCCAATGGAGCATCTGTGGGATGTGCTGGACTAACAAGTCTGGAGGCCCCACCTCGCAACTTACAGGACTTAAAGGATCTGGTGCTAACGTCTTGGTGCCAGATACCACGGCACACCTTCAGAGGTCTAGTGGAGTCCATGCCTCGACAGGTCAGGGCTGTTTTGGCAGCAAAAGGGTGACCTACACAATATTAGGCAGGTGGTCATAATGTTATGGCTGATCGGTGTACATACGAATTTAAACAGCATTTTTTTTTTTTTTTTTTTTTTACAATTTACCTATTTGGAATACTGGGCCCACTTTGTTTAAACCTTTATCAAATATGCTGGGTTACATTCAGTTTTGTTGAATTATGTTGCTCAGAAGAACATTCTATTTTATTAAAGATTCAGGCATTCCGGAATTAAAAGCTCACTTTTTTTCTTTGATAAATGTTAAACAAGTTTACAGTAAAATGAGTACAATGTCTTCAGGCAAAAATAAATAAAGCTCCTGCACAATGTTTTTTTTTTTTTCTTAATACCAGTCCAAAAATACATTGCAGGGGAAATCTAACCAGGTGCATTACCAAAGTATCCGATAATCGCAAAACCACATCGGCGGCTAAGTGCTTTCGGTCAATGTATTTCTGCAAGCTGCCGCTATGTGGATTAGAACAGTGCGTCTTCCTAGAAGTCATTCCTCCAACATTTTTTCCCTCCCTAAAGAAGGTGCGGTGTGCTTTTTCTTAAAATATATTTAAAAGAAAACCGTTATGTGATGTAAAATGTGGGCGGTGTGTGACGTGAACGCTCTGTTGCTCTGGCTGGACAGGAGGCCGAGGTGTGCAATCAGATCATCCTGGTGGAGGACGTGTTGGCACGCTTGTGCAAGACAACCTACTCCCTGGCCGAGCTGCAGGCCAGGCCCCTCCCTGAGGGTGTGGACCCCCTCAGGCTGGAGATCTACCTGTCGGATGAGGACTTTGAGGTGAGAATCTGCCCTGGACCCCTTTCCTTCCGAGGCGCACTCTCCCAAGCGTCAGACCTGCTGGTTCGACCCTGTACACAATTTGTTTTTATAAGCCAAGAGAGAATCGTAAATCTAGCAAATAAAGGCTGTTATGATGGGATGCAGAACATCTATATCCATCAGTGAACTTCTGATTTATAAGAAACCTTAAGACCTATTTCTTCCCGAGACTTAAATCTGAATCTCAAAATGTAAGTGCTTGTATGTACTCAATTTTAATAGATTCAAGCACTGTGGTTAGAATTGCTCACAAGTCCTAAAGCTGCTTTTTGTCTACTATGCCACCTTGTGGATACCAGTAGTATTAGTAAAATGTCTTGCAGTATCATTTAAAAGGGTTTTTGTATTCATAATACATACTGCTGCTACTCTTGTTTTAAAGCATTGCTTTGCAAGTCCAGTGTAGTCTCGTACACAAGTGCAGATATCCTGACACTGATCTCCGCTCACTGCTTTATTTTCTAAATAGCACCACATACATTTTGTACCCAAGTCTTATCACGATCTTCATAGTATTGTTTAAAAACTGAGCTTTCATGTTTTTTTATTTTAAATATTTATTATTATTGAGGATGATGTGGAGTAAAATGATTTGATGCAGTAAGGCAAGGATTCATTTACCCCAGACCTGTGCTCAAAACTATTTATACAACTAAGTGTGTGAACTGGATAAACCAGAGTTACATCTTTGTTGAAAATGCCCTAATCCTGGCTAAGCTTCCTAGTGTACGCAGGCCTAGCTTGCAACTGAGGGTACCAGTTCACCTATGTATTGTGATCTGATCATAGCAGGAAGTCCAGAATAAATTGAACAGAAGACCAACGGATTATACTGGAGGGGGAATGTTGCCACTGGAAATGTGCTTTCTCTTATAAGCAGTATCACTTTATTGGTAAAGCTGTCCTTTTCCCACTAAAAATAAATCAATGTGTTGACTTTCTCTTTGGATGAGATGGTGCTCTATACACAAGTACAGTAAAAGGGCAAAGTGTCTTATATGCTAGCCACAAATGTATCAGGACATTAATATTTCTGACCAGAGTTTAACTACAAGCTTCCAGCTTGCCTCAGTGAAGTGTCAGATAAATTACCTCTCAGTGGGGGTCTTCCCAACAGAGGATTAAACCCAGCCAACTGGGGCTGTCAATGTTGGAAGAAATGGGGGTGGGGGGGGTGAGCTCAACCAGAATGATATAGCATTTTCTATATAATATTGCCACTTTCTGTAGCATTCATTGCACATATTAGAACCCAGTTACCCCACAGCAGATGTATTGTACATGCAAACCATAAACATGTGCATTGTGTTACTGAAATAACTCTGTGCTTAGAGAGGTAATGTGTGCGTCGGGTCACAACCATGCACCGATATGGTATTGAAAATGCACCACTGGTGTATCTCATGATCTCATGCCTGGCCAGTCTGGGATAAGGTGTGAAGAAATGGTCAAAGTAGACGAGGAAATCTGTTTTTTGTGACTATAACATTAACAATCTAAGGTTAACTGTTCACTTCACCTTCTAGGGTGTAGGGACATCTGGGAAGGTGAGTGCAAATCACCTGCTGCACACTGGTGCTTCACAAAGTGTCTTCACGGTTTTCAAATAATCGGGCTCCTTTACCTCCTCACCCACTGGTCACAATAATACCCTGAGCTTCTGATTCACACCACCCCCACCCCAACCCTGTTTAATTTTTCCCTTTAAAATGTAATCAAAGAGCACTGTCTGGTTCCCAAGACTGTTCTCCCTTTGCATGAGTTTAATACTTTCTTCACACCCTGGTAAATGGACTGGATTTTGGAACACGTTCATACCTGGTCTGTCCGGGGCTGTTATTGGTATCACACACCCAAATAATCACTGATCGGGCACTTTCCTGTGATTTAGAAGGATTGTGTTATAAACTCAACCAATGCCCTGATCTGACTTCAGCACTCGCATGGCAACTTTCCCAGCACAGGTTCATTGATCCCAGTAATATTGTTGAATGTGAAATTGAGTGGCTTGGGCATTCCTCACCTGCATCTTAGAATGATATTAGGTTAATATTGTCATGAGGTGGTTCAGAGTCCCCTGTGTCTTTGACATTTGACAATTCCAGCACTGTTTTGGAGTCTGCTGCAGCACGCATGCAGGAGTTTGTAGACATTTCAGAAGATATTACTGATCGTAATTTGACCATTTTCTCCTTAATTTAAAAATAAACGGAAGTGCTTAAGGGAGCGTTCCTGTCAAAAACATTTGCCCCTGTTGCATGCGAGGAATGCTGTCTAATGAAATACCTTTGTTGCATTGGCTAGTGTGACATTGTCTATCAAGTACAAATCAATACTCTTCATCAGTGGGTTTTTACATTTGTTATGCTTTTGTTTTTTAACACTTCTGTTTTTCCAGAAAGCGTTAGAGATGACGAGAGACGAGTACGAGGCGCTTCCGGGGTGGAAGCAGGTGAACGTGAAGAAGGCCAAAGCCCTGTTTTAGGCAACATGTTAGCAGAACTGACGTGTCAGGAAGACGATTGTACTGGACCTGCCACTAAGATCACTTTAACCACCTTTGGACCAGTGGGCCTGTGGAGTCTTTCCAAGGAGAACCTTGGAGATCTGGGAGAGATGTCATGATCAAGGATTTTGGTGTACCTGCCTCTTGTAGAGTTTTGTATCATTGTTTTGTTTTTTGTAATTGTGTAGGAGAACCCCAAGTATATTTCTTGAGTGGATTTTTCAGGTTCAGAACAGGCAATGCTTTTAAATGCACAGTCCCTACATGCACTTACAGCAACGCAGCTGTTGACACGACTGTCGGAAGACCTATCACTTGGCCTTATTCTGCCTATAAACGTTGACATGGTTCTCTTTGTAAGGTGTTATTTTTGTGTGTGTTTGTGCATCATAAAGAATTTATATTTATATAAACACCTTATAGAAAAAAGTATTTAAGAAAAATACAATGTATTCACTTTGAAGGGTTTGTGTAATATGTTGATAAGTAGTAGAAAGAAAAGGCTTCTATGTAAATGAAAGACATGCCACATACTTTTTTTTTTTTAATGCATTCTGAAATGTTTGCAGTTATCATAGGTAACCCTCTGTGTCCCCTGTAATCTTTCAGGTGCTAAGATCAAATAAATGTTTGTATTTAACGGTATGGAATCAATGGAAAACAAATACATTCTTTCTACATGAATTCAAACAATGTATAGTGCCTTGCTTTTGTGTACAGTTTATATACAGAAAGACTAGTCTGCATTTTGAAGACTTTTTCTTTGTGATAAAGGAAATTAGAAAATAAACACTGAAAAATAAAAAACCCAGCTGCTTGGTTTCTGTTCCGTACTCCACGACTCATCACCTCCATTCACACCTTTTAAAAGGGACTGAGTTTCCCCCCCCCGCCAATCTTAACTTGGTTCTATCAGTATTTATATTTTTCTTAAGCAGAATCCTTGTTTATAAAACTTCAAAAAGATATTTATAACTATAGTTTACTGAACAGTATTTATCAAACTTAACCATCATTGTTTCAAAAGAAAGTTGGGACAACCTTTGACTGCAACTGTAAGTATTTAAATTACCCGTAGCAGCCGACCATAAAATACAAGTTGAACTAATATAGTTGAAAGTGCGCCAATTAGGAATGAATGGCAAGACACGTTGCCCTAATCAAGCAGGCTACTCTTTCCCCCAAAACAATTCTGGTCAGGGAGGCCCCAGAATGGGTATCGTGGGTTGGCTAGGAGATGAGAATATACAGCGAGACACGGCAATAGTTATACACAGCAAGCAATAATGTTTTACACAGTCATCTCCTGGGAGAAAGACAAGGGCTTAATTATGGACTTCATTTATAGGTAAACTTTAATATGCCCGTGTAATACTTTGCGATGTCATTGTAATAAAGAGTAGTTCATAAAATAAAAGTGGTTTGGCGTTATTGGTGTGATAAAACTCAAAACCGGGTAAAAGCTGTTATAGAGTGCAACATTTCAAATGTGTTGCAGAGATGGTGAAAAATTCCTGTTTATGAAGCAGGGTTATGTCATGTCATTTTGCACACTGTCCAGCAGTTCAGTGGTATTCAGTTTAACCACGATATGAACACAAGATTAGGCAGTGAAACTGAAATGAATGTACTGACAGAACAGTCTTCAGTTATTGCTATCCTGTTAAAAGCTGGTTGCAAGGAGTTAGAGAATGAAAAATGTTTTTCTCTTTCTGATGGTTTTCAGCCTAATCCAGTCTGGCAACTTTGTTTGCAGTGTTCAGTTCTCTCTCTCTCTCTCTCTCTCTCTATCTCTCTTAAAATCTTTTTTTTTTCAAATTCAACGTGCTTTTTTATTGGCATGACCAAAAAGAAGTATTGCCAAAGCAATGGTGACAAACAACAGTTTTGAACATGTACATTTGCATACATAAATACACGATATGTATGTTAAAACCGTTAACTGATTCATTTCAATTAATACAATTTAAACCATATGTCAGAGACATAAAATTGATATTAATAGTAATAAGTCAGTGTAGCATGGGTGTCATTGCCTGTGTCTAGGGGTGTCCCATGTGTGTCCCATGTTTCCACTGTGTCCCTCAGGCTGTGGCAGGCAGCTGTATACTGGGCTGCCAGTAATATGCAGCTGGTCTCCTCTCCCAGAAGGACTGGCACTTTCTCAGAGTCTGGCAGGTCTGGAAATCTCTTATAGAGAGCTGATATTTTGGGGAAAAATTTTGCTCGTAAATGTTTATATTTTTCACATTTTAGAATAAAGTGCAGCTCTGTCTCGACCTCTCGGCGTTGGCAGTGGGGACACAGCCTGTCCTCTCTGGGCAGCCAGGTCTGCCTGTGTCGGCCCGTCTCGATGGCCAGGCTGTGCTCACTGAGCCTGTATTTGGTCAGGATCCTTTTGTGTTTTTCGTTCGTTATTAATTCAAGGTATTCTGCCAATGTGTAGTGTCTTTTTAGGGCCCGATAGCACTGCAGTTTACTTTGAGCTTGTGTGTGTGTTTCCCAATGGGTGATGTAGTTTTCTTTGTGCTGTGTGATAATTTGGTTGACTCTGATTGTGTGCATGTGTGTGTTGCTGTCCTGAGGCTGGCCGGTGTCGGTGTGTGTCTGCGCAGTGAGCCTGCGGACCAGCTGGCTGAGGGGGCTCCTCTCTGGGTTCAGCTCTTGGCATTGCAGGGCCTTGTGGTGGTAGGAGTGTGTGTCACTGTTTATTAGATGGAGCCAGAATTTAATTGCTCTTTTGTGTATGTTGATTAATAATGGGTATTGGCCTAATTCTGCCCTGCATGCGTTGTTCGGTGTTTTCCTTTGCACCTGTAGGATATTTTTGCAGAACTCTGCATGCAGGGTTTCTATTGGGTGTTTGTCCCATTGAGCAAACTCCTGCCCTGTGAGGGGACCCCACACCTCACTGCCATAGAGAGCAATGGGCTGGATTACAGATTCAAATATTTTTAGCCAGATTTGTACAGGTATTTTTATGCTAATTTGTCTCTTTATGGCATAGAAGGCCCTGCGCGCTTTCTCTCTCAGTGTCTTCACCGCCGTGTTGAAGCTTCCTGTTGAGCTGAGTGTGAGGCCTAGGTATGTGTAGTGGGTGCAGTGTTCGATGGTGCTGTTTCCTAAAGTGAAGTGGTACCTACTTCCCTGAGGCCTGGCCTTTTTCTGGAATATCATGGTATTTGTCTTTTTCATGTTTACTGCCAGGGCCCAGGTCTGACAGTACTGCTCCAGCAGTGCCAGGTTCTGCTGCAGCCCCTGCTCTGTGGGCCACAGCAGCACCAGGTCATCTGCGTAGAGCAGGAACTTGACTTCTGTGTCATGTAGGGTGAGGCCGGTGGCTGCAGATTGCTCCAGCATTGTGGCCAATTCGTTGATGTAAATATTGAATAGCGTTGGGCTCAGACTGCAGCCCTGCCTCACCCCACGCCTCTGAGTGAAGAACTCTGTTCTTTTATTGCCAATTTTAACTCCGCACTCATTTCCTGTATACATTGATTTGATGATGTCATATGTTTTACCCCCTACACCACTTTGGAGAAGTTTGTAAAATAAACATTTGTGCAAGATTGAATCAAATGCTTTTTTTAAATCTATGAAACAAGCAAATATTTTATTTTTATTTTGGTTGACATGTTTGTCAATGAGGGTGTGTAGGGTGTAAATATGATCGGTTGTGCAGTGTTTTGGTAGGAAGCCAATCTGACTCTTACTCAGGACACTGTGCTCGGTAAGGAAGGCCAGTATCCGGGCGTTAATGATACTGCAGAACACCTTCCCCAGGTTGCTGCTGACACAGATGCCCCGGTAGTTATTAGGGTCCAATTTGTCTCCACTCTTATGAATCGCGGTGATCAGTCCTTTATTCCAGATGTCAGGGAAGTGGCCCACACTGAGCACCAGGTTGAACAGCCATAGCAGGGCCTGCTGCAGCTCAGGGCTGCTGTGTTTCAGCATCTCGTTGGAGATGCCATCAGGCCCGCAGGCTTTCCTGGGCAGCAGGGCACGCAGCTTCTCCTGCAACTCCTGCTCAGTAATAGTTGAGTCCAGGGGATTCTGGGTGTCTTTAAATGCCAATTCCATTCTTTTTAGTTTCACACTGATGTCATGCTGAGCTGATTTCTCAGTGTGGTGAATGTTTTCATAAAGTTTTTCAAAGTGGTTTTCCAAATATCTCCATTTTGAATGGCCAATTCTTCAGGTTTTAATTTATTAAATTTTTTCCAGTTTTCCCAGAATCTATTTGTGTTAATGGACTCTTCGATTATTGTCAGTTGCTTTCGGGTGTGTTCTTTTTTTGATCTAAGTGTTTTTTTGTAATGTTTGAGTGTTTCGCAGTAACTAAGGCGTAAATCTGGGTTATCTGGTTGTCTGTGCTTTTGGTTTGATAGTTTCCTCAGTTCCTTCCTTATTGTATTGCACTCCTTATCAAACCAATTCTCCTCTTTGTATTTTGTTGGGATGTTCTTTTTAATTTTCAATTTTGACTGTAAAGCTGCTTTTTCAAATATATGATTTAAGTTTTTTATAGCCAGATTTATTCCTTCTTTACTATGTTGATTTGGGGTGACCAGAAAGGTGTGTATTAGTGATTGGATGTCTTGATTGCCAATTGCTTTGTGGTACTCTTGTGTGCTGTCTGGAGCCCATCTGTAGGAGTGTCTGAGGCTGTACAGCTTGCTGCTGCTCTGCTCTGTCCTCTTCAGGAACACAGTGATTTGGCTGTGGTCTGATAGAGGTGTCAGGGTTTGATGGTGAATGCACTGAGAGAGAAGGGGTCTAGGTCTGTGATGGCATAGTCTACCGAGCTGCTGCCAAGAGCTGAGCTGTAGGTGTATCTTCCCAGAGAGTCTCCCCGGATCCTTTCATTCACGATATACAGGCCCAGTCCCTGACAGAGCTGCAGTAATTGTTGCCCGTTTTTATTCACTCCCCTGTCGTGGCTGTGTCTGAGGGAGCTGATGGGGGTGTTTAAGGGTGTGTGGCCGAATATGTGGCTGTCTCCCTGTGTGCTGGTGAAGTCAGGCAGGCTGCCTGTCCGGGCGTTCAGGTCCCCACAGATCAGCACACTTCCCTGGGCCTGGAAGTGGCAGACCTCAGTCTGGAGGTTGGGGAAGATCTCCTCATTGTGATATGGGGATTCTGAGGGGGGAACATACACGGCGCACAGGAACACATCAGTTTGTGTAGAAATGATTTCTTTGCTTATTTTAAGCCATATGTGTGACTCTGCTGTTTTGATGGGCTGTATGGAGTCACTGAGCTCTGCTTTGTACCAGATTATTATGCCCCCGGAGTCCCTGCCGTGTCTGACGGAGGGCTTCTTCAGGGAGGGCACTATGACCTCTCTGTAGCCTGAGGGACAGTGACTGGACACGTCTGCCCGACACCATGTCTCTTGCAGGATGATGACATCCTTGTCTCTCTCTCTCTCTCTCTCTCTCTCTCTCTCTCTCTCTCTCTCCAGCAGGGGGTGCCCTAAGCCATGTAATATCTGTGCTGTTGACAGTGAGGTACCCTGTGAACTGTTCTTGCTCTATGCCTTAAATATACATGTCAAATGTATATGTGGATGATATTGGGTATGCTGCCAAATTGCCCCTCCTAAGCAAAGTAACTTATTAATGTATAATGTATGTTAAATATAACCAAGGACATAGATTTACAGTAGATCTCTAAGTGTAGCGTTATGAGGATTTCTGTGTTTATCCGTAATTAAAATACATTTCCTATATAATTGTCTGTATTCAGTGTGTGTGTGCTTACAATTACACTTCATCTATAGTAAGGTAATATACATTTTTAGTTTGTTTTGTATTTTATCACATTTATTCCATATATATTAATAGATTTGCTTAAGAACATAAACAATGTGATAAAAACAGATGCAAGCTGTTTGGCATGATTTGCTGATTTTCTTTCTCATAGTTGATTGATCCATAAGCATCATTAGGCTGCATTAGGATCCCAGGGAATCGGTTTCCAGTGAGCAGTTGGTACGGAGATCCGTCTAGTTTCAGTCCTAAATACACTTGCCCTCAATTCCCGCATGTGCCCTTTGGTATTGGATAGCTTTTTGAGGTTGAAGACGCAAAGCAATCACTGGAGAGTGTTGAGCATATTCAGTTACAGAGATGACCCATTTTTTTAGGTTCTCTGATTTGCCAAAGTGAAAACGCTGGTATTTTTGGCTTGATATCATCTCTGCGACATCTTAAATACAGTAAATTTTCATTCCATTGACGTTGCTTTGAATACCATTCTGGAGTGGAACAGGGCACTGCAACATCGAGAGCAGAGTTCAGTTATTAGGATCACAGTGTTGTCTTATTTGATCGGTTGTATTGCCTTTACAGTTTCTCACCAGGGCCGGAAAGAGCCTTCGCTCTATCGTACCTTCAGTGAATTAGTCAACTTTCTCAGAATACAAACAAAATGATAGTGACTCATTTGACCAGTGAGCTGATGCTAAATCATTTGACACTTCGAGTGTCAAGAAGGAGCGAATATTTTGTGGTCTTCATGGACTGCAGTCTGACAATCATGATCTGGAGAATGTAAGAGTGTGCTGTATGTGAAAGGGCAATGGAAGGGCAAGTGTCTTTACAGAAGGGGAGATAAAGCGGGTGTTTCTGCTGAATAATGTATATAGACATTTCATATCGTTATTTAATGAACACCTTCAAACTGTAATGTCACAAACACTAAAACTCGAACTGTATTTTATTACTGTGCATACCTTCAAATAAAGCAGTTTGAAGTCTGATTGAATAATGTTGCCCTTTTTCATTGAGAAAATGTCCGTTCTTACGGCAGACGCAAATTTACTCCGTCTCGTATTATTTTCATAGTTTTTCTAGTAGGATCTGAATGCTATATGCAATTTCTCCAGGTCTGATGAGGCCAGCTGAAATGCTAAAATGTAATTATAAAGGTCTCCTGTCATTACCAGTCGCACTGTGCGCTGTATCCTGTGCGTTTTAGAGGCTCCACTAAGCAATGGATTTTTATGTATTTATTTATATGGCCTTTAAAGGTCAAATATGTCTTAAGCGTAACCCATTATTCAAAACATTTAAAAAGTGCAAATGTACCCATGTTTGAAGCTGAACTAGAGGTGCAGCATACGTTAAACTAAAAGTTCAACCTTGATATTTGAATCTGAGTGTTCCTGGCAAAAATGAGAATTAAGTCATTCATTCATCTATATGTTTATTAGTTTCATTTTGGCAGTCAATAGCCAGGGCTACATGTCAGCAAATAAAGTCAAAATATGTGCACTGGACCTACAGTTAGTCATTTCATTCCTTGTAATGAAGTTGAGTTCTCTTTATATATAAGTTCATACATGACATGGGTAGCAGGTAGATCTAATAGGCTGAGATGAGAAGTAATAGGAAGATTTGTTTTGTTGTTATGATATATATGCTGTCCAACAACTGACCTAAAATGAACATAACATTTAAAAATGGCAGGAGATACATTATAGGCTGTAGTAGATGCGAAACACTTCTGTTTTTCGATAAAATTATCTGATGTGAGGTTCAAATCAGCCCACATTTTATCCTTTCCATGAGATCTGTGACTCGTACAGAAACCTCAGATTTTGCAGGGTATGTTTTTAGACTTCAGCCTGGCTGGCCATTAGCAAGCCCTTATCATACTGCATTTCACGTGAAGCATCACTTAGCCTAGAGCTAGCAGAGACGGGACAGGAATCCAAATGGTCTGACACGGAGGGGATGTCCATGGGAGGGAGGATACAGTGGGGGTTGTGCCATCTGTGTGGTAGAAGCACGGCCAGGAGTGCTTTCAAAACCACTGTGCCGGCCGGCGGTGGAGCTGTGATATCACAAGTCATGCTCTGTATGGCAGGGGGTGGGGTCTGTCTGTGGGGATGTCAACAAGTTGGACCATTGCCCAGTATCAGCTGATCATGCCAGAGTGCCTTCTTTGGACCATGGAAGAGTTTTTTAAGTATGTGGTCACTCTCTTAGGCTGGTTTGAACAAAAAAAAATAAGTCAGTCAATCCAACCATGACCTACGCACCGGTCCAATGTCACCTGCACTTCTCACTTAAAAAGGGATGTTTAGTTTTCTCATAATGGGGGAAGGAAAATCAAGGGATTACTCAGGTGAGGTGACAGCAGACAAATGCGTCTAATAAACTCCAAATACTACAACAAAACATTGGTATTAGTGCTAAACTTGGTAGATGTTCTGTAATGTAAACTACTCAATGTAGAAGACATGAACAGTGAAAATGGACAATAGGAAATTCCTACCTTTTCTACCTATTTCTGAACACTTCAGAGTCAAAGACAACCAGAACCAAAGACTCGGATAAGGCTCTGCTGCATGTGTGAGAAAGCTGTCATAAGAGAAAGGTTAGTTAAAATGAACTTCTCTGCACCTTTCCTTCTGAATGTTTGATTTTGCTAGGTTTTTGAGTTGGTTAGGTTCCTCTAGGAATAGCTTAGTAATTATAAATCTATTTTTCTTTAATGTCAAAGCTTTTCCTCATTGGCTTTTAGCTACTTTTTCATTTAATTGAAATGACTTTTTATGTTCCAAGATATTTGCTGTCAATTAGTCAGCCTGCTAATGAAATGGCAGGCAGGCGGGGGGGCAGACAGGGGGTTACGTCCTTCCTATAGGAACTGGCAAAGCTTGTAATCTAGTTTGTTGTGCCTTTCAAAACACGTGTGCCAAGTGTATTCTGTTAATGTACAGTATTCAAAGTATTGTCCGAGATTACATTAATTCTGGAAAAACCCAGTGAAGCTGGAAAAGGAGAATCGAGGATGTTTCAAGATCAATGAAAATCATCCATTGAATAGAAAATCACTTAAAGTAATTAACAATATTTGTTTAAGTCCTTGTTTGTTTGTATGTTTGTTTAATTACACAAGATCCAACTGTCAATTTAAAGTAGGAAGGTTTCAGATTTTTCATGATTTAACGCAACGTACAAGACGGCATTGATTTTTGAAATATGCGGAATTAAAGTTCATTCAGTAATACTCTGTAATGTGATTCAGAAGGCTGATTTTTTTTATTTAATTTTTTGAACCCCTGCTTGCTTTTATTAAGATTGCTTGTGTGGAAAGGCAAGAGTGCCAAAGGTTCATAAGAAATTGGAATCACAGCACTGCCTTTGGCATATAAGCCGGAGTCAGCATTTTTTCTTAGTTTGTTCTTTTCTTTAAATCTTTTCTTGACAGGAATAAAGCTGTAAAACTGCACTGTTATTTCCATCATTTCCCTTCCCTTTATGAGTGTTGTGATGCATAAGGTGAAGAAAAAAGAAACGGTAATTGTGTGTGAGGAGATCGTTTGATGTGTCTCTGACTCAAGGTGGAGAATATTCAGAGAAATTGTCCGGCTGCCCATGTAGTCTTCTAAAGGTGAGGATGAAGCCTTAACTGAGCCACACCAGCTTCATTTCAATTCATTTTGATTGATCAATGCTCAATGGAAGGAACCATATTTCAGTTTAAGCCAAGCCTTTGTAAACCTCTTTTATAGTAAAATAAAAATGACATTGACTTATTGTGCCCATCATCTAGTTATCAGGCATGCTTTCAACAAGCACAGAACACCACATTTCCTCAATGTAAGGCCAAGTGTTTCTTATTAAACTATATCAAGGAAGGAAATTGAGAGGAACTACTGTAAATCTACCCTGTCAGCCCCACAACTCCATCATGTTTAATACTATGATTCTTGGAAAACTGGGCCCTTGCATTGTCTTTGTATGACCATTCCAGCGCCTTCCTTTAACACTGAAGTTAACATCAACTTCAAAACAGCAGAATTAGAAAAAAGAGGAGGCCATTGTGCTGAAGTTGGGTTGCTAGCAGTTAATTGATCACAGAATCTCATCTAGGCTTTTCTTGAAGCATCCCATGAGTCAACTTCCACAACCTGGCAGGGTAGCTTCTCCCATCCTTATGACTTGTGTTTCCTGTCTGAAAAGCTCCTGCTATCTGATACAAGCTTTGAAAGGTTGAAACCCTTTATCTTTCCAAAGATCAAAGACAACTTTTTCAAGAAGTCTCATGCATACACAAATAAATAATAAATGTGTTAAGCCGTTAAAAACAAATGTTGTGTTAAAGAAAACAAACAAATAAACCTTGTGAACCAGGATTTGTGCTTGCATGTCTCTGCTTTTGTGTTCCTCAAATTAAAATGTAGATGCATTTTTATAGACCAAAAATAACAATCTCTTTTCCAAAAACAGTAAAAGAAAGAAGGGAAAAAGGCAATCTTCAACACATGAAAGGAAAGAAACAGAAAAGAATCTTCAATACGTTTATGTATTTTTTTTTTTGCGCAGACTTTTCCCAGTACTGTGTGTGTTAGTCTCTAGACATGTTTCCACACTTTTTGCAGTTGTTCTGTATGCTTGCGAAGTGCTTCACAAATGATCAACGAAAGAATCTCCTTACCCAGTGGGATGACAGGCCTAAGGTAAAATAAAAACATGATTAAAAAATGCTTTTGATAACCTGCCTGCCTTTACATGGCTTACATCACAAAACAGATTGAATTCTCATATTCATTTTTTAATGTAACCCCAGTTTTGGAATGTATTTATTTAAGATTTCAACTAAAATCCTCCATTCTTTTGACCGCTTGTATCCTCTAATGTCGATAGCTTGTGGCCTTTGAATATGTAGGATGGATACAACTACAAATGCCGTGTTCTTCTAGAAGTAGGTTATGCAATAAATAATTCAAACAGTAGGTGGGAAACATGATGTATATAAAATACCGTTGCAGCTCACCTAGTCTAGTTAACATTAAAATGGAGACGAGAGCTATATATATAGCAGGCACCTTATGTTTTTATTGCTTGTACTGCTTCATAGGTAACTAAATATAGGCACTTTAATGTCAAGCACATGTTCAGAGTATATTCTTGTACAGCAGCCAAAAAAGGTCTTAACGTTGCTCACAAGTCGATTTGTAAAAGCACAGTAATTTCTCTGAGAAAGTCTGCCCGAGTGCAAGCATTTAAATAAATTATATGTAACAAAACAACACAAGAAATGAAACAAATGGCAGATGTATGTATATATACCTGAAGTAAACCCCAAATTGAGTGACCTCTCTTGACATAAACAGCCAACTAATCAGAACATGCCCCACTCCCATGTCTAAGATAGGGCTGTCTGCCTAACGTTTGTCTTTAATACAACACACACGTCAGGGTGAAAACTGGGATTAGTAGATTAGGGTGCAAAGTGTAATTAAAGTATGTGTTGGGAAACACGGTGTGCCATATGTTACAAGCAGATACTAAGCTGTCTAAATGTGCAACTTAACAAAACCTTGAAAAGAAAAAACAAAAATAACAGGCTTTGGTATTCTGCTAATGTTTTTAAGCATCTGCTATTACTTTGCTATTTCCAGATGAATAATTATGATTATGATGCTAATTTGATACACTGTCATCAGTGCAAAATGGCATAGTTAAGGTTAAACAGCTATATTTGAAAACACTTATATCTGGCTGGGAGCCAACATTATTTATTTGTTTCCCTCCGAAAGAGGCCATAACTGATATGCAGTATTGTTATGTACTAATGTACTATGTAACAGTTTATTTTCTTCAATCCTGTTGTAATACCTCCACAGCACTGTGCACTGTGATAGAGACAAACGTTGGTTTCAAGTTGCTGCTGCCTGGAAAATACACTGAGCAGATTTTTCCTGTCTAAAAATTCAGAAAGCCACTTCAAAAGACTGGGGCTGAAATGATTTATGTGACATAAATGCTGGTAAGGGGTATTTTCCACAGCCTGCCATTGTGGGTGGTAAGCTATACTTATTAACCCAGATTTAGTTGCTATCCTACAAGAGTGAGTGAAATCCCAGTGGGGTTATGTTTTGGCGAGTTATGCATTTAGTTTCCTTGGCACTTTAACAAAATAGACAGGTTCAACTGTCCAGCCTGCTTTTGCTAGTATGGTACTGCACAGCGAGGATATTTTTCAATGTATTCGGTCTTTGAAATCCTTTTCTAAGCGTACACTTGGAGAAAAGTCCAGGTTTGTAGCCCGGAGGCATATGAAAGACACTGACTTCCACTACGCATCTGTTTCCGCTGGCAATACTCAAGCTGTTCGAGGTGGACACACTCAACGCCAAACAAAACCAAACACCCTAGGAGTGGAGCTCAGACTATCTGTCCAATGCTCTTAAAAAAGAAAAGAAAAAAGAATCGGCTCCCTGCAAATTCTCTTTTCAAGTGAATATTTGATCTGAGTCAAATTAAATATTCACTCGAAAAGGGAATTATGAGTGAACATCACCCCACCCGCCCCCACCTCCACTTTCCTGTCTTTCAAATAACAAACAAGAACATGACTAGTATTTTCACAGGATGCCGGTCAAAGTTCCAGGCTGGCTGAGAGATTAAGGCCACGTGGTCTGAGAGTTGGTTATCTAGATCTTAAGCTGTGCCCCCCCCTCCCCCAGGAGTTCACGAGTGCTTAGCCCTGGCAGATGCATTGCACGTAACTACTCCACTGCACTGTTGTGTAAATAATACCACGGCTTCTTTGGGGTTTGCAATATATTTCTGTCCGGCTCTAGAAAAACAATGTTCTTTTATTATGGAATAAATGAAGAGACCACTCCAAGTTCAGAAATTAATGTTAAGTGGTCTCTTCATTTTTTCCAGAGCTTTATATATATTTTTAAAGAATGACAATATTTGGTTTCATTCCATCTTCACAAACATCAGGTATGTAAATCCTGTGTTCCACACGCTGGCAGAAAGGGTTTCAGAGTCAATCCTATTAACAAGCTTCACTTTTCTGATACAGCATGTAGTTGAAGGCCAAAAACAATATTTCATGATGTCACAACAACTGACAAAAGGACAATTTTACACTCCAATGGAACGCCTTCTGTGTTGCTTCAAACTGCAGCTGTTCTTCTTTGCAACGCCACACCTAAATCTTGCCAAAATACCGAAGTATCCCTTTAATATTTGTTTCTGATTTACAGTCAGGATTTTGTTGAAAAGCTGAACATTTTAACTGTCTACTGCACTGTCCCTTGGTCAACTCTTGGTTCATAACCACTGCTTACTGGCAGTACCAACATCTAAGTGCACACTTTGCACTAGCTGAAGCATATCTTGCTGAAACAATTACTAATGATAGCACCACTTCTTGTAGCATTACAGAGATATATTGATTTGTATGATACAGACATTCCAGACTACATTTTTTCCAGGAAAATATTATGGATATTTTAGGACTAGTAAAACGTAGTTCTAATTAAATTAAAAATATACCAACTGGGTCATATTCAGTTCACAGTTATATTATTCTTGTTTACAAACAGAAGAACACTACCGATCCAGAGAAAATAATTAATAAAATAATTCCTGGTGTCATACCTTTTGCTCAAGAATTTGAGCCATGGACAGGAAATAAACATCTATATGACATGTCCTATCCATCAGACATATTGGGAATTACACTGAAGAATTATCTAGTGCTCAGGACTCTGAATTTCAGATAGGAGACGCCAATTTTCCACAGCTCGTGGCGATGAATGGGATTGGTCAAACATGTTAATTTAGCTCAGACTTCATCAGAATTCTCCATAATGAAGTTCCAACTCCAAGAAAAGTAGTTCTTAGTCTTATGAAGCAGTCAGAAGTAAATACACCACTTAATTCCATGGCTTTAGGAATGCAGGCCTTACGATACAGTAGTCTGTAAACACCAAATCTCTTTATGCCAGAATTGCAGGGAGACAGCACTGAGGTGTTGAAACTCTTGAAGGAAGAGTCGGCAAACTCAACCCCAGTCACAGCTACTATATTGAAACTGTTGAATGCAAGTGAAAACTATTGATATTTTCTATGAACTAAGAAAAGACAACTGCTTTCTTAAAAAAAGAAATTGTTTGTGTGCAAAAAGCTACTTGGAAGTCAGCAGGTTACTCAATCATAGGTTGGTTTTAGAAGAATTGTGCGACATAACATTAAATGCTTTTTGGAAAAGGACACATTTTAATTTGATTGTGTTTTCTTCAAGTTCTTTAATAAAAATACACAGATATGTGGAGAAATAATAATATTACCATGATTTCCCGAAAAGCCGTAAGGGGATGGACAAAGAGTAGGACCCTGGAAGCCTGTGTCACAGTAAGTTATTTAAACCCTTCAAAGTTGTTATTACACTTTTATTTGGTGTAAATAGCAAGTAATTTAAAACAACCATGACCTTTTACTACAGAAAAGTAAGGATCTGAAATTATTTAAAAATATTCCAGCTGAAAGCAATTCAAGAAGCAAGAATATGAATCTAGGCTATGAAGTTGTATAATCAGCCTTTTAAGAGAAAAATGCCTCTCTCTAAGGACTCTCATGTATATGTCTTAAAGGAGTTAAATGAATGAAATAACAAACTTGAGGTTACACAAAACTACAAGGATCTTTCTCAAGCATCTAAAGGGAAACACTGCCATTAATTATTTTATTATTTTAATTATGAAGGCAACATCAGTGACACACATCTGAGCTCAAGACCCATGAAAATTAAAGTGCTTATAGGCCTGGTCCCTGGAGACCAGTGATTCAGCCAGTTTGAAAATGGTCCAAAACTAATGTCTCACTGTGGAGTTTAGGTTTCACAATGACGCTGCAATGAATCTTTAAATCATTTAGGTATTTTCTAAACTCCAGCAGCAGAAAAGAAATTGTACAACCCTGCGTATTCTTCAATTAGTGTAACAAAGTTCTTGTATTTGGTGAATAGTAACAAAAGAGTCATAAGAACATAAGAAAGTTCACAAACAAGAGGAGGCCATTCACCCCATCGTGCTCGTTTGGTGTCCATCAATAACTAAGTGATCCAAGGATCCTATCCACTCACTTCAGAACTACATTCTAGTTGGGAGTTAAGTCTAGATTATGGCTTTTATTATTAGTTCAATGAAGTAATCAAGAGCTCAATTGGCATAAGAAAGAGAATGGATAGGGGATCCTCCAGGATCAGGGTTGAGAACCACTGGCCTAGCTAAATGACATGTTTTTATTTTGTTTTTATTGTTAATTTTACTGTTAATGCAAAATTGTATTAAATAAAGTATGACTTGAATTCAGTTTCTTTCTATAAAAACCTTGTGTTATTTCAATTATATACTGCAAGTGGTGTACTAATGCGTGTGTCTGGCACTGTCTTTGTCTGTATTCAGATATTAAGCGGCCAGTAATTGTGCTATTAGCAGTCCTGCGTGGGAGGGAGGGCCATCCTGACCAGCCCTTGTGTCATTCAACGCAACACAGGTGTGCTCTGTCCTCATTAGTTACAGGTGACGTATTTAACAGCCCCCACCCCTCTGCGCCAGCAGTCAGCGCCAGCAGCCTCAGTGCCACACTTCTGAAGGGCCCCAATTACAAAGGGCAGGGACTCTAGCTGCGGGGACTCCGTCGAGGAGAAGACTGCGAGGAGACGCCGCACAGCAAACACAGGCAACCATGACGATCTCTCCGATTCCTGTCCTGCTCTCTCCTTCTTCTCGGCATGCAGCTGTGCGCCATTGTTTCCCTAATCCCTCCAACCTCATCTCTTTGCCTCTCCCCCCTCCTCCTCCCTCTCCTCTACTCCACTCTCTGGAGGCCTGTGGAACTGCCATTCAGCTTCCAACAAGGCCGCTCGCTCTCACCGAGACATGGATCTCCCCCTGCTGCCTTATCCTCTCTCTTTGTCTTGTCCCACTCCCCTCGTCTTACTGGACAGGGAGGAGGAACAGGGCTCCTGCTCTCCCCTTCTCTCCTCTTCTCTGTCCCCCCCTATCTCTCCTCTATCTCGACCCACAGCTTTGAATTCCATGCAGTGGAAATCACCTCTCCCTCTCACCTCTTCCTTCTAGTTCTCTACCGTCCACCTGGTCCACTCACCTCCATCCTGGATGAACTCGACTTTCTTCTCTCCTCTCTCCCCTTGCTGTCCTCACCTACCATCCTCCTGGGAGACTTCAACATCCACCTCTCCAACCCTTCCCACTGTGCCGGATTTCTTCCTCTCCTTCACTCCTTTAACTTCTCTCTCTCCCCATCTCCCCCCACTCACAGGGCTGGCCGCCAGCTAGACCTCATCTTCTCAAGAGGCTGCTCCCCTTCGACACTCTCCGTGACACCCATGGACATCTCGGACCACCACTTCATTTCCTTCTCCCTTTCCCTTCCCTCCCTCCCCTCTCCACCCACTCCCTCCCCACTCCACCCACTCCCTCTGTCACCTTCCGCCGAAATCTCCGCTCTGTCTCCCCCTCCACCCTTGCCTCCACTGCCCTCACTCTCTTGCCTTCCATTGATTATTTTTCAAATCTATCTGTCAACTGTGCTACCTCCTCTTTGTTCTCCTCCCTCACCTCCTCCCTTGACTCTCTCTGTCCTCTCACGTCTCGTCCTGCCCGTCCCTCCCCTCCTCTGCTCTCTGCTATTCTCCGTGCAACCCGAACTAGTCTGCGTGCCGCCGAACAAAAGTGGAAAAGGACCAAACTCCCAGCCGCCCTCGAACTCTACCGCTCTCTACTGTCCACATTCTCGTCCTCTCTCACCTCAGCCAAGAAATCTCTCTTTGAATCCACTATCAACAACCCTTGCAAACTCTTCTCCACCTTCTCCTCCCTCCTTGCCAGACCACTACGCTCCTCCAGTGCCAGAAGGCTAACTCTGCCTCCTCTCCACTCTCCTTCCTCCAGTGCCGCTCCTCCTCATCCCTGGCCCCTAAGTGGTGGAACGACCTGCCCACCGAAGTCAAAACAGCAGAGTCCTTGACCTCATTCCGGCGCTTATTCAAGACACATCTCTTCCGACAGCACTTGTAATATTAGTCCTCTATCCCTGCTAGATAGCACTTCACAGTTCTTATTATGCTCCTCGCATTCTTGATTGTTTTCCTCCTTGCTCCCTTTCCCGTAGCCCTTGACTGTGACCCTACATCTTGACAGCACTTAGCTTTCACTGTCCAGGATGTAGGAAGTCTCTTACTGTACTTGTGTAAATTGTAAATTGGAATTTGTAAAATATATTATTTTGAATTGCTATGTTTTAGCTAAGTTGAATTTGTAATGATTGATGCCTTGTACTTCTCTGTATTTTTGCACTTTGTTTGCACTTATGTTGTAAGTCGCCCTGGATAAGGGCGTCTGCCAAGAAATAAAAATAATAATAATACTAATAGCATTGTTTAATTTAGGAACTTAAAGTCAAACTTGCAACATTGATATGATTGATATAATATTGTTATACAGAAGTCAGAATCCGACGTCAGATTGTGGTCATGTACTGGTTGTATGTGAAAGTTGGAATGACGTCAGATTCTGACGTTGTTACAACGACATTATTCTAAAGTCAATCCAACTTTCATATACAACCATCATATGACCAAAATCTGAAGTCTGATTCTGACGTCAGTGCAACGTTATTCCAACTAACTGTGCCAGCTGGGACAGATCACATTCTGAGCAGAATCTGCTCATCAAACTCGCCCATTGATTCTGAGGGACAGATGTTGAAAACCTGTGATGGCAGCCCTGATGTTTCCTAGTTGTGTTTGAGGGGACAGTCAGAGCTGGATGGTCCAGGACGCAGCTGTCTGCACTGTGAAGATGGGCTCTCCCCCCCTCACTGCACTGTCACTGCCTCTACTGAGCCCTGTCCTCAAGGCACCAGAGTCAGTGTCATACAGTCAATCTACCGGAAGCTGCGGATCCAGTTTACAGAGGCCTCCTGTAATATTCTCACAGAGTTCATCTTTCAAGACCATATGCATTTCCCACTCATTTCATCATCCTCTGTCTTAATGTGGACAATGGGCTCACACTGTGTACTGGTAGAGCCTGGCTCAGCAGCAGCTGGACTGGGTCCACATTCAGTCCCTGTGTTAAACCCAGAGCCTGTGGCTCTGCCATGTGGCCAGACTCCAGTCCCCTGAGCTCCATTTCACTGTGTCTGCTCCCATGCTGCTCAGACAGACTCTATTTGCCTTCAGCAGCTGGGGGCTTCTATGTCCTGCCTCAGACTGGAGCCCCACTCCTGCTCACAGGGCTGCTGCTCAAAGGGAACCCTCTTCCCACAGTCAGGGAGAGCACTGGCCTCTACAGCTCCTGTAGACAGGAAAACAGATCAGAATTGCATCCAAGCAATGAGTATATTGTATCTATACTAAAACCAAGTTACAAAATAAACACACAAACAGTCACAAGTGCAAAGGCGATGCAGGCTTTCATAGTGCAGATGTGCAGCAACAACAGGGCTGTAATGTGAATGTACTCATAACTCTCTTTCAAGCATCTACAGAGAGTGGGAGAACCAAAAGATATCTGAACTGTTGAAATGGAGCACTGATGACAATTCCATTTATGTACAGACTGGTGACAAATTAAAGGAAAAACCAACAAAGTGTCTCAGTAAGTTGAACAGCTTCAGTGCTCTTGGCACAGATTCTACGAGTCTCTGTACTCTGTACTCTGTACTCTACTGGAGGGATGAACACCATTCTTCCAAAAGATATTCCCTCATTTGGCATTTTGATTGATGGTGGTGGAGAGCGCAGTCTAACACATCGGTCCAAAATCTCTCATAGGTGTTCAATTGGGTTGAGATCAGGTGAACCAGTCGGGCCTGTACCATTATTTCTGTGTATGCCACACATGCACTCACCCACTTGTCGAGAATATGGTGAAGCGTGACTCATCTGACCATATCACTAATTTCCACATCTCTGTAGACCAGTGCCTATGATCCCCCAATAATGACCCCTCTTTCACTTAGATCCTTTCCTCTTGCCATCTTGATACAAAAAAGAGGTCAACTAGGCCTGCTCAGCATTTCTATACATGCCACAGAGCATGATAGGATGTTAATTGCTGAATTGTATCATGCAGTACAACTGTTTGGAAGCATCTGCATTGGTTAAGTTCCTCCACTCATTTATTCAGGTTTTTCCTTTAATTTGTTACCCGTATGTATATGTGACTACAATGATACAAAATAAACTAAACAATGACAATCCTCATCTTACACAACCTAAAGTACTAGAATAAAACACATGCCATCCACTTCATGAAACTATCATTTCAAGAGCCAGTTTAAAATTAATTACAAATTACAGAAGAAGTTAAAAAGCTCAAAAAGAGGACAGTGGGTATTGAAAAGGCACTTTACTTAAGCATAGTAGGAGTATGGATAGTTGTAGTAGTACATTAATAGTAGGGTAGATTTTATAGTACATAGTATAGTATAGTATAGTATAGTAAAAAAGGATATGAAGAAAGTGGCATTCAGTACTTAAAATAGTAAACTGTTCTGGTGGATTCTTTAAAACTTAAAACTATCAAATGCATGTATGGATCCAGTGACAAATATATATACACCATTTATTTTAATGTTAATGTATACAAAACTTAAATAAGGTTTTAGCAAATTAATATTTAGCAAATGTTCTGTTAGATAAAGATTTGAATTTAAGACCTAAGTTTAAAAAGTTTAACATTCCATCTAAGACTGAACCTAAACACACATCATTAACATCATGTCTAAGCAGACATACAGTGGGGGAAAAAAGTATTTGATCCCCTGCTGATTTTGTACGTTTGCCCACTGACAAAGAAATGATCAGTCTATAATTTTAATGGTAGGTGTATTTTAGCAGTGAAAGACAGAATAACAACCAA
Source organism: Amia ocellicauda (assembly GCF_036373705.1). NCBI lineage: Eukaryota > Metazoa > Chordata > Actinopteri > Amiiformes > Amiidae > Amia > Amia ocellicauda. The sequence continues at coordinate 9,530,946 of NC_089851.1, read as the reverse complement.
AAAATCCAGAAAAACGCATTTCAAAAAAGTTATAAATTGATTTGCATGTTAATGAGGGAAATAAGTATTTGACCCCTTCGACTTAGTACTTGGTAGCAAAACCCTTGTTGGCAATCACAGAGGTCAGAGTCAGACGTTTCTTGTAGTTGGCCACCAGGTTTGCACACATCTCAGGAGGGATTTTGTCCCACTCCTCTTTGCAGATCCTCTCCAAGTCATTAAGGTTTCGAGGCTGACGTTTGGCAACTCGAACCTTCAGCTCCCTCCACAGATTTTCTATGGGATTAAGGTCTGGAGACTGGCTAGGCCACTCCAGGACCTTAATGTGCTTCTTCTTGAGCCACTCCTTTGTTGCCTTGGCTGTGTGTTTTGGGTCATTGTCATGCTGGAATACCCATCCACGACCCATTTTCAATGCCCTGGCTGAGGGAAGGAGGTTCTCACCCAAGATTTGATGGTACATGGCCCCATGCATCGTCCCTTTGATGCGGTGCAGTTGTCCTGTCCCCTTAGCAGAAAAACACCCCCAAAGCATAATGTTTCCACCTCCATGTTTGACGGTGGGGATGGTGTTCTTGGGGTCATTCCTCCTCCTCCAAACATGGCGAGTTGAGTTGAATCTGAATCATTCAGATGTTCATTGGCAAACTTCAGACGGGCCTGTACATGTGCTTTCTTGAGCAGGGGGACCTTGCAGGTGTTGCAGGATTTCAGTCCTTCATGGCGTAGTGTGTTACCAATTGTTTTCTTGGTGACTATGGTCCCAGCTGCCTTGAGATCATTAACAAGATCCTCCTGTGTAGTTCTGGGCGGATTCTTCACCGTTCTCATAATCATTGAAACTCCATGAGGTGAGATCTTGCATGGAGCCCCAGACCGAGGGAGACTGACAGTTATTTTGCGTTTCTTCCATTTGCGAATAATTGCACCAACTGTTGTCACCTTCTCACCAAGCTGCTTGGCGATGGTCTTGTAGCCCATTCCAGCCTTGTGTAGGTCTACAATCTTGTCCCTGACATCCTTGGACAGCTCTTTGGTCTTGGCCATGGTGGAGAGTTTGGAATCTGATTGATTGATTGCTTCTGTGGACAGGTGTCTTTTATACAGGTAACGAGCTGAGATTAGGAGCACTCCCTTTAAGAGAGTGCTCCTAATCTCAGCTCGTTACCTGTATAAAAGACACCTGGGAGCCAGAAATCTTGCTGATTGATAGGGGATCAAATACTTATTTCCCTCATTAACATGCAAATCAATTTATAACTTTTTTGAAATGCGTTTTTCTGGATTTTTTTGTTGTTATTCTGTCTCTCACTGTTAAAATACACCTACCATTAAAATTATAGACTGATCATTTCTTTGTCAGTGGGCAAACGTACAAAATCAGCAGGGGATCAAATACTTTTTTCCCTCACTCTATACACTTATAAGTGTAACTGAGCAATTGTGTGAATGAGACCTACTTTTAGCAAGGCCATACACCACTGGCAAACTGCTTTACCGGGGCTGTAGATTTGTATGCAGTCAGTTATTTTAAAGCAAGTTGCCTTGCCTCCACTGCTCAGTAAATAAAATCTAACCGGAACCTGCATAATTGATTTTTAATAGCTCAATCTGTTTCTTTTATTCATCAAGATTCACAACCCTCAATGACTGACACAATGTTTTCATCTGACAGAAGAGACTATATGTGATAAATCAGCAGTTATGACTCAATGCATCAAAGTCAACAAGATAATAAATCCATAATCACATGGATTACTTATTAATTGATCAGCAATATTTTGTCATTCTTTCAAGAGTCTGAGATAATTTTTAACCTGTTACTCAGACTGTTAGTGTGCATTATCTCGAAATAATAAAAAGCTTTAATGTGATTTTGCAAAATACCAGGGGTCATGTCACACTTGTTTCGAGGGGGGAAATGGTTTAAGGTTTCTGTGCATCTAAGTGTATTTTTGGATATTCCAACCCTGCCAATCCATATAAACTACTGTCATTCTCCATCAATTCCATTCAAATGTATTTAATAGGCTTCCCGGTTCTGTGTAAGGCTTATCAATTAAATTTTCTGAAAGTTCTGAAAAATATGAAACAATGATGATCATATTTTCAATTTTGTTAGAAATGTGAAAAATTTGAATTTTGGATAAACTCTCTGTAAAAAGATTGAAATTTTAGTATGTAATGTGCAATTTATATTGTTTCTCTGAAATAATCAGAAACGGAAAAGAGGTTGAAGCGTGAAAACTGAAAAAACAGAATTAAACGGCTCAGAAACAGGCTGGAGCATAATAGTACAGGAGGAGCTGCAAACTGTCTGCAAGAAAGTACACGTCTTCAATAGACATGCAATTCCTCTACTAAACGGTTGGTGATATGAAAGCATAAGCATGCAAAAAAAAGTTATGATCAGATGGGGTCAATATGACACTACAGATCACAAGTAAATCACTAAAGATAAAATGTAAAAGACTCAGAATAACCACTTGCTAAATATATTTTATGCCAAAATGTATTGCAAACTTGTTTCCCCCCGACCTGCCAGAGCCCGGCTCCTGTGGGTTCCGCCCCAATTTAATCCCTGCCCATAGGTAACCATGGAACGAATACCAGCAGTAGTATTGTCTGTAATTGCGCACAGTGAGAATGGGACCAACCCACTTCATCACACCGTGGTCACCTTTGATGCTGATTGAATTCTCGGATGGCTCTAGTGCTTGTGGTGCTATGAAGGAAATTCTCAGTGACCTAACCATCTCAGCTCTTGGGACTGCCACATACTGTCCATATGACCTCCTTCTTGATCTGCGGCAAAGCACAACTCACTCTATGTTGTTTTAGAAAGGTGAGCTGGCAAGCATCCCAGCTATAGCAAATCCTACAATAGAGTCCTTCCACTGAACACTCCACTCAGACAGGTGAGGAAAACGCAATCTTGACAAGTTAAGATTCTCCATGACATCTGAGAACAGAGATTATGAATGAAAGCTCATTTAGGGAACTACATTGAAGGAATGAAAGGCTCTTTAGACCTTTGACTCTTCCATTCACAATGACCAAGGAAAGCCAAAGAGATAAACTATATTTTCCTGTGTAGATTGTGTGTATTATGGTATTTGTGTGGGTTGCCTTTAAAAAAGAAAAAGAAAAACATTAATGTTGATACCTATGATTAGGCTGAAAGTCAGAGTTTGAAAAGGATATTGACTCAACATTTGCTTGTAAAAACAAGGAAAAATGTCTTTACAGGGCATTTAACATTCTTTGTTGGCCGAGTCCAGCCCTAGGTGACAGTCTGGAATCCAACTTTTCTCCATGCAGTCCATGAGACTGCAGTACAAATTAATCAATAGTATTACTTTCAAAAAACAAGGTCCAAGTCTAAAACAATGGTCTACAATTTTAGAAAAGCAAACCTTGAAGGTATGAGGTGGCACTTAGAAGAGGTAGACTGGAGCACACTGGATACAGAGTTAGTTGGAAATGGATGGGTATATTTTAAGAATATACTACTTGAGGCTCAGGAGCAATTTGTACCAAAACTTAGCAAATTGAGGAACAAAAAACACTGGCCAAAATGGTTTAATAGAGGTATGCAAAAAAATATAAAGAGGAAGAAAATGTTGTATAGCGCATACAAAAGGGATGGTGACGAAACAAAATACATAGAAAATGTTCAGCTGCAAAGAGATCTTAAGAAAGGGATCAGGAAAGCTAAGAGGGAAATAGAAAGAAACAGCTCTTGGAGCTAAAACCAATGCAAAGAGCTTTTTTCAATATTACAACAGCAAGCGGTCAATAAAGGAGGAAGTGAAACAGATAAAGGGCAAAAATTGAGGTATCTTGGAAAACGAACAAGATGTGGCAAATGTTCTAAATGAGTATTTCACAGAGGTTTTTACAAAAGAAAAAACAGATAACATGCCACAGGTTAACAATCAGTCCAGTCAAACTCTAAGAGAGATCAGGATAAATTAAGAGGAGGTACTAAAGGGACTAGCAGAATTAGAAACAAACAAATCACCTGGGCCAGATGGGATATTTCCAACAATACTTAAAGAAATGAGGGAAATTATTTATAGGCCGCTAACTCGATTATTCCAAATGACACTTAGAACAGGGGATGTGCCCACTGACTGGAAGACAGCAAATGTCAAACCAATCCACAAGAAAGAGGACAAAACTGAGCCAGGAAATTACAGACCAATCAGTCTCACCTGCATCACCTGTAAAATGTTGGAAAAAATGATTAGACAGAAAATAGAGGAGCATCTTAATGAAAACAATATTCTTGGAGATAGTCAACATGGGTTTAGACAAGGCAGATCATTAAAATTTTTTGAACATGCAACTGCAGCTGTAGATCATGTGAAAGCATATGATATGATATACTTAGATTTCCAAAAAGCTTTTGATAAGGTTCCACACCAAAGACTGATCCTCAAATTGGAAGCTGTAGGCATTCAGGGTAATGTAAGTAGATGGATTATGAACTGGTTGATGTATAGGAAACAGAGGGTGTCGATTAGAGGAGTCACTTCTAACTGGAGTGAGGTTGTTAGTGGAGTTCCACAGGGATCAGTACTAGGGCCTGTGCTTTTTCTAATCTATATTAATGATCTGGACTCTGGGATAGTTAGCAAACTTGTCAAATTTGCAGATGATACTAAAATAGGTGGCTCAGCAGATACAATCTTGGCAGCACAGGCTATTCAGAGGGACTTAGATAATATTCAGTTGTGGGCTGACACCTGGCAGATGGAATTCAATGTGGACAAGTGCAAGGTAATACATGCAGGTAACAAAAATGTCTACTATAATTACACTATGGGAGGTACAGATCTAGATGAAGTAACGCATGAGAAAGACCTAGGAGTCTATGTGGACTCCTCACTTTCTCCATCCAAGCAATGTGGGGAAGCAATAAAAAAAGGCAAACAGGATGTTAGGGTATATTGTCAAAAGTGTAGAATTGAGAACAAGGGCAGTAATGTTCAGACTGTACAATGCGCTAGTTAGAGCTCATCTGGATACTGTGTACAGTTCTGGGCTCCACACTTCAAGAAAGATATCACTGCTCTAGAGGCAGTTCAGAGGAGAGCAACCAGACTTATTCCAGGTCTGAACGGAAAGTCCTACTGAGAGACTGAGGAACTGAACCTTTTCACCCTGGAACAGAGGAGACTACGTGGGGACTTGATCCAAGTCTTCAAAATCATGAAAGGCATCGACCACATCAAACCAGAGGAGCTTTTCCAGATCAGCAGGGACACACAGACCCGGGGACACAAATGGAAATTGGGCTTCAAGGCATTCAAAACGGAAAACAGGAGACACTTCTTCACACAGAGAGGCGTCACAATCTGAACAAACTCCCCAGCGATGTGGTAGAAGCTGAAAGTTTGGGAACATTTAAAAATAGTCTGGATAGGATCCTTGGATCACTTAGATATTAATGAACACCAAACGAGCACGATGGGTCGAATGGCCTCCTCTCGTTTGTAAACTTTCTTATGTTCTTACTTCCAGATGGCCAAGCTATCTCATAATTAGTCTCTTAGCAATTATGCTAATCTTAAGTTATACCTACCTTTGTCCAAAACAATGTAATAGATCTTAAAGGTCTTATGACTGTCATAGGCATTCAAATAATTAATACAGTTTGTTTGTGTTTTCGTATGTCAAGTTCCCTTTTGAAAATATTTAGTCTTTAGGCACAGTTTTGAGTAAATAAACATTCAAATGTGTCTGTTTTCAGAATTACACTTGTGAGTTTAATTGGTGTTGTGATCTGTTTTACTGTCACCTTATATATCAACACCTTATATTGTTGCATATTAATTAATCAATTTACATATTTTAATTGAATGGTGCCCTGATGGAACATTTAATGGAATATGAAAACACACACTGACAAAAATTGCAAAACAAATTTCACAGGGTATCCACAAGACCTTGAATGAAGATTTTAAGTATATATTGTCAAGAACAACAGGAGGTTTTAATCATAGTGCTTGAATCCCAAACTTTATTTCCCTCTTCACTGCTTGTAACTAGGCAACATCTCTGGAACCGAGAAGTTACATCTCTGTGTCCTGGATAAATAATTTATATGCAAATAAATTAATAAAGTAGAATGATAGCTAAAGCATTTGTAAAAGGCAATTATAACCAAGGACACAATGTCCTTTTTACCAGAGCACTTAAATTAAGGAGGAACATTAAAAGAGAATCTATGTGATGATAATTATCTAAATTATATATATGCACAAACGTATTAAAAGGGTTGTACACAAATATTGCAGCTGAATAAATTCATTCTCACTGACTCGCTGTGTAATAACACTGGCTTTCATGAGCCTCATAAAAAGAATAAATCCCTCTCCTGAAATGCATTTGACATTCCACGGCATGTCACCTTTGTGTCGGCAGATCAAATGTGTATATTAACTGATGAGGACAATGCAAAGTTTCTATACAATAGTCTTTAATTTATAATAATATGATATTGTAACTGTGTATCATAGCCAGTGAAGAACAATTTAAAATGCAATGCAATCTAATGTGCAGTAAGATACGGCTCCAGTTGTAGCATTCTTTCAGGTGCAGTCATTCACGTAGCAGTCAAAGCATTATTTACAGAGAGCCCTGACCTGCCAGTCCTTTTATGCACAAATTCTCAATGGCCAATCCTGACTCCCTGTCCTGCCCATCCACCTATCAGGGAGACAGGTCAGTCTGTCCAGTAGTATGGAACACTGCACTGTAATATCTTACAAAGCTAAAAGAAAAAGATAAAACTGTTTAAACGTTACATTAGGTTTTGAATAAGTATAGCGTTTGCTTTACAAGAGATATGCGTGAGGAGGGAGTAAGGGAATGGAACTGATTTTATGGTGGGATACTTGTGGTTGCATTACAGCGTAGCCCTCTTCTTGTGTTACCGTCAGGGTAAGCACTCTACCCAGAGTGCCCAAATGTCTCTGAAGTTCTGTACTTCTCCTCACAGCTGAACCAAATCCATCCCCTCTTTTTGAAATGGGGATTATCAGTACTCTCTATTCTAATCTCCTCGCATGGATGTTATAAAACAAATTGAATGTTTTGTTGCCATAGCTTTTGAATGGATTCCCAAATGACATCACAATGAATCAAACAGAGTGTCTGCTACCTCTTTAGAGTGAGTCATTTTCTTGTGTCCATTTTCAAAATGTGAAAAAGAACCACCAATGGTATTAAATCGCAATCACCTTTCCAAGACAAACCAGCAGATATTCTGATTTGTTTTTCTAATACCCCCTTTCTACAACACCCTAACAATTGCACACTCTGCATTTTCTTTCTGGGTTGGGGATTCTTTACATGTGAGACCAGCACCCTAACACCAGTTTGCAGAACTTTCAGTTTCTTGTCAGGATCTGGAGCTTCATTTCTTCACTGCTTTGTTCTACAAAATTCCAGAGTTCCGTAAAATGCTTTTTTAATCGGGTCCCTGAAACTGTTGTGATGACAGGGATAGGAGTGACTCTCTGATTCCATACCTCACATGTCATAGAGTGTAACAAAAGGGGGGTGGGAACCCTGCCAAGGTATCCCCAATATTACACAGCAATCCCTCTCTTGATTTCAAGGAAGTCTGACATCCCGGAAAAGACTGACTGATCAGTCTGAGCAGTCACCAGTTACTGATATACCTCAGGGAAGGACTGTAACTGGAGGACGAGGGATCAATACTGACCTGATCTCCTAATATTCTGTAATGCTTGTTGCTTATGAGTCTGAATTAATCTCTCACTAAATGCCTTAATGGGATGCTTATTAATGCTGAAATTTATGGACATTTATTATCCATGTTTGACACCTGTGCTGGACTTAGTTGGAGCCATTTTCCTTATTGTGCTAACAATGCTAATAATTGATTAGCAAACTGGTTATTTAAACACCCAGGGCACATTGTTTGTGTTTATTCTGCAATAAATGTATCAGCACTTATTCATAATTTATTTGCTCAACTTCAATTGCAGGACTTATGGCATGCTTTTAACTAACGTATAATATGGCCACTCAGCTCCTCTCTTCTGCCTACAGTTCATTGTAAAACATTTGTTTTCTGTAGACAGTTAAGAATTCTTACCACTCCTGCCTGATAGCAGTGTTATTTATATTCAGTATGAGTATAGGACAAAAACACACACACACACACACATACACACAAAAAAACAAAACCTATAAACCCCTATGATCCATAAAAATGATGAAAGCACCTATTTTTTTGTTAAATCAGTACCTTCCCACAACTGTAGTTGATTTTCTTTGTAAACCAAAACCATGTGATGTTCCATAAATGCTTCCAGCTCTAAAATACAGGAAATGAAAACCATAATGGAAAAGAAAAGTTGAGAATAAATTCCCAGATCAGATATCGTAACAGCTATATTTCACTCTGATTACAATTTGGATGCCGCGGAGCATACCTGTGTGCAATTAAAATGGCTGATAATGGTTGATATAAACCAGAGCTGCAACGGCACATTATTAGAGAGCATTGTAAATGTTTCCCTTCTGTAAAAACACACAATCAAAACGTGTACTGCTTGGAGCCTAGTGTCGTCCCCAAAAACAACACAGCTCTGTTCAAATGGCTTACAGAGATTTTCATGTTTCCTCAGTCATTTTTTTTATTTATTTTTTTATGTACAAATGGGGTGACTTTTTGGTCGACATATTGCTGAATATTTCCCTCAAGATTGTGTCTTATGATAAAGTCATTATGATGAAGTCATTATGGCCTTATGCAGTTAAGCTAAATGGAATGATCTTGAATGATATTCTAATAAAGGCAAATGATTTGCAATCACCTTAGTGCTTGCGATCATAAACAATTACCGCGCCACGGCAGTGTGGGAAGCTGAAGATGAGGTGTTCATTGTGTCTCTGTGCAAAGGCAAGGCTCTGGGGGATGTTTTAAACATGATTCAGAATTGACTTGCCACTCTGTCCTCTGCCGCCAGATATGCAGTAAAACACAGTTTATGATCCAATTTCAAAATCCTTTCGGCATCTTCTCACTCACAGTCCTCTGTACAAAGGGCCACGGCCTACAACAAACAGCGCAGAGTCTGTGGGGCTGTAGTGGCTTATCGGTTTGTAGTTGCTACCATGAGCGTGAGATAAGCCTTGTAGTCGGGAGTTTGCTGATTCAGAAACAAGGCTGGGCAACTTAGGACCTGGCACTGGCAACCCATAATTGGCGGCAACCGCTGGACTGGGTGGAGTGAAATTGGCTGGTGAAGCCCTACTATGCACAGTGGACTCCTGCCACTGTGTCTGGGCTGCAGGAGCATCCGTTATGAGTAAGAGATGTGTCCGTCCTCCCACTTACACAAGGGCTGTGCCGTCTGCAGCAAGATTGCAGGGAGTGCTTGCTAAAAGTGGCTCTGCTGGACTGAATCTTCAGGATGGGATGTGAAGGTACAAATCACAACAGACCCTTTCAACTGACTCTGTCCCATATTTGGAAAGGTTTCTGCTCTTGTTGTGGTTGATTACCCTATCGATTTCCATCGTTCATCTTTAATGCACAGAAATATAGTCTGCAGCCAGATGCATGCTCTGCATGCCATGTATTGCTCACTCCTCTTAATATGGTTTTGTCTCTGCATTTGCAGGGCTTGGGCAATTGCACTCTCAATACAGGGCAGCAGTGTGGAGCAGTGGTCAGGGCTCTGGACTCCTGAGTGGAGTGCTGTGGGTTTGATCCCAAGAGGGGGACACTGTTGTTGTACCTTTGAGCAAGGCACTGTACCTAGATTGCTCCAGTAAAAGCCCAGCTGTATAAATAGGTAATTGTATGTAAAAAAATAATGTGATATTGTAATGATTGTAAGTCACCCTGGATAAAGCTGTCTGTTAAGAAATATAATAATGTGTAGCTGCTCAGAATGTAATGCCCTATTCTATAGATGTATATTAGCATTAGGCAGAATTAGTCTTTGAACAAGAAATCAGATGAAGATCTCCAGGCCCTGTGTTGCGGGAGGGGAATCATGTGTTCAGCAGCATCCACAGGTTTATTGTTTCATGCAAATCCTGGCAGTGCCCCAGAATCATTTAATCCCCTCATTTCCTGCCAGTGCAGTACTCAGGGCACTTTAATTAGACTCTTTTAATACAGACTCCTAGATGTCACGATTGAAACCACGGAGAGACGTTGCTGCATTGTGGGCTGAGTGACCCGGTGTGGCTCACACTGTCGCTCTTCGGTAGCACTTAGTCAGTGGGATGGAAATGGGCTTTGGCAGAATTAGTTGAGAGTTATTGAAGGCAAAGTGAGATTTATCAACCCAGAATGGCCCCAAATTATGTACTTTAACAGGATTTGAATTGCGTGACTAAAGGATTATGAGATAAAATAAAAAATAAAGAGACACTGTGCTGCAATTGAACATTGATTTTAATGTTTCAGCGGGAAAAATCAACTCTGGCTAGACTATAACAAGAGGTCACACATCCACCACACGTTGAAAATATCTTTAAGTGTACTAGATGTTTTGTAAATGCAGGAGGACACTTTTTAGGTTTAGCACTAACAGAGCATTGTGAATGTCCGGTGAAATCTGTTAAACTGCAAAATGAGAAGATTGAAGATACCAGGCAAAATGTTTCAAGATCAAAGCTGTGTGTGTTGCTGAGGAAGAGAGAGAAGGGGGGAGATGTGAAACAGGGTAGTGGAATAACTAGCTATTAAAAACAACAGTGATTCATTTTCATCTGGCAAAGGGGACGGCTGAGTTTCTTTGAAAAATAAAAATCCCAGCGTTGTTCCCATGGGCTGCACCTCTGTAGTTTTCCTGCTCTCCAGTAGAGGTCATGGCACCATTAACTAGCCTCACTGTTTCACACACAGCATTACCCTTCACAGAAACATTCCTTTCATTAAAATCATTTTCAATTTTCCACATGTATCTCCAAAACAAAAGGGAGTAATCAAAAAAATCAACATATATCAGCACATTTTCACCCCTTTCTTCTATTCCATGACCACGCATTTTTCTTTTCTTTAACGATTTTGGTAAACATCGACCGGCCTACTTCCCGTGGCCTGCTCTGTCCTCTGTGCCTCACTGTCACACGAGACACCAGGCGTGCCTCTGTTTACGTTTTGTGTGAAGCGCTCTCCTTCCCTCCACCCGTGTGACATGCTGAAATGCAACCCCACTAAAATGTATTAAGGAACCAAGATTACAGACCAATCCTGGAGGCAACAAGCTGTCCAAAGACATCCTCTGCATATTTCTTAAATGCTGGGTGGCAGTGCCATAGTTGAGGAATGTCATAGGCTGTTATACCCTCTGGAGGTAATGTGAAGGGAGGTATGATCAGGCAGTGCAGGAGGCACGGTGTCAGCCGAGGTAGTTGAACCAGAAAAGCTGGCGCTGACCTCCAACGGTGTGATACGAATGAGGAGTAGGAAAACAGCCTCAGTGCCATTCATTGCTGGGAAGGTTCTGAATCATGACAGGCCACAAAGTGGGGACAGAGCTGAAATCAGACAGGGCTGGGATTTTGCAGGTAATTCTGTGATATTTTTGTAATGAAAAAACATATTCACATACACACACAAATAATGGGGCAACTGAAAGTCCTCTGAAGTCCTCCTCCACATAAACAGAACAGCTGAATGCAAGTTAAACATCTACCTATCTATTTTCTATGACAACCATTACATTTTCATGCCATCTCGGATGGCGTTGGGAAAGGAGATACAATATTATAGTTGTGTATGCATAATTAATCCTCACAGGGAAGTGCACTCTGGGATACACTTACCAGCATGAATCCCAGGTGGCACACAAATGGGATTGTAAGTGGTGAACGCAGCCCACAGAAGGAATTGTGAAAACATAATAATCTGTCCCTTCATGTGTTGAAAATGGACATTTGTGGATCCTTACTGGCAGGTTTTAGTTTTGAGGCCACTGGTCATATCCTAATCTTATCCAGACCATTACTTGCGTTCCAACTGTTACCTCTACTCTGTTTTGGTTTAAGGTTGTGAACATCATGTTGGATTTGTGCGTCATAGCCACTGTTTGATGTTATTTGATGCACATTTCACAGTTTCACACAAGGGCAATAAGTCACTTTTGTTTACTTAAGGAGATGGTTTTCAACATTAATAGCCACTTTACTAAACTACATGAATCTGAAGCTAAACTATGCAAGCTGTACTGGGGTTTCATCTTTAATTCTGATTAATTAAGATCAGACTTTAAAGTTCCAGGAAAGAAAACAAAATACCTCTTTGTCACCCCTGTACACGATAGAAGCAGTAGAAGAAAATGTTTAGACTGGTTCAAATGGGTTCAAGTAAATCTATAAATAAATCTGGCAATTAGAATACAATATAATTATGTATTTGTTTTAAATTGAATCAGAATTTGAAGGTGATGTGTACCATTACAGACAAGACACCATTACAGAAGTGCTTTGTTTGATATGTTATGAAACTTGGGACATTTTTTGTTGAAGAATGCAGTGGTCAACCTACAAGGAAATGGTCACGTTGTGTCTGACTCACTGTGTAATAAACACACACACAAACAAAAAAACACTTGGTGATGGACAGCATTGCTTTGGTCAGGCTGTCATAAGCACTGACAGTTAATGATGTCATCTGACACAAGCTTGAATAGTTAAAGGAAATCCTAATGTTAGAAATGGTCTTTCCCGTTTTGGAAACGGTCCTCAGTTACATTTCGAGTTCAGCTGTGTGTGTTGGATACCGCCTGCACCGGATGCAACTTCTCCTATGAAAAACTATATCTGGAGACGGGATTTTCCCTGTTAACATCCAGTGTGATGGGAAATTCACCTTCATGCTCAAATATGGGGAAGTTCTGGAACAGGGTCAAAACTAGGATGCTCTGATTAAAACAATATGTGTATTTTTTAAGGAGCTCTGAGTTTCCAAGTGGATTCTTTGCAGATATAACACAACAGGTTATAACTAATATCCATATTGGTATCTGGTCACAGATCTATCTAAAGTGTATAGAAAGCCATGATAAAATAAAATACATACATACACTTATATACATTGATATGAGAAATAATAATTCACTGCCAAAGCAAATTCTCTGAAATCAGACAGAGATGTGAACCACGTTCATCATTAATTGGAGGAAGGTTGGACATTAAACTGGACAACGAAGCAGAAGCAGACGTTAATTCTTCGATGTAAAAGACTCCCGAAGTGCCTGACACACACGGCTAGTTTTCCACTTGACAAATTAAACATGCAGTTATACAAGCTGTACTTTATGTACCATCTAAAATAGAGTACTAGTGCCCACCAACTAGAATTTTAAAACCCACATAATGAGTTAGAAAAGCATTCATTTATGTCTCTGTTGTTTTCATTGAAGAATATTTCCATTTCATTTGTTCCTAAAATTGGTCTGTAAAAAGATGTGTTACACTGCTTAAAATGTACTTTATACTTCATATTAATTAGTCTAGATAATTATGTTCTTAGATGAATGCCAATGGCAGGAGACAATAGCACAATGGAGTACATACACACATACACACTATCTATCTATATATCTATCTATCTATCTATCTATCTATCTATCTATCTATCTATCTATCTATCATCTATCTGTCTGTTTATCTGTATGTATACATCTTTTGTTATCAAACCATTATTGAATGTGTATGATTAAAATATGTGTATCATTTAAGATGGGGTCTGAATTTTATTTACATTTGCATTTGTACAAACAGAAATGTCAGGCAAACTGTGTATTGCTGATGCTTGCAAGTGTAAATAGTATGTAGTCAATTATTACAGCCAAACACCCAGGGGGGGTACGTGGTCATTCCCATTGTCGATACAGCTGGTAAATGCTACAAATGCCATATGCATCACAACACATCACCCACATCCAGGTGACTGTGTCAGTTAACCTTGCGAGTAAAGCAGTGTGTGTAATTAATGGCAGGCACAGGACCCGGCCCCGCGCTCATCAGGATTCTCATCAGCTAAGTGATATTTGAAAATGACTCAACCTATTTTAATTAATAAAGTTCTGGTTGGTTTCTATCAGGTCCTAATCTGTCTTACTGTTTAACTCACTGGCTAATCATGCACACTGTAGAAAGAAAAAAGTAATGCTGTGGGGGGGGGATATTAATTACCAGAGCAAATTTCAATGGTTTGATTACATTCTTTATTCTGATGCAGATGTGACCTTTTGGATAATAGATAGTACTTAATGAAGAAACAGTAAAAAGAAAATAAAACATCCAAAAACATTAATAAAATATAGAATCTGCTTAAGTGCATGCACAGGACAAATTTAAATGAATCACTAATCTAATATATATTATTAAATATACTTACATAGTACTGTTTATGTTGCACTTTATCATCATCGCGGGTGGCAATTATTCTTTAACACTCAAAAACACTTTAAAAAATCTACATCACTTTTCTAGGTACATAATTTTTTAAAAATAAAATGAAAAAATAAACAATGACTGATGTACATTGCCCGCGAATATTTATTTATGGAAAAGCCGAGGACAATAAAACACTTCTTAAAATTTGCTTCACTAAGTGATAAATGTGAATGTTTAATCTTGCTTTGAAAACAGTGACAGAGAGCTCCTTCCACAAAAACAGAAAAACTAGCAAAACATGATGATGGATTTTTTTCAACCTTCAAAATACAAAATGCTGAAATATATAAAAAATGTCTTAAATCTAACTTTAAAACAGAAACAAATGGTACATCAATACACAATATGACAGATAATTACACATCTGCTGCTGAATACTCTGCCAGTGGCATTATTTTATTTTCTGTCTCTGTAATACAGGAAACAAATTACTCCTGTACTGTATTTACTTCTCATATGGACTGTACAGCCATTTAAAACCACCCAAAACAATGAGCCTTTAAAAAGACAATAGCTCTGAATTAGTTTAATGTCTGATATTAATTATATCAATTATATCATTTCATATAACCTAAATAATGGACTGATTTTGATTTTGATAAGAATAGTTTTGGTCCAACAGAGTTTTGCCTTGTTTGATCATGGTGAGTTTGTGCCTTGACAACAACAAAATCAGGAAATCGCTGATGAAGAAGAGGAAACAAAATAGATCCTTGAACGTATCTTATGTATATTCTTAGTGTTTTTTTTTTTTTCCCTAATGCATTTGTATTATTTCACTGATTCTATTATCACAAAAGTATCACTTAGGATTTATCAGTTTTATTCATGTAACATTTAGACTTTTTTAATTATTTATTTTATAGTCCTTGCTTGATGTCAGCCAGACAGGTAGTAGAATTATTTTGACCTTAGGTATCACTGTGTTCAAATGTATAATATCATAAAAGATACTTATAGGGGAAGGTAATTAAGTTCCATGTTGAAAATGAATGAGTTTCATTCATTTCATTCATGAGTTTCAGAGATATTTGAATTATCTCAGCCAAACTTTGGCCATCATTTATTTTACTTAGAAGTAAAAGGAACAAAGTGTTCACAGCTGAGTAATAGGATTTCATTTTGTTGTTACAGTGTCCTTTTGTTCCTTCTTAAATGAGTCTTCTTAGCTGAACTCTTTACACTTGTACCTGTTCCATAGGACATTGAGCAAAATGAGTGATGTAACTTGGTGTTCAAGGGTCTGCCTGTTATTAATTATTGAGCAAATGTGTTATCATCTGATCACGCACACAGATGAGAAGTGGAACACTTTGTGTCAAGATATTAAGCTACAGAACAGCCCTATCAGTTTGGATCAGAGCCGCAAGCTGACAAGGGACTTTAGCGGTAGAGAGAAAGGGGCGCCCCTCCAGGTATAAGACAAATAAAAAAAAACCCTTAGGGCATAGCTTTAGTTGCTTAGTTCCAAGACTCAAAGTTAAGACTTCAATTGAATGTAATCTGTGCATTGACAGTGGAAAGGGTATACTTGTACAGTCACTAATGCATTCCAGATATAAGTATTCTTGTAGTTAAAACACCTTTTCAGAAGTACACATTGTTTTATTGAAGCACTTCATTTTCCAGGCACTTTGTGTTCTTTTTTTACAGTTCCTACAGCAGATCTATTAGTTAACTCCTTATCCCCTGGACAATACAAGATATAATTTGTATTTGGTGAAATGTTTGGCATGGGGTTTATATTATTCATTGTCTCTATACGTTTTAATTACATCCATTGGACGTAATACCTGAAAGAATATATCAAATATGTTTTTTGCTACGCAATACCAAACCACATTTTTTTTCCACTTCATGTATGGAGCTGGAACCTCACACATACATTACCACACTACCACACTATACATTTATTTTATTAAAACATACTTAGGTATAAAGAATCCCCAATGCTAAATACATCAATGAACTAAAATAATGTAATAGTTTAATATTTAAATATCAGGGGGATTAAACAAGTATTTTGTGTGCCACCCTCTTTCTGCATTTCAGTTACAGGCATAGAAGGGCAGGGAATGTGTGTCAAATTTAATAAGCAGTCAGCCATTTAAACGTCAGTAGATTCATTAGAAATAAAATAAATAAACCCCTAAGTAAGAAGGATCAAGGTTAAATAAAAAAACACCAACAAAAAGATTGTTTGGAGCTCATTTTTCTCTCCATATACGTTCTGTGTCAGCACATTTGGAGGGGAGTACAATATGTACAATTATTTGCAGATGTCTAAACTGCTTTAAATTTAAAGTTAAAAATGACATTCAGCCTTCTTGGAAACAGTGTGTTGGTCTTCCAATGCGCTTTGTTTTCAGTGCAGTATATTACACACAAGGCCCATGCATGGAAACCCACACTTATGCGATACCTGATGACTCATTTGCTATCAACACCATGCCCGGTTCCCTGACAATGCTATAATCAATGAACACTAACAAGTAGATGCCAACACCCGATGTGCGGCGCATTTTATATGAGGAAGACAAAAGCACTGGTGTTGAATACTACACTTCCTGTGGTTTAACAGGTTCCAACTAGTCATTCAACTTTTATTGGTCTTGAAAGCTAAATTATAGGAGTTGGAGTCTTTTCAAAATAGGGGAGTTGTCAGGTTGGACCCATGAATCATGTACAGCGAACTACTGAGTGTAAGAACATTTTACATCTTAAAGATGAAAGTTCCTTACATAACCCAGGAACATACACAGAAAGAAAGAAAGAAAGAAAGAAAGAAAGAAAGAATGAAAGAAAGAAAGTTTTGTTGACACATTTTCCACGTAGGAACATGCTATGATGCAACTCCAGTTTGGTTCTCTGTGTGAGTTGTTTTTTCTGACTTTTTATTTTATTTTATTAATTTGGTTAATTTATTTTCTATAAATAATAACATAGCCATCAGATCATGTGAAGGCATATCTTAAACCTTTGTTTTTCCTCCACTTGGTTTTTGAGACACGTCTGCAGTAGAATTATATGGTACTGAAATCTTTTGAGACTGTCTGCTCTGAGATTTGTAGAAGCTGGAGTCTAGTTATTTTGTCTCTGATTTCTGATACCATGAGTGACAGTTGAAAGGGAGATAATACGGCAAACTGGAATATGATGTCCCTGTAGTAGAAAGAGGTTGGTATACCACAATTCCAAGTTGCCCTCAGATCATTATTTCTAAGCACGAAGAACCTGGATTCTGTTACAAGACAGAAGTATTTGAAATTGATCAATGTTTGCTGTACTCCCAGGATACATAAGAGATTGGTACATTTTGAAATTGCTGGTCTGCCTTATCCCTTTAGCCTAAATTACTTAAAGAGGAAGTCCCTAAAAGTATTGGTTTATATGTAGCTTACTCATGCATTAGTAGGAGTATATAAGTAAACTATCTGTGATTTTTCTGTTCTATTCAATCATTTCAGTTCTTTTGAAACATAAAAGTGTATCCTTCATCACAATAATGACTGCTGTAAATACCCAAAAGGAAAGCTCCTCTGAGTTTCAGGATGTGATATTTCAGCAGAAAAGACTATATCTACAGGAGCACAGGATTTGTGTTCCTCACAGCAGCTCAGGTTTAAGTAATGGAATTGGTCACATACCACAAATGGTATATATTTAACCTGGGGTGGAGATTTAGTCTGGATTTAAACCCAGTGTGCAATGAGTTGTGTGACCTCCACTAAAGCAGAAGACTTGAACAAGAACATTAAAACTTGCTTTGGTCAGCCAGTGATTTCTTGTTCAAAAGTTAACTCTGATGAATCCATGCCACCTTTGAAAACCATTACTCCTGGATTTATTGTAATCTCTTTACCTGTAACCTGAATTCTGTTTAATGTAGGTCAGAGGTAATGTTAAATGGTACACACCACCTTATTGGCTGTCAATGTTTTGGTAACAGAGTATGCCAGGGCTCTAGAAAAAACATAAAATACCTGGGTGCTTTAAGGAGTAAAGACCTTTGACCAGCCCTAATCTGCAATCAAAGCAGTGTGTTAGCAGGGTTTGCGGTGAATTTAACATCTTACTTATGGAACTCTCCCCCTACGCACATTAGATTATCTGCAGCACCTCTTTTCAACCCATATCTGTATGAGCTGTCACTCACATATTTAAAGTTGAGCTCAGTTCTTCTCTCAAGGTGCTGTGATATTGTATATTATATTGACCAGTTTACAACTTAAATTAAGCCATTAATCACCTTGTCTTGGACCACGGTAGGTTGAAACAAGCTCTATCGCGTTTCCCCAGAGAAGTTAAGCAAAAAAGTTTTCTTTTTTCAGTACGGAAAACCAGGATATCATATGACTGCAGGGATCTCATCGTTCCCTATATGATAAGCAGGGTCCAAATTAAACACAGCTGAGCTGAAAAAACAACATGAACAATGTTTTGTATTTGGAATGTGTCAAGACAGTTTTCATTTAAACACACATCGATCTTGTTATTTCATGCAGTACTTGCTCCAATTATGTCCATAGTATCTGATTCTCTTTTGTTGTTTTAAAAGAGATTCTTGCACATGTTAACTAGTCACACCATCTAAAACTGAAGAGAGTTATCCAGTTTTGATAAGACCTCTCTGGTTTCTTACCAAAATTACAAAGAAGTATTTCAGTATTTCTTGAATAAGCCTTCCCACAAATGTAGCTTTACCTGCTAACCAAATAAACATTTAAAATACTCAGTGGGGGTCCTGGCTGTAGGCCCCAGAAGCAAGTGTCACAATAAACCTCTTCAGCTCTTGGAGGCTTGGACGTATTCTAGATGGCATTGCAGCGCGAGCCAGAGATGTCCCCGGGCCATACCTGTCCGAATGTCAAGATGGGAGACAGCTGAAGGTAGGTTACAGTACACTGATGCTGATGAAGGACTGCACACTAAAATGAAACCCAAGTTTGCTTAGTTTTCAGTTGTGCTCATAAGGTTCTGTAACATTTACGGTACAGACCTTCTCTATAGCTGTCTGTGCAGTACGTTTTTCCGATGTCAGACTGGAAAATGAAGTAACTGACCCGTGTCTCGCGGTGGTCTGGCTGCATGCCGTTGATGGAAGTGTCCTCAGTGTGATCCATCGACATAATGCACAAGGAGAAACTCTATCCCAAGTCCTGATGCCAGGGATCAAGCCTGTCACTCAAGGAGCCCCACCTGCCACCTCCCGCCCCTGTGACCGGCTGTGACCGGCCCATGTGACCCTCATCTCCAACTGGCCTTCAGATGGAAGGTAGAACCCACCCTGGGAAAGGTCACGCATTCATCACTCTTATAGTATGACCCTTCAGGCTCGGTGCCAGAGTTGATGGCCTCTCGGGGATGGGCAGATTATGATGAAGATATACCCCCATCTTTCTAACACTACTACAATAAATATTGTGCACAGAAACAAAGTGTCAGATCACTGTATACCATCATGGGTGTTATAATTAAATCCTTTTTGCTTCATATACCAACATCTAATAACAAGACAGAAACATTTTCTGCTGATCTGATACATAAAACCAAACCCTCTATAGTGCAGGTCATGTGCGTTCACAGTGAAGGCATACAAGACAAACTCATTGGGCCTCAGTGCTCTCTTTTAACTTTTTAACTTATTTTAATCTGTTCACCTCTGTGTTAAAAAAGGATCCTCGGCATTCAATCATGCGCACACCTGAAAGGGCAGTTTACATTTTCAACGGTAAATGATATTGACTTCTGTATGTGGAGCACCAGCTAGCACACCTGGAGGATAAATCAGATTAAACGTTGTAGATCACAGTGTATAGAGGTAGCTTGGGAAACCTACAAAGGATCGCCAGGCTGGTCTCAGATCAGTTTGGCATTATAGCCCTCATCCCTCGAGTCTGTAATTTTCCATTATATTCTTCCTCTGCAGTCCGTGTTCACCACATATATAGCGACATTAAAGAATAGCTATATGCGCTGTTTTTCTGTTGTCATCAGAAATGGCATCTATTGTATCACTCCAAAAATTCATACTGTATGAACTGATCAAACGTTACATTTTAAGCAAAAACTTAATGTAGCATCAGAGCCTCTGATTCTCTAAATTGTTCTTCTGATATCGACAGAGCACATATTTGTTTCTGCAGGTTACATTAAAAGAAGAAGAATTCACCTTGGAATTAACT
This sequence comes from Amia ocellicauda, assembly GCF_036373705.1. Lineage (NCBI taxonomy): Eukaryota > Metazoa > Chordata > Actinopteri > Amiiformes > Amiidae > Amia > Amia ocellicauda. The sequence goes on along the minus strand of NC_089851.1, from coordinate 9,510,295 downwards.
AATTCAAGTCAACAAATAAATGAAATAAATTACATCCCAAAGGGCTCCTGAAAGCCCTTCAGTGTCCCATGGCCAGCTTGTTGAAAGGTAAGGCCTCCAAATCTCTCCACTGATAAAACAATCAGATGTACAAACTGAATGTTTATAGCTCTTGGTCACACAGAGTTAATTTTTGGTTTCTCAGGCATCATGTCTTTTTATTTTAAGGATGTTGTTGTTTTCAGAAGAATTCGTATAAATCCACCGTCACTAGGTTTGTCTTTCATGTCCTTATATGCTCATGCCTGAATAATGTACTTCCACTTCAATATATAGATAAGAGTTACAATAAATGGATATGAGAGAGGAACTCTTGGTACAGGGGATTACTGGCCTCAGAAATGTCCCCAATGTCCCAATATCTTACATTGATTTGTTGTGTTGAGCAGGGATTTTGTGAATCTGTTCTAACTTAATTTACTTAATATTAGTCCAGTTAAAGGTTGAAGATGCCTGCAGAGGTTTCTTTTTTTAATTGCAAAAAATATGATAATATGTACAGAAGACAAAAACTGAACTGAATTTCCAGAGTGATTCAATTTAATTAATTTAAATGTGTTTTTATTTTATTGTAGCTGAATTGCTTCAGAAAATCCTTCTCATCTAAAAGACAAAAAAATAAAGACATCTGTCAGAGAGGTGAAATTCTAATATGTGACAGTGCTTGGAAAATCTTTACTTTTCTTCTGAAGACAGAATATTCTAAAAAGAGAAAAGACAAAAAACTGAAATATCTTTATTCTGATATTCCCCTAATTGCTGCTCCTGTGCTGAATTGAATGACAGACCTCTTTGATTTCCCTCTCTCAGAATCACTGATCTTTCATACCTTCTTACATGTTAATGTATCTTTTGTATACAGTATTAACATTCATCCGTCCCACATTAATGAATTGTACAAGGGGTTATATGTAAAGGCCATGTATGCTAGGGTTAGGGTTATATAAAGTCAATGCGTCACTTCTAACAGCCCGTGCCTGTCAGTATGGTGGTATGCGTGGATTGGAACAGAGTGTTTTGATATGCAATGCTGTATTGGTACTGAAGAACTGCATGTCTTTCCCTGTGTGTCTGTGTAAACAAGGTCACTGTCTCACTGTGCTATGGTACTGTGCTATATCAACCCTGATACCTAGAAGAACAGAGTCTGATAAGAACCAGTTTTCAAAAGCAATTTGGGCTTGATACATCGTACAAACTCCCCTTATATTAAATGTTACATATGCCTTACTTCTCCCCGGTTTGACTATATATGGGTCTTACCAAGCAGTTGTCAGGCAGAAATCGAACTTACACTCATCATGGGACAGACATGTGTCCCTGTTAGCTTTCTCTCCTGTCTGGTCTGCATAAAAGTGCCTGTAATCTGTAACTTCTATTAGACTATTCTCAAGATTGCCTCTTGAACCTCTTCCTTGCAGCTGCTTGTAATAAAAACCTTTTGATTGGAGGTACATCTCTCTCTGGATTTCTGCAACTCTTCAGTATCACCCATAAGATTGAAGACCTCCCAGTTTTGAGAAGTCCACTGTGGGGATTACTGTCGAGATGGAAGGCTGTGGAAGAACGGAACTCAGACCAGGCTGGTCAAACACGAAGAGCACGTCAATCACTCAAATGTGGGGGGAAGATGAACTGGGTATCTGGCGTAAAAGCTGTCACCACAGAGTGTATCGGCAAGCCTATGTTCCACGCTTAGAAATGGGGAATTCTGTGATGGAAAACTGGAAAACGGAATTCCAGAAGGGACTGTGGAGCCCAACTTCCTCTTGGTGAACCTGCACTACAGGGGGATTGACTGCATTCCTCTAGCCATCTATTGAACATCTTAACACACACTGCAATGACTTCAGTATATGCTAATGTTCATAATTAATTGTATAAACAAAGGCACTCATGTTTAAGCAGAAGGTGCTCTAAAAGAAATCCATTGTGAAATAGCCAGCATTATGCCTACAGTAAATCAAGAAGTTAAAGCAAAACATAATTACATTGTGCTGCTCTGCTGTACTTACCCAATTCTTTTTTATTTATTTATTTATCACACAGGCTGTGTAGAGACCTATTACATATCCAGGGAGGATACTATAAATAATTATCTTACCAAGGCAACTGTTGACTGTGTAAGAAAAAAAGGATGAATTATAAGCAGCTTCGGGTTTTACTAGCCAAATACTCTTTTGACTTGAACGACCTGATCTATGGACTTTAAGAAACTATCACACCCAGGAGATGGGGGTTCAACTGGAAAGTCTTGCTAGGGCACAGATAAAGTAGGGACAGCTGATGCCTGTTTAGATTAAACAAACACAGCTGACTTTCCCTCCCCAGGCCATGCACACAGCAAAGTGAACCCTCCCTGTGAGCTATGTGATGTCATGAAGAGCAACGAGGACTTGGGCCAGTCAGGCAGACGCCTCATCATTCCTGAGGTATGATTCACTGAGCTTTCTTCAAGAGCTAAGCTCACCCTCAAACTCAAACATGACTTCTCCATTCTGAATACGAAAAAACATTGCTTTTCTCCTCAATAGGAAATTGTATATCAGTGAGTGGCATTCAATATATAGCATATCTGTTCTGTCACCCTTTATAATTATTTTCCAATAAGCTTTACCAGCAGAGCAGTTTGTTGTTGTTGCTTTTAAATTTGGAACCACAAATTACTTTTCAGTTGATACCGATTTGGAATTGTCAATTGCTAATCACCTTGAATCCTAGCACAGGAGAGATGAAGACAACATCCATGTGCACTACAAAACATGCACGACTGCTCAGCTGTACAGCATAAACAGCAGGGCTTGGGCATAGTGAAGAGCACAGAAAGAAACCATCATTTTAGGAATCATGCATGTTCCCTAAAACGTGGCCTTCAGATAATACAAAATACGACTTATACTTTCTTCTTCCAGAGATATCACTGACAGAATAGCTCACATAAAAGATTAGCTAGCTAATAGTGAGACCACCTCACTTTAGATTTGTGCGTTGCTAGAGAGTTCACACAGCTGGAGAGGAGAGTGCTATCAGAGCATATCCAAGTGTTGTATTACCATTATGGGCTGCTCTAAACAGTGATGTAGTAGTTAAATAGTAAGTAGCTAAACAATAAGGGTTGTAGATGAGGCCGAATATTTCTCCTTCAGTTACACTTTTGTCTAACATGACATTTGTCTCCTGTACAAACCGTATGTAACGGTGCCATATGTGGCACTGTAGAGGTCCGGGTGTTGGACAATTAAGACCAAGGGTAGCAAGCAAGTGTCCAAAAATAATGACATTTATTATCTTTTTGGAAAAAACAGACAAAAATACAGGAACAAAACAAGTGGAAGTCACTGCCAGCACCGTCAGTTTAGCCCTCCCCTAGACCCAACCATTAGAAATTAGGAGCAAAAAAAGAACATTAAAAACATACCTCCCCAAACATCTATTCCAAAAATAGGTTTACATGAAAATAACAAACTTATAATAGGGGTGATGTCTGATTATAAAACAAATCTAACCCCCCATAACAACAGTAAGATAACTCAGGTCTATAAAGTCCCTTACTAAGGTTACTCTGTAACCTCCCACCACTTTCCCAAGATGGCCGCTCCTCAACCACACCCCAGGTAAGTCTTTGTTTGTTCTAAAAGGTTACCAAACATCTTAACAAAGGGATGGGCCTTGCTGCATCACAGGCAGACAGTCTTTACCAGTCTATCATACGGCAGCACATGTACAAATTGAAAAAGCCAACAAACCCAATTAGGCTTTGGGACGTGGGAGAAAACTGGTGAAAACCCACACAGTTAGCAGGAAACTCTACACAAGCAGACTCAAACAAGAGTCAAACCCAGGTCACAGGAGCTGAGGCAGAAGAGATAACCACTGCACCACCATGCACCCTTTTTTCCAACCTTTTTAATTTAAATAGAATTAAAATTAAATCTATATAGGTCAAACCTCCACCTCCAAATACTTAATGAAACACTCAGCATTATTATAGTCTTGCTGTTCCAGTAGCATTTAGTTTGGTATATGAGAAAATGCTGAATAATTATAGCATGCACAGACCTACCGGTTCCTGTGGGGTTGCCTCTCTCATGCTCACGTTCTGTGGCTTTGGGCTTTGCACGAGTAAACCCCTGCACTGTCATACTGCCCTGCTGACGGGACCATTTTGTTTTCTTGTGCGTATTGTTGATGATAATAAATGTGACAAGTAGATATTCTAAGTTGAGATTTGTCTGAATAAAACCCTCACAAGTTTGTTTTGACAGCACTGATATTCAGGTTTGTATTTACCACGTAAAAACTGGAAGATGTGAAAATAAAACCATGTACTGTATTGGGTGTAAGCAGTGGCTATAATTCACTGTGACCAATCACAGCCCCAGGCTCAAACACTGCTCTACGGATTACTGATTGCGACAAGCATAAAACTGCACTGTGTTCCCATGGTATAGTCATGAATACTTAAAATCACAGATCTAGTATTACAAATAAATGTGACAAAACTGCATTGTTCAGCTAATATGCTATATGTGTGCTCAAGTAAGTGGGTATACACCAAAAAAATTGCACTGCATCCCTAGCTCTAAAACATATGAACCATCTCTCTGATTGACAGCAATGAACAAAGTGTATGTAAAAATGATCTGTGAAATAGTAGGATAAGCAATCAGAACTAAAAGCAGGACGAGCTGGATTTCTGTTCCATTCTTCTTAAGAACATAGAAAATATACCCCACACCTATAACATGAGCAGCTCTATTTTAGCCGGTGATTACACCACTCATTCGAAATGAGAGGCCGACCCAAACTGGGGTGACCAGATGGAAAGCTTCATTCTCACCTCCGCCAAGGTTCCTTTAAACTGAAAAGCATTTGTATCAGAGAAACTGCAGCCAGCAATCTGTCGCCAAATAAATCAACTGGTAATAATACACTTTACTTTCTATCTGGAGAGCTTGTGTGTAGTATAATAGCAGCTTAGTCAGCCACTTCTACAGGGCTCTGTATAATTCCCGAGCTCTACGCCTCATTTGCTTCATTATGAAGTGTCTGATTAAATATTTAAGCTATGGAGTACTTTCACTGGCATCGGGTGTAACACACTCCTGTAATCTAAGATAGCACAAAGCACGGTAATTATACTTGAGTTAACAGTTCACAGAAAAGGGCTGCGGATTTTCAAAGTCCTCAGTATGAGTCACATTTAAAAATCCGTCTCTCTCCGTTTTTGATGCCCATTCAAATTCTCGTGTCGTTGGCATTAGCAGAGCGGTGAAAATGATCAGACCACTGGCCTCCTTCACTTAACTGTCTTGCTAATTGACTCGCACTCTCCAAGAATATGACACAATATCCATAACTGCAAACCTCAGAATCCTTACTTTCATTTATGTTCAAGTTACAACTGACAGTGCCATTCTGGAGCAGTTGCTTAAAGGACCTCCTCAAATGATCAGGCAACTAATTCATGTTTGTATTATTCCTTCTGATTAACTCCTTTCTCAGTAATCTGCTCCCCTGTTAAAATCCCTATCTTGGCATTATGTATTCTCTCAAGCCAGACCAAATTGATCTCAGATCGAAGGGGTGCCAATCTTTTTTTATCCCCCACGGAAAACAAGCATCATCCTTGATTTCTCTTCCAGATTCCTTGGGGGTAGCCAGTCCCCAAGAGAACAAGTGGTTTTTAAAAACAAACACTAGATGGCAGAAATAAGTGCGTCTACAGATGATGTACCCACAGAAGTGTGATCTGTGAGGAGGGAGCAATATTCACAAAGAATTTTGAAACAATCCTACACATAGTCATTGTTAAAACTTACCCAAGACAAAAGAAACTGCTAATTCAGAGGGTTCCCTTTAGTTGTTATTTTTAGTCAGTATTTAAATAGATAATACAAATTTGCTGAGGGCCAGGGCAATTTTAATTGGCTTCCAATTCCCTAACAAGCTCCTATATTAAAGTGTGCTTGAACAAATTAAAAGGAATTCAGGGACTCAGTAAGAATTTTGTATAGCACAGCCACATTTCCATATTAATCCAGACATCCCACTTTCCCCAGACTAGCTGACAGTTTCCTTTTAACCCAATCCGTTCTTGGAAGAATCCAACACCTCAATTATCTCAATAAGCCTTCAAGAAGTTCTCATACAAAACACCTTTTCTCCAGCCCCGGAGAGTGCTACAATAGCCTTGAAACGCTTAGCAGGCGAGGATTTGAAACATACAAATAATAAATATAATACATTGGCAGACATATGAGGAGGTGAAATAATATCTAATAGGTAAGGCATTATGCATGAGCTTAAGCTGTCATAACCCTGTCGCTGCCTAAATCCAACATAATGTGCGTGATTGCTTAAATACAGTCTTTATAGTTTAAAATCCTGCCAGATATCAAAAGAATTCACACCAATTATTCTTTCAAAAGTTTTTCTTTTTTTTTTTCTTTTTTTCCATGGCAATGACATTAATAGCTATGAAATGTGATAAATCACGCACATAGCATGGGATTAAGGTTTTGCTACTGTTTGTAATATGTTCACATATGGAGAAGTAAATGTCCAAATGTGTGTATATGCACTGTGGACAACTGCAATTTGTACTGGGGAAGCCCTTGAATCTCATATAATAGAAATTAAGATTAGTCTCTACTCTGGGTTAGCAACATAAACCATTCTGTTGTGGGTACCTAAACAATTTCTACATGATTAATGCCATTATATCTTCCTCAGAAACTCCATCTATGGTGTCGAAAGCCAAACTGAGTAGCATCATATTCAGTGGGATATGAAATACAGGAAGTACCAGACAAATGAACTACAGTTACATTTAAATCAATGGATTGTTAATTAATTCAAATAGAAAAGGCAGATAAAAGAGCCGAACCTTTGAAGATAATGTCTGCCAGTTTTTATTGTTGCAAGTGATTTGTGAATCTTCCACAAGAATCATACTGAAAGCCCCAAACCCCTGCACACCCGCCCCACACGCATGCGATCTGGAAATAGATGATCAGATTGTCAGCAGGTCTGTGATCCACCTAAACGAGTTGCTGATTTAGGACCGACTTCCTGAATGGTGGCCAAGGAACAACAGAGATAAAAACACAAATCAACATATACATCCGGCAGTCAAGCAATAACAGACCTGAAAGAAGCTGAATGTAGTCGAGCACCTTAGACCTCCCCTGTGGCAGACAAGTCATTGTAAAAGATTTTGATTTTGTTTGATTTTATTTATTTTTCCAGGAGACAAGTCAGTAGCAGCTTAATTGCTAACATGAATAACCATATTGCTGACAAACAAAAATATATTTTTGTTTGTTAGACTCTGGATTTCTTTTATTATGAACTCTTATCCATTTAAAAAAATTCTTCCCAGGATATATACTCTGTCAAGGAGATAACCCTTCACAGAACAATGTGGGAGAAGGAGCACTTACATTCACCTCCAACTGCCTCTCACAGAGGAGGGCAAGAAATACTTTTTTTAAAGGTCCAGAAATTGTGCCTCCTGGTGGTCTTTTCTGACCGTTTGTTTTATTTTGCCCATAGCTCTGAAATATATTTTGCTGACTTTTCAAATTGGTTATTTCTTTTTACTTTTTGGTCACATTGGATCAATGGATCGGAACAGAACTCATTCCACATGAATTTTGGTTACATTTTTTATTTTTTATTTTTGTTTTTTAGTGCCGAATTGTAAACGCTTAGTCAACGAGGGAGGTTCATACAGCTCCACAACAACAAGGAAGCGGGTGTCTTCTTGAGCTATAGGGGGGCAGGGATTGCCAGGACACAGACTGTACAGATGTCAGTCAGCAATGCATGTGTGGAAATAGGAGGCAAAGTTATAGACAAAGTTATCTGCATGAACTGGCAAAGTACCAGTAAAAATGTATGTTGTCTACCAACTGATCACTATCAATGAATATAATATGAAAATATGAAAAAGCCATGGGTAAAATGTCTATTTTCTAAAATTATTTCCAAAAAGGAGAGAGGAATTGATTGCTTTGTTTTCCAAACATATTGTAATCAGGATTACTAATCTCAAAAGAAGACTGGTATTAACAAATAATATCTGTTTAGAAAACATTCAACAAAGGTTAAGGTTGCAAGAGATAAATCTGCTGGGAGAAAGCGGGCTTTTAAAAATGGAATTAATATATCCAGCCTACAATATTCACATATGAACCATACATTAGGCCTAGATTCATGGACATATTTAATTAATTCAGACATCAAAAGGAAGTGAAAGGTGTAGGCGGGCTATAATGTAATGAAATATAAATAAGCATCCATTATAGTCAATCTGCAAAACACCCAGCATTAATAAGTAACAAAGCAATGTGCAATTGCGGTCCAAATGATGGCGCCACATGGAAAATTATGCAAAAATATAAATACGCGTGAGGGATTTGGAATAATCATAAGTGGTTTATAAAAATGTATTAACTCTTCATAAGAAAATAGATCAGGAGACATTTTCTGTTGTCATTTTATGCCAACTAATCAAACACACTCCCCACTAATATTGAACATGTGGCATATGAAGAGCTAACTGGAATGAAAAGTTAGTACAGCTGTTTGTCCATTAAATAAATACATTGTTCACAATTTCAAGTCAGCTGTTACAATATCCCCCCTATCAATAAACAGTTCGTAAAGGCAAGAAACAAACAAGAAAAAGTGACATTTCCTCTAATTTTCAGTACTGCTTTGCTCATTATGGGATGTGAAATTACTACTGAGAAAATGTTCTGTGGAAAATAGTCACTACTGTAAAATACCTTCTTTGGGGAGTTCTTTGCCATTCTCCCTATCTTTCGTCGCCTCTGCCTGTCTGCTTCCCTCCAGCCCTGTGCCTTCTGGTTTGGATGTCAGTCAGGAGCTTGCTGCACCCCGTATATCCTCTCTACGTGCTCAGTCAGTCGCTTCTCTCTTGAATACTTAAACAAAGAGGCAGGGGTGCAGGTAAAGGCAATCAAGAGAAGATGTGCAGGTAAGTCCAGGTGAGAATGTAGCCGGCAGCGTGTGCTTGGCACAATAAACCATAAACCAATAATACTAAAAGAAAATTAAACAACAATATAAGGAAGTAAGAACACACTGTGTAAAAGTGAAAAAGACAATTGTGAATTGAGAAAAGAATAACTGCACACATCTAAATAAGTGAAATAAATTGTAATTAATGAGGTGCAATCAATGAAATGCTCAATCGACACTCCCCCCCAGTGAACCGTTTTGTCATCCCCGAACATCTCTCATTAATCTACAAGGAACCACCCCTTTCTCTATAACATTGTGGTTTTACATCAAAATTTGCCCGTTGGGACCTGTGCACTCCCTCCACCAGGGGAGCCGCAGGTAGTTAATCCAAAACTGGTGCATCTATCTCAGGCACTTCCCCCCACCTACCTCTAAATCCAGGGGAGGAGGAACAGGTCCAGGCAAAGGTGCAATAACATTAAGCCGGGCACGCAGGGGAAAGGCCCACCAAGCCGGCTCTGGGTGGCTGGCGGGACATCTCCCTCATCCATCTCCCCCCAAGCCCGGCAAGACCTTAAATGACGCCATTGAATCGTACAAACAGGACCCTCCTTATCCGCCGGGCGCAGCTGGAACACCGGGTCCCTGTCCCGCAAACACGACACTACTAGAAAAGGGTCGGGAGCCCAGTGTGGAGTTAACTTGCTCTGGGCCCTGCTACAGAAGTTGTGAATAAAGACCCTCTCTCTCGGCAAAAAGGGGGTTCTCACTGCTCCCCGGTTACGAGGGCGCCTGTCCTGCTCTTGCCGTTATCCAGCCTCCTTAGCCAAGCTCAGGTATGCAGCACTCAGCCGCTGATGATGGCCGGCTACCCACCCCAACGTCTGTGGTGTCATTGATGATAAGGCCCTAGTTGCCATATCTGGCAATTTGCTGAGACTTCATTGCTGAGACAACGGAGAAGACTACAGAAGTCTCTTCATTCTTAATCCTTACGTTATTATTTTTCTTGTGTTATTTTGGGTAGGGTTTTTATTAGTTTTATCGCCTCGTTTATTAAAGGCAATTTTAGATTAGGTTTTATAGATTTAGCTTCCCATTTCCTTATGTGCTGTGTTCCAGTTATGGTACAGTCCTCATGTCCTGTCCTAGCTGTGTAAATAATAAACTGTGATTGTTGCTGGAAACTTGCCGTTCTGTGTGGTGGTGTTCTGGGGTCCAGTCAAGCCTGCCCGGGGAGAGAGTTAGAGTGGATGAACGAGGTCCTCTCTCGTTAAAAAATAGGTGACGTGGTTGCGCAGCATAGTCACCCCATATCACCCACTATTGTGTGACAGGAACACTAGGTCACTTCCTGTACACTGATATCCTGAAAACTAAAGAGCTGCCAAGCCCTAGGAAGTCAGTGGGCCGGGGTCATTGGCTGCAGAACAGCCCCAGATCAAGATGATGGATTGATGCTCCAGGTTTTCCAGGCACTAGGAACTTTTTTTATCAGCAGCTGAGGAGCAAATATCCAAAGATTATTGGCTATCTTCTGTAGCCGAGGGTTTAAGAATTGACTGAGCTAGATATGGATTTTTGCCAGATGCAATATGGGTGGTCCAGGTGTTTCAGTACACAAGAACTACGCTGGGCCAAATAAGGGCAATCATATTATTCAGAGTTCATATGCAGGTTGACTGCATAGTTTTGGCAAAGGAAACCTACATAATGGCCTTTTTTAATGGCATCTAGAGACAAAGTGAATGTTTATTGTTCAGGTTCCGTTTTGCATTCACTTCATAGTTTGATTTATTGACACATTTGGTTCCAATAATCATGTTTATAACAATTAAAAAAACGGCAACACTGGAACTCTTGGGATAACCCAAGAATAGGCTACCTTTCCCAGGGCTATCTGGGGATTTGACTGAGAGCACATTTAGACCTGGCCAAGCAGGACCTGCAGCGTTTCTGCTCTGAGGTTCAGTGTGAATGAGGAAAAGGATGGGCATCTTTCTGAACAGTGACTGTTCTGCTGAACAATGAACTGAGCAGGGAGCATTTCCGGTCTCTGTAGCAGGAATCATGACCTGGATATGAATTTCCTGCTCGCGGAGAACCTCTGTGTAAACTTGGTGTAAACGCAGCAAAGCCCAAGCGTCCCTGTAATACCAGACATCTTTTGTCCTGTCTCTCCCCATAAATTCTCCTTTTCTGTGGTCTCTGCATTACCAAGCAGTGTCTACAGCATGCTATTGATTATTTGAAGACGAGGCTTGGTTGTGGATCATATGAGATGCGATGAGAGGAACTGTATCCCACTTGTAAAACGACCAACTGAAAATGTTCATTTATCAGTGAAGCAATTCGGTAACCAGATATTTAAAAATAAAATAAACCCTTATCTCGTTCCATGGACTTTGCAAAGAATTAGGGAGAGAGCAATCACATTGTCACAGTCCCAGAATTGCGTTACCTAAACCCTGCGGGGGTTTGTCCCTGCCCTGTGCAGTGACTGCTCTCTGAACGAGCAGCCCGTAAGTAGTCGCAAGTCACCGAGCATCTGAGCAGCTTGTATGAGGAGGCCGAACCACTTCCACATCCGTCTCATTTCTCCACTGCTGAGCAAACAAGTATTATTCCTCATGATTTAGATTTTTTTTATTCTTTTGGATTTATCACCTATCCATTTCCTTTTGTACGCTACAAAAAAAAGGAATTATTTGTCACTGCTGACAGTGGGGCTGCTGAGCCCAGGAGGCAAAGGGCCCAAGAGACTCAGCTGTCTGGTTGAACTGTGCCTGAAAAATGTGACTCATCTAAATGCTGCAGAGAAAAATGGATGAGTTTAATTGATTCTGACTACAGAAGTCAGATCCAAGCTTTCCCTGGGGAGGTGCATTGCAGGAATCCCTGTTACTGTATACCAGTCAGGGGGGGTAGGGGGAGAGATGGAAGAGGTAAATTAATTGAGCTACAAGATCACTCATTAGTCACACACACAAAAAAAGGAGACAGACTCGGAGTAGTGGATGAACATTAATTTTTACATGCTGATATTGTCCAAGACATATATACCACTTACAGAAATTGAGATGAAATGAATTATGTAACATTAAAAAGGATCAGCACAACTAAACGCAACCCCCCACCCACCCACACACACACACACGCACACAAACACCAACTCCCCGGTTTGAATCAGTGATGCTGTAGGACCTTTGTTTGAACTAATTAGCCCATCAAATCGGAACTGGAAATTGCAAAGCCTTGGTGTGAAACCGCAGACCTCTGAGCTGAGTTAGGGATTGCGTACAGTAAATAGTTCAGACATTAAATTAATATACAAGTGTTCTCACTCTGAACAGTAAAAGCACGGGAGGGTGCCAGGCTGACAGACCTTCACTATGGCCTTATCTACAGTCTTAACCAGACCTAATAAATACATTATTTATTCAAATGTGGTACGTCTATGCTCCGTTGCACGTAATCATGCTAACCTTGTTAGTCCTATACTGTGGCAGACAGTCTTTTCTACATGTCTGGGAGGCTTATTTCATTAACCTTATTTGTAAGATTGCTCTGCAAATGTAGGTTACCACTCAGGCAAATGTAATTCCCCAAAGGAGCCATTAACATCCTGTTATCTAAGGGTTTTGTTCAGGAATTGTCCTAGGACTGGAGGTGATATAGTTAAGATGTCCCACATCTTTCTTGCTGCTAATGCAGCCCAATGTGTTTTGTGCTGGGCTAGATCACCCCTGGGACCTTGCTGTCTCCTACACATGTTCTATTAAAGTGATCCTGGAAAATAAGAAATTTTCTTTATCACAGGAATGACGTAGGCCTTTGTACAGAAGAGGGCAGAGATCATGAAAATTAAGTTATTTATTCTGTGTTGACAAGGACCATAGTGGAATAGCAGATGGCAACTGTCCCTTTGGGGCAAGTGAGTCTACCGTGTGGTATGTGGTGATCGTTGACCATCTGGATTGCAACTGTCCTTTACACCCAGGATCCAAAGGCAGTTACATCTTGGTCAAATACATGGTAAGTACGCTCTTATATATGTACAGGACATGATAAACATTCCTGTACAGCTTTATTTCCCAATGTTTGGATTCTCGTACAGGTATCTAAGTGTTTTTAAATGTAATATGTATAAACATAACAATCCAACTGAAAATGTGGGCTTGTGTGGACCAGGTACACACAGCAGTTTGAGTTTGTCTGCAGGACCCCCTGAAAATGTAACTAAAGTTCAGCAAAGACACTCTGAATCAATAGTTTGAATTAACCACCTCAAAACCATGCAGCAGAGAAAATGCTTGACTGGCATCTAATTGTAAAGGTTTCTTATTAAATATCCCCCTTTGTTTGCAGGCAGAGCTCGATGTAGCTTTAAGGTTTTCAACCACACAACCAAAGATATGTATTGCCATCTAGATTTGCCTGATCTCTGAGCTGATTATTTATGCTAGCTGCTCTCTTCATTCAGTCATTTTAAATCATATTTCAATGAGGTTAATGGCAATAGACGTTGGAGGACAGCACATACATTTGAAAATTAGTTTTTTTGTGTGTGTGTGTATTTTTACAAATATAAGTCCAACAGAGCAAAACAAACCTTCACCCAAAATTCACTTGCTTGGCCTGTTTGTGTGATGCTGAGGAATTGAACGACAATGTTCATTTACAAATCCACCTTCTACCTTAATTATATGTGCACCAGCAAAACAACCCAATATCTTCAGGTTACATACACCAATTTTCATTGTATTACAGAACCTTTATTTTATTTTTGGTTGGTTTTCTTCTAGCATAGCAAAGTGCAAACCTGGTTTCATCTGTACATTTCCTGTTTTATCAATTCATATAGTTTAGTTCCAATTCTAGCTATTTAGATGGTTTCCTTATCTGAATAAGTAAATTACTTGTCCTTCCCTCTACACTCTTTCAGTCTTGTCTCCCTTGTGTCTGTTAGTCCTGAAAGCTATACTCAGCCTTCTGCTTGAGAGAGAAATGTGTTCTCCAGTTCAAGGAGTAAAGGTTTCATGAGTGTAGCAGAGGGAAAATGACACTGATATAATACCTGCCATTAAATCTATATTGAATAATCCTGTGCTTAAAGTATAGCTGTCATCTTGGTAGTATTCCAGTGACTTTCAACACGTGGACACGTGTGTAAACCCATAAAATACCATTTTGTTGGGGTAGTGTTTATGTGCACCATGTTTGTGTGTTTGAGTAAACAGCTGGCTCTTGCTCCAAATAGGTGGGCAGGTTGATTGACAAACATGAAAGGATTGATCAGTCTAAAATTCCCCATTCTGCCCACGTCATGGCAGGGTTTGGACTGGATAAAAGGGCTGGCAGGCTGGGGGCTCATTGTGATTGCTCCTGAGGGCTGCAGGGAAACTGCTGCCGCTGCCTAATGTAAAAGACTGATGTAATTTAAACTGTAGTCAGCAGTAAAGCTGTTTAGCGTCCAGACAAATGACCCATATTATATTCGTAAACCTGCAAGCAATACTGCATGGGTGTATGTATATGATCTGTGTATTGAAAGAGAGATCCCTGCCTTAATAAAATGGAAAGATGTGAATTAAAATTAAGCAGACACAAATACCTTTAGCATTTATTAGCCTGGACTGGATGTAGACAAGAAACCTGACGTTCAGGCCACATTTACACTAAGGGTGACCACTTGGACCCAAAGTCATACAACACTTTAGACGTGTTTACACTGCCATTTCTGATCCCAAACAAATGCATTGGTAGCTTTGGTCCTGGCAGTGTGGACTCTCAACCAGCTTATGTCCCAGCATGCACTGCGGCGACATTTGTTTTAAAGGCAGGTGGCAGACAAACAGCCTTCACATCAGTGGAGCCGATAAGAGAACACTTCCCAACCTCCCTTATTATAAATAAAAAAATGTTAAAAAATACACAAAATGCCTTGTTATTTTATGTTAGCAAAATAAATAATTGTATTTTAATTTAAAATGCTTTGGTTGCGAAAACATATGCAAATGTGTTGGTTTTACTTGTTAGAATAATTCATAATGAGATAAAACCACAGTTTTTGATATAACTCTGTATTCTAAAGGACTAATTTAATATATGCATATAACTGTTTGGACTTGCGTGCTAGTACACATGCGAGGACCCCTGTGGCGGCTGATCCTAATCAAATGTACTGATGCACATCTGTTATTATAATTATCCTGGGTGACTAAGACATTTTAAAGCATTACAAAAGTGCAGTAATACAAACTACAATAAGCACATATCCAAGTACAATGAGGTAACGTACAGACATAATGCAGTTAAGTCCCAGGTGTGTGCTAAAGGGGGAGGGGGGATAGGAGAAGTTGCAGTAAAACAATAGAAGTGCCAACTATACATAAGTACACAGGAGCATTAGGAGGCATAGTTAAATAAAGTGCATAATAGCATTTAGCAGCCCAGGAGATAAGACTGCTGTACTACAGGTACAGTCTGAACAGATGTGTCTTGAGTAATCGCCTGAAGGTGGTCAGGGATGGTGCTGTCCTGACCTCAGTGGGAAGGTTGTTCCACCACTGAGGGACCAGGGTTATAAAGGAGCGGCTCTGGAGGAAGGGTAGTGCAGTGAATCCTCTGGCACAGGAGGACCAGAAAGGTCTGGAGGGAGTGTAAGGAGAGGTCTGAAGGTGCAGTCTGGTCAAGACAAATGTAGGTAAGTGTTAAAGTCTTGAACTGGATGCGAACCGAGATCGGGCAACAGTGAAGGGAACAGAGTAGTGGAGTAGCCTGTGGAATTGAGGTAGAGATAAGACCTGACGAGCGGCCAAGTGTATTTAATATATTATTACTGCCACTTCAGAATATAAAAGTTAATTTTCTCTAATGAAAGTATTTGTTATCTAATGAAAGTATTTGTTGTTTGTACTGGACAGGACTTCTTCTTTGGATGACTTAATGCTCAGTTTTCTCTTCAATTTATTTCTGTTTAAGAGCCACTTCAGAATCCTGTCTCAATGCGTCCTGGGCTTATGGGGCCCAGCGGTCACTGTGTTTATACCACGCAAGCAAAACGATTTTGTGGTAAAACCATTGTCTGGTGTTTCTTGTGGCTCATTTTGATATGGCAGGGATATTGTACTCACCACTAGTCAAAAAAACAGCTGCCTCTAATACATGTCACGTGATCTGGCACACATTTACGTGTCTGAAGGCAGTCCTCGATTAGAGGTTGAGTATAAATACACATGGAGACTGTGCTGCCCACTCGCCCGCGGGCAGGAATCAGGCACTGAAATGTGGCTCTCCACACCTCAGCATCCGGCACTTTCCTCCCTGATTAAAAACATCTTGCTAAATAATTAAATCAACCTCAGTAATCATCATTGTGCTAAAACACATTTCCCTCTGCAGCTGACATTCAACCTCACAAGTATTTCATATCCCTGCCACACAACCTTTACTATCTATCTGCACCCTACTTCAAGTTCGTTTCTCTCCTGATTTAGAAATAGCACAGATCAATAGACTTTTATTTGTATTTTTCTATTAATTATTTACTTATTTTTCTTGTACAAACTACAGTGCCTTCCGTTCATGAAAGCTGCTGAGGGTTGGGTTGCTGTCGGTAATAAAATTAGAAACAACAATAAATAAATAAACAAAATACAAAAACTGGCTTCCCAGCAGCAGGTTCTATATTCATGACTAATTGTTTCACCTCAGAAGGTAACCAGGCAATTACACTGAGAGCTTTATGGCATATCACATTTATAGCTAATAAAAAGGAATCAAGAGACTGAATCCTGTACCTTATACTCAATCTTCAGCTGGGAAGCAGCAATCAAGTATATGAACAATAAACAGACTTCATATACATGGAGCTTTGATTCTTGGAAACTTAAATCCATAAGAAACTCACTTGAATGAACCACTCCAAACATTTTAAAATTGGTGACTCACTTGAAAAAAGAGCTTTTGTAAAACAAGCACAGCAAACTGATGAGTACAGACCATGCTGAAGTAGAGAGAGCTTTCTATAGTACTAATTTTCAGTCATCCATAACCTCCACTACAGATCATCAAAATATGCTTTTCAGTTTCATTCGCCAGTATGTTTCAGCACACCGAAAAGCCCAAAGGGTCGAGGACAACCTGTCCTGCAGACTTGTTCATTCTCATCCCTCCATCTGTGCTCGATATTTCTACAGCCTTTGTGATGGATCTACTGCACTAACATTACCAACAATCAACATTTGGAACATAAACCAGTTCGCAAATTCTCAGCTGAAGACCAATTGTCTCTGGCGAAAATCAAATTGCCTATTTTATGTTTGGATATACCAGTATTGTTTTTTTTTACAAATGAGCAGCGACAACATTTTCTTTTGCGATATTGGGCACTCTGGTTGTTTTTCCATTTTCCTCCAGAAATTATTTAGATGAGGTTTTCCTTGCTCTTTAAAGGGTTAAGTGGCATTATATTAAATTGCCCCTTTTAAAATGATGTACAATACACAAGAGGCAAATGTGCTTTGAAGAGCAGACCTCTCAGGCCTCTTATTATTTTGATTATTTTCTTTTGTAGCGAGACAAGTGCTTCACAGAGGAGCAACACTTTACCTCTGTCTTCCTAATCGTGTTAGAATACCTTTGATCTTATTTCTCCAATGCCATGACAGAGGCACGATGACGGTTCAAGGGATGGGGTATTTAAAAAAAAATTGTAATGCACACACATTCAAACAGAATGCAGGATCATGAAATGGAGCAGACTTTATTCTCATTCTCGCAAAGACAAGATTTCCTTTTTTCAAAGTGTATGTTAGGCAGTGCTGTCTTCCTCCCTTTCATTTTTATTAATGAAAAGGTTTCAAGACGTGAACCTTCAATGTTAACTGTGCTTCTGTACGGATCAGAAATCTTCATTTGAAAATAATAGTTGGAAATATTGTTGAATTTTTTTTTTTGTAAAAGAAGAATATGTCACTTCTATGTGTCTGTGACTTCCCGTGGGTTTTGTGTAAGCTTTAAACACTGTGTTTTGTTGTAATAGAAGCCATTCAGCATTCAGGGTACTACTTTGAAATTTGAAAATTTGCCTGGAGCACCTGAAATCAGATTAAAATGGCAGGGCCCTTTTGTTCAGGTCACATGTCTCAAACACAATTAGGGGAACAAAGCCAGCAATACAGCACTGCAGACATCTTTACATCGAGATTGTATCAGCTGAACTTTGACCTGCGAGGTAGGACACCATTTTACACTGAAGTTGGCACAGCTCCACAACACATAGCGGACTCTGGGTTGTCAGAGGCTGATGAATTCTCCTGCACCACGGTGTGGCACCCAATTAAATTAAATTTGAGTCCAACTGTTTACCCAACCTGATAAAACAACAGCAACATTGACCTTCAAGCGGCATCTCTTATTTATTCCTCAAACACTGTCACCGCACGCACACGCTGCGCTGTGTTTACCCATCAATCATCATCTTCTTGTCTTCATCATTTGTAACCATAAAGGCTCCTTTATTATCTTTGACTCACGATCATTTTTCTCTGCCATTAAATACTGCTGCAGGTTCCTCAACGCGCAGCATTTCCACACTTAATGGACAGGGCGCCCGTTGCACATTTGACTAATACTGGAGTGGGACTGGACTGCATTTGAGCAAGAACATCCTGTATTTTAATTATGCAGGAGATAGATTCTGACTCCTTATGTGAGCGGCATAATGTAATATTATATCATGTTATAATTGCCTTTGAAATTATTTCTCATAATACTGCATTGAACAGTGACATTTTTCAATGTTCTGCAAAACCAAGAAGTACCAAGAAAATATACAGAAGGATATGCAAAAAGAGACAACAAGGAATACAGATAACAGAACTAGCACCTACAGAGACTGAAATAGTTTTAAACAGCTGCATCTGTAGATATTGCACCAAAAATAACACAGTCCTTATTTAGATAGTACTGTGAAAGAAAAAGAAAATTTGAAGAATGAACTAATTAAAACCACTAAGCTGATCGCACAGCTTAGTTAAACCCTCTTTCACTGTCCCCCTCCTCTCACACTTACAACATATTTCATCTTTTTAAAAGATTTCTTTGATATCTGTCCTATTCCAAAGGCAGCAAGGCTTCACGGAATCCTGTTGGTTAAATAAATCTGTTCATGCAGATGCTATTTGATGTAAAATATCTTTACAATTCTAGCAACATAAATATCAGTGACTCAAAGGCAGAGTACGGATTTGACAGCTGCTTTTATACACATTGTTTCTATGTTCAAACATATTAGTTAAGGTTGGAGGACGCGAGTGTACATCAGGATAATGACTGTAACCACGAACAATCCAGCACTGCGAGACAGCTGTGAATCGACTGGCAAAATGTACTGCTAACAAGGGAAAATGCCTCTGCACAAATGATCTGCAGAATATAATCAGAAGAGAAGTAAAACATATGCCATAACAGAAGTGATTTAAGTAGGTATTCAAAAAAAGTACTCGAAACAGGCCACAACATTTTGATTTAAAACAACTTAATTTGTATTCAAGTGATCAGTGGTTTGTTAAAAAATAAATACAAAGTGAACTGCAGTTGTTTTTGTAATATCTTGTTTAAATCTGCACCGATCCCAAAGATCAGAGCTCTACCCATCTTTGGTTTATGTGGTGCATATCTTATAATATAATATATATAATAAACTGCTCCCCTATGCCTGGGAGGCCCTTTCACACAGACAGAATACAGGAGAGGTGACGGAGGGCTAAAGACTTAAAGGCACTTTCTGCCCTTCAGTAGCCCCGGCCTCCTCCTGTGTGTGCTCCCTGTACTTTGCCTATCAACTGTAAGAAGCACTCAATTAATCCCATTTCACAGATCACCTCTGATGGATGTATGCACTGTTTCCAAAAATGTTTTTTTTTCTCTCTCATAAGAATAGCTACAACATGATTGGATCTGAAGGCAAACAAGACACAGGAAATTATTTATGGTTAGATTCAGTACTGCCATTTATCCAGAATCTACAATGGACTCATGTTCAGACCCGGGTGTTATGTTTTACAATATAATACATGTCTTTGGAACATTCTCCTAATTGTTAACACCTTTCTCTCAATGATAACATTTCTGAAAGCATCGGTCATCAGTTTGTCTGTGGTAGAAATGTATTCTTTAAATTAGGGAGAACACAGTCTTGCAAATGCTGTGGGATTTCTTACTGAGTCTGAGACCCCCACTCAAAGCCAATAAGTGTATTATAAATTAAACTGATTAAATAAAGTAATATACAAAAGGATGTCATAAAAAACAATAATCAAATTCAATCAACAGGTTTTATTTATTCATTTTACTTGAACTGAAAATGTAGCTATTTTAAATGACAGAAACTAAAATAAAGAATGAATATATGCAAAGTATAAAGCATATGCACAAAGAGTGAACAATTTAATGTTATCTTTGTATTCATATGTTTGGAGAACTGGCCTTACGTGTAATTTTGCAAACAATAAATAGTCATGTTCTAGAATACAGAATCAAGCTGGACATTCTCATTACCGGGTTCAATTTAAAAACATGAGTGTCAGAAAATGTCAGTTTAATTTACAATGTCCTATAGGCAGAACGCATGCATTTGTTTGTGTCTGTAATATCAAGTCATTAGTTTTGGCAGTGCAGTGCAGTATCACAGTTCAGAATAAAGATTGGGTACATCATGCCTAAAGCAATTCATTACCTTTGATAAAACCCCCTAGACCACCTCAAACCAGTCAGCCTCTCTGCAGTCAGTCTGTATTAAAACAGTCAAGTCTGGACTATAACACTCTGCACAACCAGCTTTAACTGGTTAAATCATTCTGAATCCCCATATTTTAATGTTGTGAAACCTTCAGGTTGCTTACTTAATAATTTACTGATTCATTTAATGAGTTAAATACATTTAAATTAAATCCATTCTACTGGCATTTTGAAGTTAATGTTGATTATTAATAAGTCCTGCCAGATTACATAATGTATGTGTTGAAGCAGTTCTTAAATGCATCAAAGTGATCTGGATTCGGTCACACCTACGCAATATATGCGATCTTCCAGAAAAATAAAAGAATGTGGTTGGTAACTGGCTTTTCAGCCACTCTCTGTGTTGTAATAGTGAAAACAGAAGCTGAAACATTGGTTAGTAACATTTTTCTTTCAATTCTTTGTTTTCCTCCAGATATTAGGATCAAATGTTGTATTTCTTTAATGTAAGTCCATTCGTGCAATTAACAAATCAAGATTTGTTCAGGCAGGACCATATTTCTTCTTAAAATCTGTATATTTACTTTAAATTAGGCAAATACAAATCAGCTTGGTTGTATTTACATAAATGCAAGCCACACGTAAAACACTGTATTCTTCTTTATTCTTATTCATTTTTTCTGGCAGATGTATTCACTAGTGAACATGTACTGACTATTGTACTGTTCAGCCACTGTTTTCATGTGGCCTCTATATATGCACATGGCCCCACCCCTCCCCCCTGGCAAGTGAATATTTCAACAAAATAAAAATCAATCAATCAATAGAATTCAATAAATACATATATGAATGTATCTTTATGAAACAATCGGAATGGTAGAGAACAGCTGGGGATCTAAAAGGAACAGGAAACAGGAAAAGCAATAATGAGACATGAATACACTGCAGACAAGCTTACACTTCAAATGGCAAATGTAGGGGTCAGACCATGGTTGTCCTCGATGACGCACTGTTGTCCATGATGACACGTCTGTGGCTCACTGATAAAATCACTGACAGGCTGATCTGACTGATATACTGACTCACTACCTGTGTCACCTTTCTGGGAGTTGTATTAGTCTGCAAGTGACAAACCAGAGCAGAGCATTTTTCTCTTGCAGGATTATTATTATGATTATTATTTCCACTAACTCCTCTCATTGCTTTTGATTCTACATCACACACTGTATGTTTCTTGTTCTTTTGTATGGGTAGCACTACTAACTTTATAATACAGACTACAGTATATTACAGTACAACACAATGTAGAGTATTATGGTACACTGGACCACAGTGCATTACAGTATATTAGAGTGTATTACAGTACAGTATATTAGGGTGAAGTCTCTAGGGTAAAATACTAGGCAGTAAAAAAAAATACTTTTAGTAGTTACTAAGTAAATGATGTGTAACAAGCATTTAGCCAAAACTTGCAACAACTAACTGTGCCATAATTTGGGTGCATGTTGTTTGTCCCCTACAACACTTTTCGTCCCCTATGACACTTTCCAGTTCTATGCCATTGGTTTGTGTTTTTACAATACCTGTAAACCATGGGAGGATTATTTTGTCATGTGGACAATGTCAACAATCGCTTGATTCTCTAGGGATATTAGAGAAGAAAGAGAAAGAAAATGTTGTATAGCGCATACAAAAGGGATGGTGACGAAACAAAATACATAGAATATGTTGAGCTGCAAAGAGATCCAGGAAATTACAGACCAATCAGTCTCACCTGCATCACTTGTAAAATGTTGGAAAAAAGATTAGACAGAAAATAGAGGAGCATCTTATTAAAAACATATTCTTGGAGATAGTCAACATAGGTTTAGATGAGGCAGATCATGTCTTACTAATTTATTAGAATTTTTTGAACACGCAACTGCAGCTGTAGATCATGTCAAAGCATATGATATGATATACATAGATTTCCAAAAAGCTTTTGATAAGGTTCCACACCAAAGACTGATCCTCAAATTGGAAGCTGTAGGCATTCAGGGTAATGTAAGTAGATGGATTATGAACTGGTTGATGTCTAGGAAACAGAGGGTGTCGATTAGAGGAGTTGCTTCTAACTGGAGTGAGGTTGTTAGTGGAGTTCCACAGGGGTCAGTACTAGGGCCTGCGCTTCTTCTAATCTATATTAATGATCTGGACTCTGGGATAGTTAGCAAACTTGTCAAATTTGCAGATGATACTAAAATAGGTGTCTCAGCAGATACAATCTCGGCAGCACAGGCTATTCAGAGGGACTTAGATAATATTCAGTTGTGGGCCGACACCTGGCAGATGAAATTCAATGTGGACAAGTGCAAGGTAATACATGCAGGTAACAAAAATATCCACTATAATTACACTATGGGAGGTACAGATCTAGATGAAGTAACGCATGAGAAAGACCTAGGAATCTATGTGGACTCCTCACTTTCTCCAACCAAGCAATGTGGGGAAGCAATAAAAAAGGCAAACAGGATGTTAGGGTATATTGTCAAAAGTGTAGAATTGAGAACAAGGGCAGTGATGTTCAGACTGTACAATGCACTAGTTAGAGCTCATCTGGATACTGTGTACAGTTCTGGGCTCCACACTTCAAGAAAGATATCGCTGCTCTAGAGGCAGTTCAGAGGAGAGCAACCAGACTTATTCCAGGTCTGAAGGGAATGTCCTACTGAGAGACTGAGGAACTGAACCTGTTCACCCTGCAACAGAGGAGACTACGTGGGGACTTGATCCAAGTCTTCAAAATCATGAAAGTCATCGACCACATCAAACCAGAGGAGCTTTTCCAGATCAGCAGGGACACACGCACCCGGGGACACAAATGGAAATTGGGCTTCAAGGCATTCAAAACGGAAAACAGGAGACACTTCTTTACACAGAGAGTCGTCACAATCTTGAATAAACTCCCCAGCGATGTGGTAGAAGCTGAAAGTTTGGGAACATTTAAAATAGACTGGATAGGATCCTTGGATCACTTAGATATTAATGGACACCAAACGAGCACGATGGGTCGAATGGCCCCCTCTCGTTTGTAAACTTTCTTATGTTCTTATGTTCTTATGTTCTTATTACAACTCGAGAAACCTTGAGTTTTGAACTAGATTTCCACCAAGACATCCCAGTTGCAAGCTGTTTAGTGCATTGCAGATCATATAAACAGGAGGCATGATCTGGACTGTTGATGATCAAATATCATGGTGATTTTAAGCATTTCTTTATCCACAAAATTGCTCTAACTGACCTTTAAGTGGCACTGAGATCTGGTGACTGCGGGGGTCATCTTTGATCCAGTCAACTTTCCTTTCCAGCTCCCAGTAAGCTTAAATGTATGCTTGGGATACCTATCTTGTCATTGCTAACGGGCTACTGTCCTTGTAGAAGGTCCCAGGACGTGTCCGTTAATGACTTCTATCAGTACGTGTTCTCCGAAACCCACAGCTGTCCTTAAACTGATCCTTAAACTCTCCCATCGGAGCCAAACAAATACAATTTTGGCTCATCTAAGCAAACGACTGAGCTTCTGAATTGGTGGATTATTTTTATATTTTTTAATTGTTTGTGTTAGCAGGAGCTACATCTTTTCTTCTGGCAGACTGAACTGATGATGGGCTTGCTCTTAGCAAACTAACATTTTAATTCCTCCCTTTCATTTGATTTGCAATTGTTTGTGCTGACACCTTGACGCGACAGTCCTATACAATTTCCGAAACCCACAATTTTGTGTTTCTCCTGACCTCAGCCATGACAGCTCAGTTGAGATTATTCTCCTGTGCGATGCTCCTTTTCTTGTTTGTTTGTTTGTTTTATTTTGTAGTATAGATTACACTGCTTATATTACATATACAGACGGGTAACAAATTAAAGGAAAAAACAAAATAAAGTGTCTCAGTAAGGTGTTGGTCACCACGAGCTGCCAGAACAGCTTCAATGCTCTTGGCACAGATTCTATGAGATTCTACTTGAGGGATGAACACCATTCTTCCAAAAGATATTCCTCATTTGGTGTTTTGATGATGGTGGTGGAGAGCGCTGTCTAACACGTCGGTCCACAATCTCCCATAGGTGTTCAATTGGGTTGAGATCTGGTGACTATGAAGGCCGTAGCATATGATTCACATAATTTTCATACTCATCAGACCATTCAGTGACCCTCGTGCCCTGTGGATGGGACATTGTCATCCTGGAAGAGACCACTCCCATCAGGACAGAAATGTGTCACCACAGGATAAAGGTGATCACTCAGAATAACTGTGTCATGATTTGCAGTGACCCTTCCCTCCATGGGGACAAGTGGACCCAAACCATGCCAGGAAAATTCCCCCCACAGCATAACAGAGCCTCCGGACCCCCTCACTGTAGGGGTCCAGCAGTCAGGCCTGTACCGTTCTCTTGGTGTCCCACACATGTACTCGCCCACTTGTCGAAAACACTAGCCAGTTGAGCGTTTTTTGTGACTGAAGGTCCTGCCATTCGTGCCCCAATGATGACCCCTCTTTCAAAGTCAATTACATCCTTTCCTCTTGCCATCTTGATCCAAAATCAAAAGTCAACTGGTCCTGCTCAGCATTTTTATACATGCCACAGAGCATGATAGGATGTTCATTGTTTAACTGTATCATGCAGTACACCTGTTTGGAGGCATCTGCATTGGTTATGTTCCTACACTCATTTATTCCGGTTTTTCCTTTAATTTGTCACCCATCTATATTTATCCTCCATACAACTCTCAATGGGTAAGATATTAACCCATTTTAACCTACCATGACCATATGGTCACACAAAACATGCTTTCCTTTTAACACCAATAAATTAAGAATTGTAGAAAGAAAAAGTCTGATTTTGCCTTCTTTACTCACTATTGATGTTATGGTTTAAGGGAAATCAGTTTTAGCTCTTGGCTCCTCCCAGAAAGTTTTTACAGAAGAAGTCAATATCACTGCTCATCTCCATTTACAGAACCTTGACAGTGCAGCGGGTTCTTGATCTTCTGGACACTGCAAAGGAGGATATAGAAGAAATACATATAGAACCTCCTGAGCCAACAGCTCTACCAGATCAGGACTCAGCTGATGAGGATGAGGGAGGCTTGGTAGATGACCTTAGTGGGAAGCAGCTGAGATCAGGAGCACTTGTTTTCTATGCAAGTGGGGAGTGCTTGGGAGATGAGATGAAGCACCAAAGGAAACACAACGAAAGAAGTCCAACAAAAAGAATAGGAAAGTCACCTGGATTCAAGATGATCTCAAATCCATAAACAGATTCTTTCCTGCAGCAGATAATTCCAGTCTGCGCAATCCCTTACCAGTAACACTGAATCAATTGTAGATGATGAGATTATACCGTTTTTGGTAGAAGAATCAACTCGTTATGCACTCTTTTTGAACTGCCCAGATTCCAAGATCAGCAAATCTGAAATTAAAGTTTCCATAGCAATCCTTCTTCTTAGCGGCTACAACCAGTTGCCTGGCAATTGCTTCTACTGGGAAAGTGGTGCTGATGTGCGAAATTAGCTTGTTTACACAGCCATGAGGAGGGAGCGATTTGTACAAATCATGAAGTTCATCCACTGTGCAGATAATAACAAGATGGACTCCAATGACAAGATGTGGAAGCTGAGACCCCTCAAGGAAATGATAAAAAAAAAAGCCTGAACAGCAGTTGGATCCAAGTGTAACATCCCTTACTCGTTGGGCAATACAATTAGTATATGGGAGTAACCGACAGAATGCATGTCAATGTTGCAAAGTACAGAATTGGAATCAGAGACAAAAAGTGGTGGTGGCCCCTCTTCACTTGGGTGATTGATGTTGCTGTGCATAATTCTTGGATCTTGGCCTGGTCTGCAGGATTGGACATACCACAGCTTGACTTCAGGTGGGAGATTGTCACAACCTACCTCACGAGATACAAGAACCCACCCCAAGGAGCTGGGAGACCATCAGTTGCACATGCCAGTGCTCCAAACAGTCGGGTGCCCGATGAAATACGATTTGAGAGGATGGACCTCAAGAAGCAAGAAGAGAAGGTGCTGTGCTGGAGAAGGGTGCACAACTGTGAGGCGTACAGAGTGCAAAAAGTGTGGGATTGGACTGTGTGTAAACTGCTTGGGGAATTTCCACACTCAGTAGCCTGCTGTGGTAAATTGCTAAACAGCCTAGTGTGACGATATCTACGAAGATTTTTGGGGAAAATGTTCCATGTTTGTATTAGTGTATATATGTGACCATTTAAAATAAATAAAGAATTTATGATGAAATATTAATTTGGGTTAAAACAGCACTTCTGGACAAACTACAAATAATGTGAAATCAGTGTCCGTTATTGTTAAAATGTGGATTATATATAAAACAGAAGACATATAGACTGAAACCTCTTGGGGAGGCCTTCATCCAGCAGTGGATCTATACAGGATGCTGATGATTATATATAATCAGTCGTTTAAATTTTGTTTACACACTATAGACTTATTACAAATGCGTAGATCATTCTTTGTGACAATCTTGTTCAAAAGAAGGGACTGAAAAACCTGCCTGAATAACAATGATAAACATTATTGTTTTCATGTGAATTGAACTGCCTTTCAGGTTGTCAAGTTAAAAACATGCCTTCTGTGTATGAAAAAACGTTCATTAAAGTTAATACAGATACCAAAGGATGCTTAAGTTCAGTTGACATGGTCAGAGTAACCAGACATGCTCACATATGCTTGCCGACTCCAGGTACAATTCAGCTCTACTGCTTTTAGCATGTAAGATAGTTTTTTATGACACTATTAAATAATCCGTTATCATTACAACACCACTGATGCATGACACAAGAAAACCAAACCAAAAGGCACAATCAAATCAAGACTGTTTTATTAGCATATTCAATTTTCTCTCAGCATTCTTTAACAAAAGTAATCTTTGCCATACTTATCTCTTAACTACCAGTGTATTTTCAAACATCTTTTTTTAGGCACTGAACAGACAGACTAAAATATAGTCCACATTTTGGTACATACATTTTCTACTAATAAGAATATGCTTATTAGATGTAGGGCAATACGTTACTTCACGTTTGTACTGAAGACATTAAAGAAGAGACAAACTAAGAAGCGAAGGCCTTTTGGCGTCTTTGTGAACCACCTCAAACAGCTCCTTAGCCAAGCAGCATCTATGCAGTGTGTTGTTTGTGCTATAATTTATTCATTCCAAGTTCAGAAATGTAGGATACAGTACAGTTTTGTTTGTGCAGAATAAGAACAGACAGCTTCCTACTGTTCTGGGTTTTCACTGGAAAGGTTGATTTGCTCACGCTCCATAAACGAGCTCACCACGGTCCACAGCACTGCGGGCTCCTCACAGTTGTGCTGCTCTCTCCAGTGCTCGAACAGCGCGTCCTTGCTGTCCAGAACGCCTTTGCACAGGAGGCAGTTGAAGGCCGACCCCAGTCTCGGAGCCACGCTGTTGTGCGCCTCGGTGGAGCCGGTACTCTCCGACCCAGGCTCCGGTCTGTCGGTGGCACACTCCACTGCCACCTCCACCTCGTCCTGGTGGTGACAGTCAATGTGCCTCTTGAGTTTGGAGAAGGAGAAGAACTCCTCCTGGCAGCTGCCACACTTGACGAGGTTCCTCTTCTCGTTGAGCGTCCTCCAGTAGTGGGCGGCGTGTTTGACCAGCTCGTCCTCCGCCTCCCTGCCCCCCTGCAGGACGCCCTCCTTCAGACGCACCTGCACCTCCTCCCCGTGCACGTACAGCAGGTGGAGCTTCATATCGGCGAAGGTGGGAGTGATGGCTTGACAGCGTCCACACTTGATCTGCAGCTCCACGGGCTCCTCCTGGTCCGTCCCCTGGTCATCAGTGGCTCCTGGGGAGATCTCCCTGTAAGGCAAACATACACATGATAGAGTCATGCTGGGTACAGATGCTTGCGGACAAACGTGGGGTCAAAAGTTTTGCAAAGAGTAAAAAAAGGGGGATAGGCTAATTCTTTTACAGGCAGTTATTTGCTTTAAGGAAATATATATCCTTCGGAAAAAGAAAACTGTTTTCCAGCTATGATGGACTATAGAAATGGCTTTAAAATGCTTGTTTCTGATACCCTTAGTGAACACATTAAATATTAAAAAACATTATTTATGCCATAGTTCAATTTATCATTGAATAAGTACAGTAACTACAATATTCCTCCTCTAGCTCCTAATACTACTACAACTACTTCTAATAATAATTACCCCTCTATAGCAATATCTTCTTCGTGGTGACTGACAGAGGGCTCCACGGTCAGGATTACTTTGTGCACTTCCTTCAGGTGGCTGAAGTAGACCCCCACGTAGCCGAACGCTTTCTCGCAGAACTCACAGCGGAGGCTCTTTCTGGGCCGTCCCTCGGTGTGGTGCAGCTTCATGTGTGTGCTCAGGCTGCCCGAGTGGGCGTATGTCTTGCGACACATGGGACAGAGGTAGGGACGGCTGTTGGTGTGGCTGTTCATATGGCTTTGGAGGTGGTGTTTGAACTGAAAGCAGCGGCTGCAGGTGGGGCATCTGTGCAGCTGTTTATTCCCAAGGTACATGTAGCTGGACCCCACAGCTTTGGGCGTTTCCACTCTGCCACACGTATGATCCAGTTTCTGACACTCTGAAGTTTTGCGGCTGATGAGAAACTCCGGCTCCAGGCACTCGGGAGCTGAGAGGGATGGCAGACCCACCAACTGAGGTACAGCCTCCATTAAAAGCACAGGCTTTGGTCTGATGCTGCGATACTTCTTCGATATATCTGCAACTTTGTCTTTGGACGTGTTATTGACCAGATTTGGCTTATCTGGAGTTCTTCTCCTAAAGAAAGACAGGGATCTCTTCTTTCTGGCTTCAAAAGCTAGTATGTCCTCTATGGTCTTTCTTTTCCTTCCCCTTTTCTTGCCTGCTGGCTTCTGTAGGGCATCCAATCCCACAGTTGGTAGGCTACTTGGATTTGCCGGTGGTGGGTTGTGCTGCAAGCAGTTTGGTGTCTGCTTTTGATAAAAAAGATCAGAAGCTACAACAGTCCTTGGTGTGAGATCTGTTGCTTTGCCAAGACCAGGCCGGGTTGCAGGAGAGCTCTTCTCAGGGGATTTCACATTGAGTTTAGCCACTGGCAAATAGGTGTTCTTCATTTTTGAGTAGGGCAGGATGGGCAGCTTACCTTTAGGAGGCGATGGGATGATCTGAACGGCCTTGCTAAAGACTGCGGGCGAGAGGACAGCGATGCTGCTAGTAGACTGTCCAGCTGGCTTTGATAAGCACTGCCTGAATTTCTCTCCTTCATTTTCTATGTTTGTTGTGGAACTGCTGCTGCTTGCTAAGGACGTGGTAGTATGTGGTTCTCGGGGAGCGCTGGCCCGAAACTGCAGATTCTGCAGAATGCTGGGAGTGGCTGGATCTAAACGTGTCTTGTCTGGGTCCACAGGCTTCTCCACCTGAGCCCCAGAATACAGAACAGCATTCTCCGACAACAACGTGGTGACTGCAATTTCAGAGGAGCCCGAGTCAATCAGTATAACCTGCTCAGGCCCCTCTACAGCACAGTGGGTGTCTGAGGAGTTGGGGCTCTGCGTTTGCACCGCAGCTTTTGGTTGCATGACTGTTTTGGTGGGTGTGAGCCCATGAACACCCTGAACCGGGGCACTTTTTTCCGGAGTGTGCTTGCTTCTCGTAGGCGGGTATCTCGGGATGGGCAGTTTCATGTTTTTTGGGAAGGTCAGGCCTTTCTGAATCGGTGGTGCTGACTGCGGTGACACAGATGGGGACAAGGCCACTAGCGAGAAGGTCCCCTCCTGTCCAGCCACCTGCATCAAGGCGAAATTCTGCGCTGGAACGATGATGGACTTGGGGCTGACTGCCGGAGCCTCGGGCAGAGGAGAAGGGGACTGGCATGAGAGGACGGCTGGGGCTTTAGGGGCAATGGTTCTAAACTGGAGGCTCTTGGTCTGGCAAGCTGTGGTGAGCGTAGATCTTGGCTCATCTGTCAAAAATAACAATGTACGTTTCATAATGAATATCTAATTGACAAACTTCTGGTAAATTACACTCTCTGAATATATCTGTCATCAAATATAAATAAACACCCAAAGGTGTAAGCACTTCCTGCACACAGCTTCCTGTGATTTCCTTCTCAGCATGATATGCAGCTCATAGTGCTCCTCAGCTGAATTTCTCCCCATAACCCCAGCTCCTGGAAACATACTACAGCAAAGCATGTAACAAGGCAGGAAACTCTCCATATAAACCTTACCTTAACACTTATTTTTATTGACACTAAAAACAGTTGTGGGTGACTTAATGCATCAGCAATATATTCTTGCTTCATAGCGCTAACGATACTAAATTAACCTGGTTGAGAGAGCTGTCAAGTGTCACTGCTTTACAATCTTATATCTGATCCACAGCATACCCCTGATCCACAGCATACCCCAAACACATATACAGTACCAATGCCTTTCATATCAAAGGTGTGGACGGAGGACCAGCTAAGCAGAAGCATGTTCCTATGGTTTTCAATCACCTAATGTGTACGGAGGAATAGGATAACTAGTGGGTCTGAATGAGTCTCGGAGGCCCCGTGTAAGAAAAAAAAGAAAGATAGACTAATAAAAAACATACATGGCCGGAAAAAGAAAAGTTAAGAACCAACATCAAGCCTGATAGGGTTTCTACAGGAAATACCTGCAAAGATAAAAAATGCAGCTTGGAAGGGCCCATTTTCTGTTGTTTTTCTTTCCATTACACATTCCTAAATACTAACCATATGAACTTCACAGCTTTCTTTAAGGTTTTCTTTTTTCCTTCTGCTTCACATCCCCTAATTTTACTAATGTAACAGAAAGTGTTATCTACACATCTATTGTTCATTGTGAGTTGTATTATGACATATTTTAAAGAAAGTACTCTGTTTTAAACATGCACTACACAATGTGTACCTCTCTTGGCATCCACTTAAAATGTGTAGAACGCATACAAATACACGTACACCATGTACACACCTATAGACAGACATTCTACATTTATAGCCGGACATAACCGGATAGCGTGCAATCATATATAAATATTGCAAAAGAATTCACAGCGTATTTTTAACTGTGGTCAGAGAATGGACTCACAAAACAACACAATTTAAATATAAACAATCTGCAACATAAAAAAAAGTTAATGAGAGTATTCAAAGTTTTAAATGAGGAAAACATGAGTTCAATTCTATCAGTTGTTTATAAAGGAATGGTTATAATGTCTATTTTTTTCTTTCTAGGTGATAGTGTTAAAGTAAGGCAGAATATTAATATAGATTTACAATTCCAATTTCTGTTATTGAGTTTCCTTTGCTATTATTATTATTATTATTATTATTATTATTATTATTATTATTATTATTATTATTATTATTACTATTACTAATATAATCCTTTTTTGTTGTTTTGTTGTTATTGTTGCTGTGATATATGAATATATGAAAACAGCGTCAAGTGGATTTGAAATGGAAAATGGCAGGTGTCCCTCCTGTGAAACCAGAATTGAGGGGGGGATATCCACAGTCTGCAAGTCAGTCAGGGAAAACGGCTTAACTGAGACTAACCCACTCATTTATGGAGAACGCTCTGCGCTTTGTACGAAAGCACAGAAACAGCGCCACTACTTTAGCTTGTAGTAAACCATAAAATTATTCCTACTTGATTGTTTGATTCCAAGTGACAGTTTCTATTATAAGACGATTCACACACATTACTAGAGTTGATGGCACAGTCAATTTTTCTTTCAAAAAGAAGGAGAATGCATCACAGGCGCAACGGATGGATACATGCTCTTTTATGAATTAAAATCAATTGACAGCAGCTGTTCTCTCTTTATCTATCAAGGTATAGTGCTGCCTCTGTGGTGCTCCATCAGCCTATTCTCAGAAGGCCTATACTGCTGGTGTAAAACACATATAATTATCAGAACAGCGGTGCTTAAATGTGAAGTCCACTGATCAGACAAGATCGGTGTTGTAATAATAAAGGCTGCCTTGGGCAATATCCTACAGCCAGGTTTAAGATTTCAGTGGATTGTCTTTATTAATTTTCATGAGGGATTGCACAATTTGTTTTACTTTAAACCAGACCCCAGCTATTGCTCTAACAGAGTAGTACAGTAGTGATCATTGCTCATTGTTAGGTTCTCCACACACCAAGTCATCTGCATAATAAAGATGTTAACATCTGCTGTGCACTGACTGGTCTCGGGGGCAGGTGTTGCATCCATGCCCTGTTGTCAGTCAGCTTCGATACATTATTGCAACAGATGTAGACAATCAGGAAAGTGAAGTGTCCCGTGGTGCAGGGCTGGGACGGTTTGCTGTCAAAAAGCGGGAGCTGCTTCTCCGCACCTGCATCTCATGATAATGATATAAGTGCAGTGGGGAGCTTAGCAGAAGCACGAGGCATGCAGAAAGTCGTCTTGGTGGGGATAATTGCAGTGCAAAACCCAGGCCTCCCTCCAGTGAAGGCCTTCAATGAGACCCAAGAGCTCCAGCGTTTAACTTTATCTCCAGGTTTTTAACATTTTACCACCAACATCATTTACTACATACAACGCAAGGGCGAAACTCGAACAGTAGTTGACTTGCTATCCTGTTTTCTGGACCTGTTGTAACCTACAAACAGGGTAGTATACTTGAGTCATTTCCAAGGGCTTTAACTCCCACATGTAAAAGATTTCCAAGAGACTCCAGGTAAATGCTTGGTACTTTTATTGGTAACTGTCACTGTAAAAAAGTGCCTAATTTTCTACTAAAAGTTGAACACATCTTTCAATGCAAGTTTGCCCAAGCTGTGTTCTTCTCCCTGATCTGTGCAATTATTTGTAGTTTATATTAGGAATATTTTTACTGTAATTGTGTCCTAGAATACGATGTAAAACAGACATTGAAGTTAAAAAAAAATTAAAAAAATTAATGTGACGTATGTAATGATGTTCCTGTTAATGTTGTAGGTTGGTCTTAAAAGCAATGTGAATCAGTCAAATGACGTTGCTGCTAATCAGAAATGACTTTCACGCTCTGGAATCTTGTTTACAGCTTGATTTCTCGGTTTTCTCACATTTCTCTGGAGACATTTCTCAGCCATGCTACCTCCTCCACATTGTCTAAAAACAATAATTTCAGTATACGCAATTTATTTTTGCACTGAATTATTTAATCAGTTGGGTTTACATATGAGAGATGTTTTAAAAATCAATCTGTGTAAGTATTCTTTAATCCTGTTTTTCTATGTGTGTTTTATATATATATATATATATATATATCCCTTTAGTGGTTTCCTGAAAGATGAAAGACATTTATTCATTTATTTGTGCTTCGAAAACCCCAACCCTCAGATGTTAGTACTTACTTGTATTGAGCACAGGCGCTTTCAAAGTATTATGATTCATTTTCTGCTCCTGGCTTTTCATCATTTTATCTGCTACAGTCACGGCAGTTTTCCTGCAATAGAGACATTTCACAACACACTATTAATAAGGTATCCAATAATGGTTGGGCACACTGTACACTTACATAAGTATCCAAGATTGTTTCTGACTTTCTTATTCGTATTATATTGTGACAACTGCCTTTCACATTTTGCTGGGGAAAGAATAATATTGATTACATATTTCGGTGCTTCGTGAACAAAGAATAATGGGACTCGGATAGCTCAGGTGTTTATCTCATCACACTGTTGATTTCTGAAATTAAAAAAGTTCAGCACGGGGAGAAAAAACAAGTGGGAAGAGTGAAGGAAAGCAATATGTACACCATTGTCATTTATCCATGTCGTCTTATCTCGAATGTCACTAAAATGTCCTCATCTGTGGCTGGGCTAAGATCTAACTCATTTTCCTTTGAGTAAGATCTGAACCAGGTCTACAAGACGAAAGGCCAAAACAATCTAGTGCATTAAACAATCAATCCTCAAAGCAGAGCAAGTCCTGCAGACCAGAAGTCAGGAGTGCTACTTGTTCTGTGGAATTAACTTCACATTTATTGGTTTTATGTTTTCACAGAGAGCAGGATTGTGTGAATCCCAGTGCCTTTGGTAGTTCAGCCTTAAAGTTATAATCTCATCTAATCTCAAAATACATTTGGTCCAGCAAAAGATACTGAAGGGATCAGTAAACACATACACTTGCAGCCTATCAAAACAAATGCCTTTTTAAAACCAAATGTTATTCTTTTCTTAAACATGATGGAGCATTTCTCAGTGGATTAAAATGTTTAAAAAAAACGGAGGAGAACCTCTTCCAAATATATCATAAAAACAAATCATCATCGTTTTACCGGAAGTAAGAAAGAATCAGGTTTAAATACTACTCTGCCTAAATGACTTTTGGAATGTAATGGTTTCGTTGCCTTTATTTTAGTTGTAAATATTATAATGAAGATATTTATCAAGCATCCAGAGAACATCATTCAGTTTAAATGGAATTTAGCATGTCTTGAAGCAGTAAATCGGAAAAGAGAAGAGGAAAAAAAGGAGTGAGGGCAGGAGGTGTTGTGTACTTTCACCTTTAGGACAAGGACGTGGAAAAATATGACTATCAAGGAAGTTAATAATCTGCAACTTTTACATCATTCCAATTAATTTATATTTTACCAAGTATGATTTTTCCTTCTGGAACCCCCACTAATCTACATTTTCAAGCTCATATATAGATATACACTACCGTTCAAACATTTTAGTGCACTGAAATTAAAGCATAGAACAAATAAACAATTGGAGATAAAAAATAAATCATGGAATTGTTTTGTTTATCAAAATTAACCCCTTAAGCTGACAAACCCTTCTGGTACCCTTAAAAGTTCACCAAATCCATGTGCTTCTCTTTAATCCCATGTGTGCTCTTCACGGTTGTGTTGAGACTCTCAACTTTCTAATGATGTGAAGCATTCTCTGATGTGAAAAAAAAGTTTTTATACCCCCCCGCAGTTATGCCCCCCCCTGAAATGGAGTGGTAGAAGCAACACACACCCATAGAGAGCTCAAAATGTCAAGATGGAAGACTCAGTTTACAGTTTACTAATACACAACGATTTTACATAATTGATCTGAACTCCTCTGTGTTTGATGGAACATCAAATAATATATACTGGATTAATCGTTAGATTGTTCTGAACAAAACAATCCTATTTGCAAAGAAATTAGATCGAAACCGTTTACCCCCCGGGCTCTGAATGACGGCGGGCGACATGGAAACTATAAATCAAATGTGTTTGAGAATGAAACATGCTGGTAGCCAAGAGAATAAGCTTTCAAACGATGTGTGCATTGTAGGAATACAGTGTAACTTCTATGCACAGGAGCTGCGCGTAACACTGCCAAATAATGCTTAAGAGAGTGTAGTAACACAGTATATAACTCTGAAATGTACACTATTTTACTAAACATTTTTTTAACCCCTGGCAGTTTACCGCTTACCTTTGTACCATTTCAGGTTATTCACTGGACTTGAACTGCTTAAATTTAAAAAAAAACTGGAAAGATAGGGGTGTTCTAAAACTTTTGACCAGTAGTGTATGTACAGTACTGTGCAAAGGTTTTAGGCAGGTAGGCAGGCTGTAAAGTAAAAACAGACATGTTAATAGATTATATTTATCAATGAACTAAATGCAGAGTGAGTGAACAGAAGAAAAATCTACATCAAATCCATATGCATATATAGGTTGAAACAATCATTAACTGAAACAGAAACTGTGTAGGAGGAATAAAACTGGGTGAGGAACAGCCAAACTCAGCTAACAAGGTGAGGCTGCTGAAGACAGTTTACTGTCAAAAGTCATACACAATGGCAAGACTGAGCACAGCAACAAGACACAAGGTAGTTATACTGCATCAGCAAGGTCCCTCCCAGGCAGAAATTTCAAGGCAGACAGGGGTTTCCAGATGTGCTGCCCAAGCTCTTTTGAAGAAGCACAAAGAAATGGGCAATGTTGAGGACCGTAGACGCAGTGGTCAGTCAAGGAAACTTACTGCAGCAGATGAAAGACACATCATGCTTACTTCCCTTCACAATTGGAAGATGTCCAGAAGTGCCATCAGCTCAGAATTGGCAGAAAACAGTGGGACCCTGGTACACCCATCTACTGTCCGGAGAAGTCTGGTCAGAAGTGGCCTTCATGGAAGACTTGCGACCAAAAAGCCATACCTCCGACATGGCAACAAGGCCATGCGACTCAACTATACATGAAAACACAGGAACTGGGGAGCAGAAAAATGGCAGCAGGTGCTCTGGACTGATGAGTCAAAATGTTAAATATTTGTCTGTAGCAGAAGGCAGTTTGTTCACCGAAGGGCTGGAGAGCGATACACGAATGAGTGTCTGCAGGCAACAGTGAAGCATGGTGGAGGTTCCTTGCAAGTATGGGGCTGCATTTCTGCAACTGGAGTTGGGGATTTGGTCAGAATGAATGGTCTCCTCAATGCTGAGAAGTACAGGCAGATACTTATCCATCATGCAATACCATCAGGGAGGCATCTGATTGGCCCCAGATTTATTCTGCAGCATGACAACGACCCCAAACATACAGCAAAAGTCATTAAGAACTATCTTCAGCGTAAAGAAGAACAAGGAGTCCAGGAAGTGATGGTATGGCCCCCACAGAGCCCTGATCTCAACATCGGTCTGGGGCTACATGAAGAGAGAGAAGCAACTGAATCCACAGAAGAACTGTGGTTAGTTCTCCAAGATGTTTGGGCCAACCTACCTGCTGAGTTCCTTCAAAAACTGTGTGCAAGTGAACCTAGAAGAATCGATGC
Source organism: Amia ocellicauda (assembly GCF_036373705.1). Classification (NCBI taxonomy): domain Eukaryota; kingdom Metazoa; phylum Chordata; class Actinopteri; order Amiiformes; family Amiidae; genus Amia; species Amia ocellicauda. The sequence continues at coordinate 9,472,699 of NC_089851.1, read as the reverse complement.
TGTTTTGAAGGCAAAGGGTGGTCACACCAAATATGGATTTGATTTAGATTTTTCTACTGTTCACTCACTTTGCATTTAGTTAATTGATAAATATAATCTATTAACATGTCTATTTTTGAAAGCATTCTTACTTTACAGCATTTTTTCACACCTGCCTAAAACTTGTGCACAGTAGTGTATATATAGATATCTAAGTGAGACACGACTATTCCTATTCACACCTGCTTGTTTGGGAAATAGCCTCCAGCGACTATCGAAATTAGTCTTCTCTTGCTACGTATATGCATCTATATTAATCTTCACAGGAATAAACTAATTCTAGTTTAACCATGATGAGCTGCAAGGGTCAACAAACATTCAATGCTATCATAAATATCATCAGCCTAATTTAACTACGTCTTATTAGATTAAAATAAAAACATAAAGCTTAATGACCTTGAGACTAAGCTAAAGCGGATTTTCTGACAATCTAAAAAGTGTAAGATAAGTTTTTTTCTGTCAGTATGTTTACGAGAGATAAAGTTACTTAGATCACTATTGATTGCACAATCTATCACTATCTATTGCATTTCACATAACTGCTCCTTTTTGAGGTATGTGATCAAAGATGATATTCTTAGACGTTTATACATGTTTCTTTCCAGTGGTTGAGAAAGTACAGTGCTTAAATCTTCCATTCATTGCAGTACATATCTAGCACCTTGGGAAAATGTGAAGCGTTAAAATTATGTACGAGAGACTTGAATTAATGATGTTTTACATTAAACCAGGTATCAAAGATTCAGAGAAGCCCTCAACATATCTTTATAATTCAAGCCCTAGTGAAGCATCACCACTGCTTTAAATGGCTCTGTGGTATATAAAAGGTTAACTTGCATCCCAAAATAAGTCAGGACTTTTCTAAATGAGTGAACTCTCACAAAAGTTGTTAGCAATAAAAATGTGCTTTAGGGTTCCCTGTGCCACCCTTTCTCGCTGGATGTACTCTGTCCATTTTTTCTCTCTGCTCTGCTCTCCAATGCTCAAGATACTAAAATAACTTCCACACAGGTCGTGAACAAATGTAATCATCTCTGCTGGGACAGAGGCTGAGCATCAGCACAATGGGAAAGCAAAATAGCAGGAGAACAGATAAAAGGAGATGAATACAGATGGTTGAAACAGAATCTCCGGGAAGCAGGTAGAGATGAAGAGATCGGAAATACACGATGCGAAAGGGGACAGTATAGATACTGTACATTCTCAGAAATGATTGATGAGGCACCGGGCTGAAGAACAAGGCTTTAAAAAGGCATTGTAAAAAACGAAAAAAATAGTGATTTACCACGTGCATTTTCTTGCAGCCGGCCTATCTGGCGAGATGTCAGTTGTGTTGTTTTTTGTATCCGATGTACTTGTGTGTGTACATTCCTCCCTTCAGTAGCGCACATCAGCTTCTCATTCTTGGGAGGAAAGATTTCAAGGTTTGGAAATTAACATTGTATAGGAAGATACGTTCTAGGTTGTGTGTAAAACTGGGCATTCGTATCTTCAAAACTGTGGAGCCTTTTGGTGAATTAAACACTTTCGAAAGTATATAAGTGGAAAAGACATTCGCTTTTTCAACCAGCTTTCATTTATACATTAACCTTCATATTCATTGTGTGCTCAAGTCCTATAGATACACTATGTCATATGTGACATTTAAACAAATAAGAGAAATCAATGTGGGAAATTAAGCATTCTCCACGTCCTTTTACCATGAAAATATACCATTTGATTAAAGCATCAGAGACAGACTGGGGAGTAAATCTTGAAATCACAATTCCCTTAACAATGACACAACGAAAACATCTGCTTTTTCACTCATTTAACGATAGACTAATACAATACAGAATCCTTGAATCGGTCCCTTGAAGGAAGCAAATCCTCAGTCTCCGGAGTATTATTTTTCTAATTTTAGCAGTTGCGTGCTGCTGTTAAAACACAAAATGCTGAAAACATCTCACAAAGCTGCATGTAATTTCCCCCAACTAATTCTGACTGGTGCTGACAATTTTGCTCTGAGTAAATAAACACAGCACCAAGATGTTAAGTATCCAGAGCTCAAAGGGAATTCTGTTAAAAGTTCAAAGCTTTTCAGTGTGGCATCACAAATAAACAGAAAGATTAAAAACGTTGGGTTGTGGATACATCCGTGGTTATCTGAAATGAAGAAACAGTTCCCAAGTGATTATGGGACATCACCTTTTACTAGGAGGCACTTGAAAAGTCTTATAGCAGGGGTGCCGATTCCCCCTCCCCATTAAAGTCCAAGTACACTTTCACTCAGCTGTATAGGCTACCAAAGTGACCTCGGAAAGTTGGGAACTGTTTCTTCATTTCAGAAAACCAAGGTTGCATTTGCAAACCAACATGATCTTTCAATTTTGAAACAGTTCACAAAGGATTATGGGATAATGTGTACCAACGCCCTCATCAGGGAGGGCTAATTGGCAAAGACGCTCGCAGGAGAACACAATAGAACAGTGGAGTCCATGCCCAAGGAACAATTGCAAGCATCAAGACATAGAGAGCAACGAGAAACTCAAATGTGGCTGGTGGCATAGTTGCAGCAACTCGTACAGCTGTGTGGGACTCCGGCATGGACACAGAGTCCAGACACAATGACAGAAACTGCGGCTCTTGACTTGGCTCCAGGTGGCTCCTTTCCAGGTTGACCATGAGGCCCAATGCCTGGAGATGCGCGAGGACTAGCTTCATATGAGCCACATTTGCGCCTCACAGAAAATGTAATTTTGTTTATAATACAGATCTAAAATATTCTCACCTGACTGTATACAAAATCAAATTTATATTTCATATCACAGCAAAATCATTATTTACAAGTGTCATTCACATAACAGAAACTGAACTTATTTTCTTTACTTTGAAATCCATATATGTATTTTTTAAGGCCGCTGGTCTATCAATGCAAAGTCTGTGTAAAATCATGTGAATATATTACAAAATAAAAAAAACATATATGCCTAATCAATTCAAAGGTGTTTGTTTGTTTCCAATAAGCTATTTAAATGTTTAATGGAATTGATAGATTTTCTTTGTTTCCTGCACATTGGACTAAACTGTAAACCTTAGCAAACAATAACAAACTTACCAACAACTACAAACAACTACCAACTTAAAGATTTAGAGAGTGGATTGAAAGTGCCATTAAAGCTTATTTAATTGATTTATTTTTAATGGCACTTTTTCTACAGAATTGAATGATTCCAGATGTTATATTATTATTAAACGACCACTTTAATTTTCCTTGAAGAAATCTGCCAAAACTAGCTTAATCTGAACCTACCTGACGTCTTATGAGGTTAGAAAAAACACCTCTTACAAAGGCAGGATGGTAATGTGTGATTTCTTTACGTCCCTTGATAAAAATGTAAACAAATATAGATATTATAGGTTTTCCTGTGAGGTCATAGTTTCAAACTTAGCCATTTTGTTTTAAACTATAATGAAAGCAACATGGCTTCCTAGATTTGTATTTTCCTTTACGGAAAGTCCAGGGATGAATCACATAGATTGATGCAATGTGTTTATTTTGGGAAGCTGAGCTGCTGATCCAAGAGTGGAGCTGCACAAGCCTTGATCAAGGTGATGTCAAGTTTAGGTCACTGCAGTCACACAGGTAATTGTGTCACTGAGAGTGAACTCATTGTTCTGGCTCCAGATCAGGGCTGGACACAGGAAAAAGCTATTCACTGTGTTCCTGGTTAAACCGAGGGGCTGGAACTTCAGAGAAGACAAAAACCAAGCTGGAAAACTTTGGGTAAACAGCATGGATTTTTTTGTTTGGTTTTGTTTTATCATGTGAAGTACTATTGGCATGGCAGAGGAACATTCAGTGAAAATATTCTGGTACATTCAAAATATGGCATCCACTTTTGTACACTGTTTAAAGTTCTTAAGATGAGGTTTATTCTACAGCAAAGCGCCTGGAGGATAATGTGGATATAGGGAAGCATTTCATTTGATTTGTTTTGATTAAAATATTAAATGTAGTGATACATGATATACAGTTATCCTATATTAATGCGATAAAGTCCTAAATGAAGAACTGAAGTCTGCTGCAAAGGTGGTCGCTAGTCTTAAATATATCGACTAACAAAGACACCGTTTTCTTTTATGTGATCTTGGTATGTGAATTGATTATGGAATAATGTATACACAAAGCCAGTGAAAGTTAAAGGAGATGTTGTTCCAAAGTTTTCTAAACACCTGCCAATGTGTGGCGACTTATTATGTGTCTGATCAAGAGCCACCCAGGTTCTGCGCTGGAGGCCTGACTCACCGAGCAATGGCCCGGACACCCAGGAAGCAATTACTGTCAATTAAACCAAAACCTTCATTCAGTTGAATATTTTAATATGATTTAATGCAGGAAATAACAATGTAATACAGAGAATATCATATTTTGGAATGTAACATTTCATCCACGCATATTTTTATTTATTTAAAGTCAGTGCTAATAAGCATTTCTAAATAAGCACTGTGACAACAAAAGGATCAGCACAGAACTACAATATTTCCACTCATGCATTATGTGAATAAAGGTATTTGTATCAGGAAATTGAGAAAAAATATACAGACACTGGTAAAATGTTTAGCACACTTAATGCCTGTTTCGTCATACATTTAATTTATTTTAATTCTGCATGGAAAATGTAAACTGTCCTATTGTATGGTCTCCCCAAGCCATTTAATTAGCCAGTTCAGGATTAGGTAATAATACGGGGTAGGTATTTAGTTTTTTTGTCCATCCGGAATTTCAAAGTTGATCCATTTCCAAATATGAATTTTAGTTAACTTGAATAAACGTGAAACACAATAGGTACCATATGTGAAAATAAATGTCTGAATTTACTGGAAGTTAATATCCCTTTCCTGAGAGAATATTATCAAGTTTAATTGGAGCAACAGAATATTGCACACATTTTTAGGGCACCAAAAAAATAAAATAAAAAAAATTACATCAACAGACTGAAAAGGTCATAACACTAATTTAGCAGCTGCTCTCAGGCCTTCATTGGGCATTAAAACCTGGGAAACATTGTCTCTGGGGATGAAAGGAAATTCGGAGAGTAATTACTGCAGTTACTACAGTAAAGCTGTTAAATTAACCAGACACGACCTTCAGTAAATTTAATATGGTATTTCTTTCTCAAATTGGTAAGAGCTGCAGGGAGAAGGTGAGGCTTGACTGCAAAACCATCTCAGCCTGTAACGTACTGCTGATAAGTGGCAACGCTATAAGCTCACGAGCTGCAGGGATAGAAAATTAGGCACCTGGGACAATCTGAATTTAAAGAACTTAAGGCTTTAACCGGTATTTTAAAAGCACACCGTCTCCGTGGTTTATCCTTCCCTGTGCTTGTATACTACTTCTCGGAAGGTCATGTGGCTGAGTCCCAGCTCTTAAAATGCAAGATAATTCAACAGTAAGTGAGCAGGCCCCAGTAGATAATAGCTGAGAGACTGCATTTGTCTCGGGGCCGATGAGACGTTTACCGCAGCAACCGCTGTAAAACTACGACTCTGCTTTCAGGTTCGGGTTGGAGAACAATTTGCATACTTCAAAGGAACAACAACAAAAATCATATACGTAAATAATTTCTATAGCAAGTGCCACAAAATTGTGTAGCTTTAAGAAACTAACTGCATACCATCTAAATTGCTACACATACCGAGCAACTATTACAGCAAGAACTTAAGCAAGATGTTTATGATTTGTAATTCATTCATATTTCCTTTGTTTGGTCAAATAACTGCTACTGACAGAACCCTAATGTACTTCACTCTGTGGGATCTATATCCAGATCTATATCTTTTTGTTATGTTTCATTTTTGCATCCATTACTGTATACATCACACACCTGTCCAGGGAATAATTCTGCCTTTCTCAAACTGGCAAATCCAATCTTTATATTATTTATACTTTATACTATACTTTACAGTGTGAATTGATGGATGAAAGGAAAGAAAACCAGAAATCCCCACTTTGTTTGTGAGATTAACATACATTGAATATGTTATACAAACCCTTCCATGCAGCATGTAGCTTAAAGCACTTCTATTTGGCCACCAGATATCTGACCTGCTATTCCCACGTGTTTTTGTTGTTGTCATAATCTTCATTGTAGTTGTTGTTAAACAATTTAACCTGAGATACAGACAGCTGAAGGGATTTTATATAACGGACTCATATATTTTAAGAAAGAATACTGTAAGAATAGTAACAATACAAAGTAACTGCACTTGGTTTGTACTGGCCAGTATTCTGTGCTATGTAAACACTTTATTACACAACCATGCAAAACAAAAACAAAAATCCACAAACTGTTGTGCCAAGTCAGGTTCTAAGGCACATAAATGTATACATATAAAAGGTTTTGATGTAGCTTATCTAAGACATTATTACCAACAACAGGAGGATATATAAAGACAAATAAATGTACCATGCAAATGAGACAGAAACATATCTCCTTGAAAAAAAGTAGTAAAATAGTTATATTGCTGATTTATTTTAAAGCTCCACTTGAACGAGGTCAATGATAGCTTTAAGACTTCACTTTCAAAAACCAATGGGAATTGCTAATAAAGTCTTTACATATTTTATTAATTTTTTATGACCAAACTGACAAACCAGCAAAAAAAAAGCTTGGAAAGTTATCAGGGAAAGAGATATTTAACATTCTATGTATTGGGGAAAAATAATGACTACATAGTCATTCGTAGCATATGAAGCTTTCATTATTGTGTCTTACTACATTTTTCAGTTTCAAGTGTTTTCAAAAATGTATTACCAGCTCTTTTTCATCATGAAGTTTCTTCAGACTTCTTCTATCAAAGACAATAACCTATTCTGAAAGATCTTTTCTTCTACTAAGAACCACTGTAACAAAATAAAGAAAAACACAGGAAACGGAGCTGGTCCCATGTTATTCTGCTTCTAAAAAAAAAGTGAATAAATTATAAGTCCTTTAAAATTTAAATCCTAGTAGATACAGGCTAGATTGTTTCAATTTTCAGCCTACCCAACCAAGAAATTGAAGGCAACCTCAACAGGGATTAATACTATAGTATAGTACAGTATCTTGTAAAAGTGTACTCTAGTCTACACTGCTATATTTAAAATACTTCAAACTAAATTTAGAAAGATAAATTAAAGTGACACAATCAACAAATCAATACATACATTTGATGGCTTTTGGCTAAAATGATTTATTTCATCCTGACTGACTGTATTAGGATAGTAAACCTCTATTCCTTGGTTCCATTTGCTTTACATTGTTACTTGTTATCATGTTATTAAGGAAGAGCTAGCAGTTCTCATAAGCCGTGAGAAGAGGACTTTCACATAAGCTATTCAATTACAGGGACAGTATTCATACATTACTCCCAACTGTTACAAACTCTGTCATAATGTATGTCTGCAGTGACTGTGAATTTTTGCCACTACAAAATGATGCTCCTGAAGTTTAAACAAATAAAAGCAGTGTAGCATTTAAATATCGGAAAATAACCTTCCTAACTGAACTATTACTGTGTGTTTTAAACTGCCAGAGACAGGGGTGAGAACAGAAATGTGTTAGACATCCACTGTCTCAGTCTTAGGGATGAATGTGGAAAAAGCATTTCCATTTTTATTTTATTTTTACCTCCCTGAACATTGTTTTTAGCAACCCTGTCTCCAGCTTCAACCAAAACAGCACACATTAAGCTGTAGAAATATTCAGGAGTTATAAACAAGAACAGAAATTCTATATAGGAGAATGGCCTTCAAATCCTGTCTTGTTCTGCACAACAGAATCCTTAATAATTTAACAAAGGTCACCTGCCTCACCTCTAAATACTTTGTGTACAGAACACGGCGCTGAGTTCAAAATTATCCATGTGCCAGACAAAACAGTAACAATAAATCCCAGAAGTCATTTTTTAGAGAAACAGTAAAGCTAAGCCCAGTTTACATTAGCCTTTTGGGCTTTCTCTTCACAACACAGAACACCGTCTCTTTACCCAAGTTCACATGAAACAGAGCAGCTAATAATTTGCATAACTAGACTGATAGGTCTGGCAGTAGCTGTCAATTTAAAATTAAATAAATAAATAATACATTGTGTAAATTATTAATTTAACATTTCTCATCCTTTAAGAACAACCTTGTTAGAGAACCTCTTGAGTGAAAAGTTTTTTAAAGAAGAAGGGGGAGGGGGGGGTTGGCTGTGCCATCATCTGTTCACCAAAACTATCGTTACATCTTCAGCCCCTTTGAATTGTCAGGCAGCGTGGGAGATAATGTGCTTTGACACATCCATTGTTTTGCAGCAACGCTCTTAACGCTGTGATTTAAAATAGAAAACATCTAGATAGTGTAATCACTGTGGATCTCGCATTCTTTGAATTATATAAATAAGAAAAAAGCAACATCTTTACAAAGTGCCCCTCCTCCCTAAATACACTGTACCTGCTCAGTCAGCCCTGTCATTAGTTAATTTCACTGAAGATCATTTAAAGTACATCATCTACTTAAAGCACAAGAGTCAGTAGTTTACACAGCTAACTGTGAACAATGGATTGTATTTGGGCCACTGCAATGTGCATAAAGCAACAATAACGATGAATGGCAAAAGTGGCTGATTTAATTTATATTTTACTGGAATTTAATTTCTTGCTTATCATATTTCCTATTGTGTATGCATCATTCTCTATGATTAATTATGTTATTTGTCATCATAATGACTAATCCAAGGTGATAGTGAGAAAGTTCTAGAAAGTTTCCATTATGATATAAATTGAACTCTGGGTATAATCTTCTCATAAATAACACAAGCTGCTCGAGCAACACCAAATGATTTCTGGCACAGAAAAAATGTTTTATTAAAGGGGAGAAAAATAAAAATAAAAACTTTCATTAGAGATTTCGGTTTGCCATGCAATTCAAAACAAAAAAGCCTGGTCATATCTGTAATACTATATTCGCTGGTATGTGTTATTTTTAATAAGAACATTATTCCATCATCAAATGGTAGACACCTTGCTACACCAAGATTACACATTTGATTAAAGCTTTTTAACACCAACAGCCCCAGAATGTGTAAAAGCCTCCTATAATGATGGACAATGAGCATATATATATATATATATATATATATATATATAAATACAGTGAGGGAAAAAAGTATTTGATCCCCTGCTGACTTTGTACGTTTGCCCACTGACAAAGAAATGATCAGTCTATAATTTTAATGGTAGGTGTATTTTAACAGTGAGAGACAGAATAACAACAAAAAAATCCAGAAAATCACATTTCAAAAAAGTTATAAATTGATTTGCATGTTAATGAGGGAAATAAGTATTTGACCCCTTCGACTTAGTACCTGGTGGCAAAACCCTTGTTGGCAATCACAGAGGTCAGACGTTTCTTGTAGTTGGCCACCAGGTTTGCACACATCTCAGGAGGGATGTTGTCCCACTCCTCTTTGCAGATCCTCTCCAAGTCATTAAGGTTTCGAGGCTGATGTTTGGCAACTCGAACCTTCAGCTCCCTCCATAGATTTTCTATGGGATTAAGGTCTGGAGACTGGCTAGGCCACTCCAGGACCTTAATGTGCTTCTTCTTGAGCCACTCCTTTGTTGCCTTGGCTGTGTGTTTTGGGTCATTGTCATGCTGGAATACCCATCCACGACCCATTTTCAATGCCCTGGCTGAGGGAAGGAGGTTCTCACCCAAGATTTGATGGTACATGGCCCCGTCCATCGTCCCTTTGATGCGGTGCAGTTGTCCTGTCCCCTTAGCAGAAAAACACCCCCAAAGCATAATGTTTCCACCTCCATGTTTGACGGTGGGGATGGTGTTCTTGGGGTCATTCCTCCTCCTCCAAACACGGCGAGTTGAGTTGATGCCAAAGAGCTCAATTTTGGTCTCATCTGACCACAACACTTTCACCCAGTTCTCTTCTGAATCATTCAGATGTTCATTGGCAAACTTCAGACGGGCCTGTACATGTGCTTTCTTGAGCAGGGGGACCTTGCGGGCGCTGCAGGATTTCAGTACTTCACGGCGTAGTGTGTTACCAATTGTTTTCTTGGTGACTATGGTCCCAGCTGCCTTGAGATCATTAACAAGATCCTCCCGTGTAGTTCTGGGCTGATTCCTCACTGTTCTCATGATCATTGAAACTCCACGAGGTGAGAACTTGCATGGAGCCCCAGACCGAGGGAGACTGACAGTTATTTTGTGTTTCTTCCATTTGTGAATAATCGCACCAACTGTTGTCACCTTCTCACCAAGCTGCTTGGCGATGGTCTTGTAGCCCATTCCAGCCTTGTGTAGGTCTACAATCTTGTCCCTGACATCCTTGGACAGCTCTTTGGTCTTGGCCATGGTGGAGAGTTTGGAATCTGATTGATTGATTGCTTCTGTGGACAGGTGTCTTTTATACAGGTAACGAGCTGAGATTAGGAGCACTCCCTTTAAGAGAGTGCTCCTAATCTCAGCTCGATACCTGTATAAAAGACACCTGGGAGCCAGAAATCTTGCTGATTGATAGGGGATCAAATACTTATTTCCCTCATTAACATGCAAATCAATTTATAACTTTTTTGAAATGCGTTTTTCTGGATTTTGTTGTTGTTATTCTGTCTCTCACTGTTAAAATACACCTACCATTACAATTATAGACTGATCATTTCTTTGTCAGTGGGCAAACGTACAAAATCAGCAGAGGATCAAATACTTTTTTCCCTCACTGTATATATATATATATATATATATATATATATATATATATATTGTATATATTTTTGTCCAGCAAACATTATCATATGTCAGACTAGATGTGTATAGGTCTTTATACTTTAATGTACCCCATCTATAAATAGGACCAAATGTCATTCCCTGCATTAGTATATGAGGGTTTGAACAAGACTGCAGACTACCAGGGCTCATGAAAACTGGTTTTGACAATCAGAAATGGCCCAAACAACACCAAGAAGCATGGAAACATGTGTTCCTCGAATGACAAGGAGATACAGAAAAACAATGTGCATGTAGTGTCGAAAATATCCCACCCTCTCCGAGAAGCGATTATCTATTACCAGAGATTGTATTTGAAGCAGTATTTTTGATCAAGTGGATTGTTATTTGGGAGACGATTTCTGTCGTGCTCTGACTGGACAGGGCCGGTCTCAGTCAGCTCTTATTGATAAGGACCCATTCAAACTGTGCACACCCCAGTAGAAGTATTGTTCATTTGCTCACAATGGTTCAAGTGGCGTCTATTATAGATGATAACAGTCTACTTCACATGATCATTGTTTGTGTCCACTGAAGTGCGTGTTTGTATAGCCTTAATGTAACATGTATACCAGGTGAAAGAGTTATTTTCAGCAATATGCTTTACATAGACAGTATTTTTACATTTTTTCATTTCAATTTGTTTATTTCCCCACCATCTGTTTGCTCGATTTCTTTGTAAGACCTATAATCTATAAGTCACTGTTCTTGTATGGTGTCTGCCTGCCTCCCATATTAATCTGCCACTGAAGACTGTGTGAGGCTGAAACATCTCAGCCTGCAGCTTTACTGCGAAACTGTGTAACAAAATCAGCCTCGCAATAAGGTTATAGGTAAAGGTTGCTAGGATATCCTACAGTGCCCAAAGAACAATGGGTGGTCATCCTAGGCCAGGGCAAGTATACTTTCGCAGTACAGCATGGGAAAGAGCTATTGTGCCAAAGTAAATTCTCAATATTGTCTCTGGAGAGACCTCAGGTTTTTAGAGCAGCCCATCTGACTGAAGTTTTCCCACACAGAAGAAAAACAACAAGACAGCACCATTGCATTCACTAATTAATAAAAGACAGGGAGGTACAAATTAGCCAGACTTTCCACATTATATTTAGTTCAGAGCTACAATTTATTCTTCTATAACATCATTAGAAAAACTAGCGTTTACAGCTCCAGGTTGTGAATTTCTACCTGGAATACACAGACTTCTTAGGAGGTGAAAAGAAGCAGAAATCCTTCTTAGCATGTGTGGTTCGTTTAAATATCCCAGCTGCTCCTGAGCCAAAATTAACTTCAACCACATGAAAAGCTGTCAGCTCTATTTTAGGTTGTAAGAAAATTACCCCTTTCTCTAGTTCTATGTGGCATTATACTACAATGAATGCAGTGCACTAATGTCATGGACCAAGGGGTTCCAAAGTTACAGGGATTTATCTGGTTTTCATTAGAGCAGCTTCATCTTGGGGACATTCGTTCTGATTTTTTACAGGTTATGTATTCCAGGAATTCCGGTGTTTATTTAAAAAACAAAATGCTGAATATTACAAAAGAATATACCAAGGAAAAAAGGAACAATAGCATCACCGGCAGTTAAGTAGCATCTTCCTGATACACTTGACTTTTTATTGGCAAAAATACACACACTAAAAGGAAGCAGTACATTTATTTATAAGCCCAGGGACAAGCAGACTATTGTGCATTGCAGGACAAAGTACAGTCCAACCATACTCTGTCTGGCCTTCTCAAGGGCCAAGACCTAAAAACTGGGACTCTTTCCTATTGTCATTGTCAGACCAGGTCAGAAAGATAAACAGATTTTAGAGTGGTTTCTAATTTAGGCTGAGTTTCATTAGATGCTTGTGAAAATGTGCATTCATTACTTCCTCTGGTTTGGAGTCAACAGTAGGTGATTAAAGTCACAATAAAACTAAAAGATCAGCATTACAGCAACCTGTGAAGACCACAACTTGGATAGCACTGTTGATTATATTGTTGTTTAGTTAAATATGCCAGTCCAATTAATTAACAGTCATTGAAGTAATTTAAAGTACTGATTGGCTTTACAATGGAGACTTCCCAAAACTTGTCAACCATTAAATAACTGTAAAGAGATCCAGGAGTGATATTTAACCAGCTCCAGCTGATAGGACGTTTAAGGACATGCAAAATAACTCTTGCCTCATTTTCTGTACTTACAACATCACCTCTATGCCAGAAGGAGTTTACAGAAATCTGCTATAGTATTATGATGGGATATTTCTACTGCAATATCCCAAGAAAAAAGAATACCAATATTTTATTTTCTTAATAGAACTGATGTCTGCTTAAAGTCTACAAGATATATTTTCTCCCATATTTCTGCTTCATAAGTGAATACGAGTGCAATCAGCCAGCACGCAATGTCTTAATTCTACAGATACTGGGGGATTGGGGGACGTCCATCTTCTCATCGCTGTCTGGGTCACTCAGGGGTGACTGAGACACAAACTGAAAAAGATACTGTGCAAAAGCCACAAAACAAATGCCTCTACATTCATTATGAATAGCTTATTTATATTATGTATTGTAATTCTAATTTTTGTAAATTGTTCTCATTAATTTGTGTACTTCTATCTACATGTTAAACATTATAAACACTGTAAATCACCCTAGATAGTGCCAACTTTTAAGCAAATAAATAATATTAATAACAATAATCTCATGCAGCCATTTGCCTGTTGTGATGTATTATGGCCGAGTTGAATAGATCTGTTAAAAGATATTGACATATAGCATGTTTCCTCCTGCATAACCCACATCTTTTAAGTAATTAAAATATCTGGCAAGACACTTTAAACTCTTTAGCTATATAAAAAAAATGTAACCAATAATAATAAAACTTATCGTAAAGAAAAAAGGTCAATATTCTTTTCCCTGGAGAAGGTTGGTCTTAAATGTTGCCTGCATGTGACATTTTCAAGATAAACTGTCCTTCTAGGCGCAATATATTTTTATTAGAAAAAAAAAAAAGGAAAACAAAACTATCAGATATAGCACAATGAAAAACATCTTGTTATCGAAGATATTAATGAATTTTCATTGTGAGTGATTTATGTCCAGATCTCTCTCCAGTTTTATGAACCCTATTACTCCTTTCTTAACAGAATGCACTTGCTAGAATATTAGAAATTGTTTTGACAAGACCACTCATCACAGTTTGTGATTGCAGCCCATTATAGCTCATATCCAATGCCCTGACACTCTGTGTAAACTGGGACACCATGTTACATTAAAATATTCTTTTTTTAATCTGTATTTATTTATTTATTTATATATATATTTATTCATTTATTTTGTAAAATGAGAAGTGACAGGCAGAAAGCCTTCTAGGAGAATCTTCGTGTATGGTCCTATAGTGAACTTTCTGATGTCTGAGGTTTCTGAGCAGGTAAAGATGATCCAGTTCGTCGGCAGCTCGGAGCCCATGAAAGTCCGGTGGCCCAAATTGCCCCACACAACCTGTTGCCATTTTTTACTGTTGCAGGATCAATTAAAATTACTCTGCTGGAAACCAATACACAAACACTATCTAAGACCTGGGGAAACCTGGAGTCTGTATTCTAAAAGGCCGGTGGGCATAGTAGCCAAATTCTACCATTTGGTTCCCACTCCCCTCTTCATACCAGTTTCTGTTCTGCTCTTTGGCTTCTCTTGAGCTGGATGATCACAATAATCAGACAACCAAAGAAAACCCAATACCTTACTTACGAGATTGCCCTCTGGCTTCTACCAGTATTGAATTGGGCCAATTATGCAGCTTTTTCCTCAGCCCATCAGTACTCATCAACATCCTGTTTATGGCATGGATGTCTGGAGGCAGAAGCTTCCTGTGGCCTTTACCTGTCCTTATAGCTAGTAATCTTTCTCTTATTATGGGCCTTGAATGGGGCATTTGTTTCTCAGGGATTGTATATTAACTTTTGTCTAGTTTCCGTGTTTATATATATGAATTTAGTTCCAATCTGAACACAGATTTAGGCCTCCCAAGGCCTTTTGGGATATTTTCTGTCTACACAAAAAAAGCTAAATATATTAGGTCTTTCTTGTTTCACTCAGCAATTTTTAAAATTCCCATTAATAGCTCTCTGTTTTTTGCTTGTTGCACATAAATCACCTGCTAGGAAAAGGGTAACTAAATAAGTATTAGACACAAACCATTGTGGGAAAAAATCCTTCTGGGATACCTTAGAAGTGCAGATAAACTGTATAAGCGTAGCTCTGAAAAGCAAGATCAAAGATTGTACGTTAACCGCAAATTGATCAAATCAGCATGTACTCTGGAGACCAGCAAAGAAAAAACACCCAAAAATGGAGTCATCTCAAAAGAACGGCAACTCCCCTTCTAAGTGAGAATGGGGATTGAGTAACCAAGGACTTTTCTGTCATGAAATGTAATGGCCAATGAAGAACAAGACACCTGTAATGCCAAAAATGCAATACATTAGGTATGAAATAAACAAATATGCCTCCCTTATTCCACAGCAAAGAAGCAAAACTGACAACCTTAAATCAAGACATTTTAATTTAATAAATTGATTCAACAGAAAGCCCAATTCAAGTTATTGAATCCAGAAAGATAAGGCTGCACTGAGTAGATTGTAGATACACCAAAACAATACAAATCTGTTATTCCCAGAGCACAGATTGCACAGATTCTTACCCCTCAGATCTGTCAGGGGTCCAATGAACTAACTACGACTTATCAATCAATGCTGCTTTGATAATATTCCTTGCCAATCGACATTTTCATAATTTGTTTTAAATCATGTCATTGAAATATCAACATTTCCTGACTGTACACCCCTCCAGAGTTTTGGGAAGAAAAGGTTTAAAATACCAGTAAATATTGTATCATGGCCTCAGGGTATATCACTGTCAAGGAAAACAAAAAAAAGCACTTCTTCCATGTTAGAGACCTAATAATTGGTAATAACACACCATTTCTTTAATGGGAGCAGGGGTCGTGCTAAGTGCTATATGAAAGGTTACATCAGAAAATCCTTTGAATTCCAACACACCTCCAGAGCTGCTAAGTTTTGCCATCGCAGGAAGGAGTGTCTTACACTGGGGAAACGACTAAGAGAAAATATATTTCTGCTCTAAGGCTGGATGTCAACATGAATTTAAGTATGTCATGCCTGCTTGGTATTAGAAGACACACTTGCGAGGGAGAAGGATTAGAGTTTCATTTTAAAAGATTATCAACTCGAGCACTTCTTGCCTCAGCCCTTAGGGACAAGGGTCAGTTTGGGTACCTGTGCTCATTGGGAGAGTGCTGACAGTTTGGCCCCAATGAGAATTACCTCTCCATCGGTCCACAGCCATTCTGGCAACCTGACGAGGCACTGACCAGAGCCAGCTGCATCCTGAACATAACACTCAATCACATACCCCTCAATATGTAGCATCCAGAGAACTTTTCAAATGGGATTACCTTAAAAATGTGCTTCACTGAATTTGGTTAATCAACAACAACTCCTCCGGAACATTTTGAAAGATTTCTCAGATTGTGAATTGAATGCAGTTACATTTGTGCTCACAACATCACACTTTGGGTGAGTTTATTTCACATCACAGGGGATATTCTTAGACATTCCTGAAGATAAACGCTATGCACATTTCTGCATTAATTAATGAATAATAGAAAGAACAAAAAAACTTCAATGTCTTATATTCATCTTGATTTATAGGTTTCATATGATCATCATATTTTTAAATGCAAAATTAAATAATTTGCTGATCTATATCACGCGCTGTAATTTGTGCAAGAGAGCTGACATGTAGCGCATTTGCCAGTGACATTAGCGCCCTGAGGGTTAACAAACTTAACCAAGAAAGACGTATTAATGCAGACAGTCTCCCCAGCTCTGCCTTTGTGACAACACAACAATGTAGGTGTGAACTGCAAACATCTGTGTTACATCATACACCACAGAAATGTATATCTGAAGAAGTGGCTTAGTTATACCTCTGTATTTCAAGCCCAAAAATTTGTCTAACTTTTTTTTATACATCCTTTTCAGATAACCCAGGATTTGGTTCAGGCTGCTTTAAAAAAATAAAAATAAAACTGAAACAAACACACATCTGGCTGATTAAATCATGGTTTGGAATGGAACCTGAAACTCTGTAAAGCATATTAAATATGAAGCCACTAAATCATGTAAACAGGAAGTCCATTTAAACCTGCTAATACATCACAACGGATGGGCAGTCAAACATGAGGCAGATGGTTTACAGGTAACAGTTTACCCTTTAACTTCATAATTATCATCTCCAGTCAGCCACACACGTACATCTGTGACACATAGCAAGAACGGCACATGAATAAGTTAGAGCTTCATAAATAATGTAATTGGTACTAATCTCATTAGGGATGCTAACCCTGCTGAACCTACCAAAGTACTTCTAATGGGGTTCCTGTCCATTTCTCTTTTGTAAGAGGGTGGGGGTGAAGTTATTATATATATATATATATATATATGTGTGTGTGTGTGTGTGTGTGTGTGTGTGTGTACATGTATGTATCATTTTTATTTATTTACAGTATCTTGTGTGACGTCCTCTAGCTGAAATGCTTGTAAATTAAACTGCTTATGTATATTATGAGACAAACACAAAGCAAACAATGAAGGGAAATCTATAGTTATTGTTTAATTCACAAATGTTAAGTGAATCATCACAACAAATTAATTTTGGCAAGAATGAGCTTGTCATTAAGCCCAATTTCCCTGAGCCAAAAAAATAAAATAGAATATAACAAAGGAGAGCTCAAGTAGAGATTTGTCATTCTTTCAAATGAACAGGGAGAGGAGTATAAATCTGTTTTTAAGGGGCTGACAACTCTGCGTTCCTTATATATTTTCCAACCATCTCTGACATATGCAGAATGACAGCACAAAGTGAATTGTGCTAATCCATATGGTATAAAGTGAGGAAGAAACTGATTTATATTTTCCACAGTGTAACAGTACTGATTTTATTACTCATTAGAATTACAATAATGTGAAAGTGTGTCACATCAAATCAATTATAATTAAATGATTACTGGTTTATTAATGGCATGATAATCTGAGTATAATGAGGCTGATTCTAAATTACATAAAAAGTACAGACACTACAAAAATTATAGTTATGCCAAATGTGGTGCAAGTTTCCAAAAAACTTAAATATTTTATTAGATTAATGAAATATTTTATTAGACCTTTTCAAAGTCAATAAACTTCAGTAATATCTTTCAATTACTCAAGTCAGTTTTTAAGAGCTGTCCACAATTTAAAAAACAACAACAACATAATACCATACTATTTCAGGGACATAAATGGTACATAAACACTGCGGCCCTGTGCTCGATGAAGCAGTTACTGAAAATGGATGGATGGATTGAAATGTAGGGAATATACAACTGACATCCTGTGGTTTATGTTATATTGTCTTGTTTGTTTCCCAATATTAAAAACAATGATCACAAAAATCATAAAAAAGGATGGTAACAGTTGACACAAACATCTCTACTGCTCACACTCCTGGGTTAAACTGAATCTGCATTGCACCATGCAACACACAATGCAGAGGGCAGCAACACATCAGTCACATCAGCACCGTGATGCCATATTTCAGGTTTGGTGAAGCTCAGTTCACTTCTTTGACTGCTTATTCCTATGTCTCATATTATCAGTAAGAGCATATTCTATTATTTAGCTTAAAAAACCACAGGGCACTACAGAAACTGTTAAAAGTTGGCAGGAAGTAAACATTTCCACAGCTTGGCCGCCACATTCTATATCCGCCTTCTCTCAACATCTCCCACCTCAAAACTATTACAGGCCGGCCACATGACTGACACACAGACAGCTGAACACTTGGGTTATTTCTACCATAAGAGCAGGGGTGGCGTGGATGGACACAAACTTAACCCATAGGCTTTTTCATCTCGCTGTTCGCTTTTCAAACAGATAAGTCTTTTCGGTGCTCACGTGGGTGGGGGAGTCGCACACATTTGTGAATTCTCAGCTTTTGCAAAAGTGTATTGAGAAACGCACAGGTCCACACTTCAGCTCACAGGATGCACAGAGTCAATCATTTCACCTAGAGCATGTGTGTGTGGCAGTGCAACCTAGATATCTAGTGGGCGACTTCTGTGAGCTGACATTTAAAGCAGGTAGTCAGAACCTGCACCTTTTCCGCCTACTGTCCATAGTAGGACTCCGGGAGTGTGTAGTACCGTCACACTTCAGACTTCTGTCGATCCCCCCCACCCCTCCGGCTAATGACCCAGCTTAAGTTACACAACCACTGTCTCAGTCTTTAAATCTGTAACCAAGAAAAGTAAAAGAATAAAGAAAAACAGAAAGTTGCGTGTAGAATCTGTCACCACATCATAGATGGTTGTGAGAAACTGAAATCCTCCACTTCCACCGAGAAGCGGTTCACAGTGCAGTTAATGCCAGAGTGAAAACCACTACACAGACCATCAAAAGGAAAATAAAAAAATGTGTGGACTAATTCTATTGAAGATAAGTTTTTCACCATAACCTATATAGCACGACCTACACTACAGCTAAGTCCATAAGCATTGCCAGCTCTGGAAAGAAGCCTGGAAACTTCCTCTCATTTTTGAATTTCGTATTTAAGTTTTTTGCAAAATCAGCATTTGTATAATTACAATATATATAGTTGCTCAAACACTAACCTCAGGCATAAGTGAATAACATGGTGTGCTTAACTTATAACTATATTAAATGTGCTGTGAACTTAATTTACAATGTAATGTGTAGACCTCTCTGCCAAGTGTTGTTTTTTTGTTTTTTTACCCAGTTTTCTTACTAACAAGATACAGGAGCTCACAGTACCTGATGCAACTGAGTGGGATTTGGTGCAGCTCCTCCCTGCTGTTCAGTAGGGTACTTATTGAAAGGGACTGGTGTCCCCACTACAGCCATCCATCCATCCATCCATGAGTGCACAGTAAGAGGTCCAACAACAGCACACCTGCAGTACCTGAAGAAATAAATCTCTTGTGAGTTGCTTCCAGGAGGCACCACATGGAAAGCTTTACAGGAAACAAATCATGTACAATGCCTACTCAACTAATCACAACAATTGCATTAGGAGTTCTTCCTGTTCAAGATGAAATGTATGAAAATGTCATAGTGTTCTTATACTATTTGCAGGACAACTTAAACTGAAACAGAAACTATTTCCTGTACAACTGGACACAATACAATCAACAATCTTCTATAAACCTAAAATCCTGACCAGCTATGCAAACCAGATTGAACACTAAGTGAGGATTGATTGGTTGTCACTAGAAGTGCAGTTGTTGCATTTATATTGAGCATTAGCACTGTAAAGAATTTGTACCTGGATAGCACCATAATAGCAACTTACAGCTGTCATCAAAAATGTAGATCATCCAGACTTCATGAACATACAATACCCTGTGGGCTGGGGTGGGGAATCTATTCTGCGCCACACAATACGTCACAACTACACACAGCAGAAAATAACACTGGTTTTCCTAATAGAAACATCACTTTGAAAACTATCCTGCTTGTCTATTTAAAGAAAAGAAACATAGTTTGCAAAGTCAATGTTCAACAAGAGCTGATGGCCACAGTGCTTTGTTTCGGCAATCAGTCATGAACTGCCAAGCCTGGAAATAATTATGGTTCTGACAGCAATTAGTTGCAGACTAACATGACTAAACATAGCAAAGTTTGGCAGCTCTTTTCTGGGTTAGGCTTCTGGCATATATCCTTTTTTATATATTTGGATTTAACTTCAATATGAAATGAGGTTTGGATTTGCCACACCAGACAATACAATATAAACAAACAAATCAGTCAGGTGTTCCTCTAGAAATGAATACCAGGGGTTATATAAAAGGGTGTGTGGCTGAGGCTGAGCGAGGGGGGGGATTGGCCTTCCTTCAGTGTACATATTGGTTTGTTTTCAGAGAGGAAAACACAGCTTAAAACTAAATTAGTCATTTAAAAATACAGTCAAGCAACTGACAAATTCAGTGTGTTCAATAATGTACTATAGAAACAGCACAGCACTGTGACAGTGACAAATAGGGGGGTGAATTTGCTTGCAGCTTTGGCTAGAGCTCATTTTTTAAGGGAAAATTGGCTATTTGTAATGTCTTAATGTTGATCAAGAAATACTAGCATGTCATTTCAGTTATGCAGTCAAATTAAATGCTTTTTCTTCACAATAGTTATTTTATACTGTGTAATAGTAAGCAGTAAGTCATTATTATGTTATTAAAACATGTGTTCCTCAGACCAAATTAGGTTACATAGATATATATATATAGTTATAGAAATATCCAGTACTGAGCGAAGAGCTTTAAATCTTAATAGATAAACAAATACAATACAGTTCTTGTTTTAAGAAAGATTCCTTAACATTTTAGATTAACTATGTGAAGCCCATGGTCCTAAAAGAAGGGCTGCTCTACCTAAGAATCATAAAAGGAAATACAGAAAAGAGCAGAATGCTACACCGGAAAAAAAAGAAAAAATAGATTTTTATCCTTAAAAACAGGAGGTTCGCCCACGCGTTCACCTGGGACTGTTCTTGGCCGGTGCAGGCAAGCCAGAAGGTTATAGGGGCCTGGGAATGTTTAACATCAAGAAAGTAATCATAACCTAGCAAGAGCAGGGGGAATTGTGCAGGAAATGTGAAAAGTAACCCTTTCCTGCCAAAAGAACGTATGAAGAATTTGACTTATTTCTTTGCCAATGTATGGAGTAAGCTGAGAATTATCAGTTATGGACTAGAGGCAAAGGAAAACAATCAGATGTACTGTAATGTACCACAGACCTTACACTTCAGAAGTGTTAGTACTGCTCTGCATGTAAAACCCATTAGGGAGATGTGACTCCGTTTGAAGGCCTGCTTGGGTGGCTCTCAAAAGATGTACAGTATGGATTGTATACCATATTTTAACAATAACAGTAAGCCGTGTACTGTAAATACACATAGAGAGAGATGTCACCAAAGTATGAATGGCAGGATGCAGCTTGCTGTTTATATATACAGTAAGACACATAGGCCCACTTTACACTGTAAATCTGAAAAACAGGCAGAATAAGAAGTTGGTCACAAATTGATTATTAAAGCCTATAATTTGTAAATTTTAGTGGATATGCAATACATTTTATATAAACCCTTGGAAACAAGTTTAAGTAAACCAAGTAAGATTTTACAAATGTATTTACAATGGGCTTTTGAAAATCACACTGTTGTTCGGATAAATGTAATTTAATTCACAAAAGACTATAGGCTGGGGACAGGGGTTCAGGGGGCTGCAGTAGAGAAAGTGCCCTCTTTTCTCCATTAGTGTGTGTGTGTGTGTGTGTGTGTGTGTGTGACACAATAAAGATGGATGTGCCCGCCTGAGTCCCAGTGGTTTAAATGTCTCATAGCTTCAAAATCAAGTTGTGACACACAAACGCGAAGTACAAGAAAACATCCAATCGCAAAACAAGTTTCCTTTTCTTTCTTTTTTTTGCACATTTAAATAAATCATATTCAGTAATGGCTAATGGCAAGAGGTAAGTACTTGGTGGTTAAATATTAGATTAGGAATGCACTTCATATCCAGCTGCAGAAATAAAACTGACTGAAAAAAGCACTGATTGTGGTGCACCTGGGAACAAAGCAAAAACACATTATGCTTCTTTAGCTACACAGGGAAGCCAACGCTGATGTTGACTTCTTACCCTAGTGTTTGGCCATTCATGGAATTAGCAAACGCTTACCCACATCACGGTACTGTTTCAGTTCTTTGAGGTTTCCAATTATCAACCAACATGCTCTCCTAAGCTATTCACTTCAGCAAAGCAACAGCATCATATGGAGGACCCATGCATCCCTCCCTGACAACACTGCAGACTCATAGAGACCCAGGAAGTCAAAGGGAATCCCTGGCCCACTACAGAAGCACTCATTCATTGGCATACCAGCCCACTGAGCACTCCTGGTCACGCTCTGGGCGTGTCGGACCTGTATTCTGGACAGAAATTATTACTTGTTGAGCTCTTCGGGAGCCCCTACCTAAAGTTCTGGAGAGAGGAAGAAGAGATTAGTTTTCTCAAATGCCACACAAGCTACTTTACCAGGAGAGTAGTGAACGAATAACTCGATCACTACATGGATAACCAAGAGGAACAAGGAGAGAAAGACAAATAGACCGCAGTCAATGATTGTGCTGAATGGCCACTTCAGGTGGCTAAGGCCCAGTGCTTTTTCTGGGAGCTGGGCACTGCCCCAAATCTTCCTTCAGCATATGAGGCCAAGATTACCAATACACATAATTTAAAGCAACTGCCTTGGAAATAGAATCACAAAGCTGTTAGATTAAAAAATATATACATTCTGAAAGTTTAATTTTCCCCCAGCCCTGATTAACGATTTCTCACTGAAGGTGAACACACATACTAAGTCAATATAGCCCTGTTCTCTGAAAAGCTTTCAATCTTAATTACTCTCCTAATTAGCTGTGATTCTCTAGAACAACACAACCCATTGGCTCAGTGAAAAAGAAGTGTGTGTTCAAGCTGGCTATGGAGCTCCTTTCCTCTTCTATTTAATTTAGTAGGAACACAGTCTAAAAGCACCTCCTACTAATCACAGCTATAGCTATTCAGGTAAAACTATGCCTAGGACATGTAAACATTCATATTATGTTTTGTTCCAGATTCGCCAATAAGTGTGTGGAATGATGAAGCAAAGCATTGACCAAAAAAATGTTATTTATTATAAATAGCCTATGCCAGTGATTTCAAAATAAATTAATAATTTAGAGGGCATATCATGTTAAAGGACATTAATAATTGGGTAGTAGAATCAAGCTTTTGAAAAAATACTGTTTGGAAAATGCAGACTATGGTTCACTTTGGATTAATTTCTCTAATCTCTGATGGGCACAGCCAGGCAATGCTGCAAAACCACTCTGCTTCGCTTGCACACAAGTAGCCTGGGAGCCTGAAGTTGGAACAGCTTGTGTGTGTTGTCTGAATAACACTAAAAAATATATCCATCCTTCGTTGACTTTCACAGCAGAGAAGACTGCCAGGGCTATTTTATACCGGACTGAACCTGATTAAGACAAAGGAAAAGCTACAGTCCAGCTGAGCAGCTGCATGCTATTATGCTATCCCTCGTTCACAGGAAATGAACAATCATTTAGTACTGACAGGTACATGCTGAAACTCACTATCTCTCTCCTAAAACCTATGAAATAATGTATCACAGCAGTTTAGCATTAACCTTAAGGCTTATTTCACATTTTTGCCAAGGTCAATTTTATACTGTAGTTATTGTATAGTATAGTACAGTACAGTATAGTATAATATATATATATATATATATATATATGCTTAAAGAGGAATGGGGAAACAATGTTGCCTCAGAGACCAAAAAACATAACAGTAGAAAAAGCAAAAAGCACTTTTTTTTTTTTTTTCTCTGGTCATGAAAACTTGTAATTTAAAGGTCTCCTGTGAGCTGTATAGGGTTTAGCGTATCCAACTTTAACTGGGGTGTAAGTGAAGGGCCGCCTTAATGGACTGCCAGTTCTTCACACTGCAGAGGAGAGAGCCGGCTGTAAATGCCTTCCCCTGTTAAAATAATAGCATCTGAAAACGATCTGCGCACTGAAAAAAAGAGCTGGATACCCCGATGAAGAGAGAGAAAGAAAATAAAAGGCCCAAAAAATGCAGGGCAGCCAAGATACTGTATATTTTACTTTCACATATTCAAGCAGAATCAGAATTCAACGCAACTATTAGTCGCATTAGCTTAACTCATGATGAGCAAAGCCTTAGCTCTAATTATGCCTGATTTTCTGTGAAATTGTATGTAAAAATAAATGAGTTTCTTATATCACAGAGGCAGAAGTAGTAGAGATGAAGCTTAATAAGCGGGAAGACATTAACTAATGAAAGTTGTGACTGTAGTTTTGTTTTGGATGTTTCATTGTTCACAGTCATCTCAAAACCATGTGCTTCAGCGAACATCTGCCATTTGAGAGCTATCCACACACAGCTCTGGACTATTTCCATTTTGACTCACAAGACAACATGATACAATGATACTAGACTTAGTAGACTGCTCTTAAAACATAGTGCAGCTATTTCCCAAAATAAAAAACAACCATATTGAGCTGATATTATTAAATGCGTACTGCAAAGTTGTTGTTTTTGCAGTTTAATATTTACAAATTATGAATTGATTAATTAATTAATTAGTGATATACACTTCTGTAACCCGGAGGGAGGTCGGATCTGGCTGGGGAAAATCGAGTTCACCACAGACTAGCGACCTCTGTGGCTGCTCATGCAAGCTAAGGGTTAGTTGTTAGTAGTTCCATTAGACCAATTAAGGAGCCAAGAGCTGGGCTGGAACAAAATCCAGGAGACACCTCGCCCACCCAGGACTGGAGTCTGACACCCCTGATACAGAGCCTTTGACAACATGTTTATCAGAGAATTCATGACAAATGTGATATATTTCTGACAAATATGATATTGACCGATACAATAATCATAATAATCACATACTGTATTCAATATTGACATGTTCGGAGTGTACATCTGCATTTTCTTGCTATATCAACTTTTCGTTGCATCATCAAAGGTATGAAAACATCTGAGGCGACTGTATTTTTTCACCATGGTGGGGGCTGGCAGTCAGCACCAGGAATCAAACCCCCACACACATACAGCAATGCTTCATAATTAGTCATTACGTACTGGCAAGGGAGTAATGGGCTGTATGTGCCTCTTGAACCCACTGCAAGGCCAGCAGGTTACAATATATTCATTTATTTAAAGTTATATGTTTGTACAATGTCAGTGTATGAACGTTAATGGTCTCAGCTGCAGTAACATGCATCTTCCTGCAACCTGCAGTGGCACATTGCAGAGCATTAGACAAATGTAATGTTGAGAATTCAAAATAGTTAGTCTCCCCAAGGGTTTTCATAATGTAAAACACCGTAGAATAGTTAAGAGCTGTGTAGTTTCCTTTCTGAATATTACAGCCTTCTAAACCGATTACAGTAAGGCTCCCAGAGTACCTAAAATAAAGCACGATCTACCGAAACTGCAAAACAAGAAAAAAGAAGGGGATTCAAAGGGCACGGTGTGTTTCCTTTTGAACTTTAACTTCCGCAACGCAGAGAACAGAGGCTACTTTCAGTTCTGCTTTTGAGTTCACAAACACAGGGATCCCCCCCTGGTGGAAAACAGCCCCTCTTGTTCACTGAAAGCCCTTCTTTAAAGCTCCCAGAGCAGAGCCAGCAATGGAGCAGCAGGGCCAAGCGCCCCGCTGACCTGGAGCCAACCTCCGACCTCCTGCGGCCCAGAGCACACAGAGTGCGGCCACACAACCCGCCTGCCACTCCCCACTGACAGACACCCACTGAGCCCGGAGCGAGGGGATACGTCAGTGTGGAAAGCCTTGATCATGACAATAGCTTAAATAATCTGCTTGCTGTGTTACCCACCAAAAAATGTTGTTATCAGGGAGCGGACAACTGAATGAACAAAATAATGATGCTCATATCCAACATGTTTATATTCCAAATTAACTAAATGTATTGCTGAGAGAAATACAGACAGTATATACCTTGAATTGTCCACATTTCTTTCCCTCCAAACTAAGTACATTGAAAGCAGGACGTTTTTCTTAATACAGTAACTGCTGGTGCATGCATGATATTGATTATGAACCTGTAATTTACTTATCCTTTTTTGGGATCAGCACCAGTGTATGTCTAGAGCAGAAAATAGTCTTGATGTATACAAAATCTAAATTTTTCCATTACATTGCTGTTCTTAATTTACACTGTTTTGGCAACCTGCAATCAAGAAGATATAAGTAATATTCTTTGAAGTCATGGTCATGAAAAAGTAGCCATTCCATTCGACACCACATGAGCAGGAAGAAAAATCAACTGATGCAATGGTACAAACTTCTTGTAACAAACTATCAAACAGGAAAAAGAGCAGTTCATGAGAAAAGTAATTATCTTACTTTCTCGGAAAACATATGCCATATGTAAACTCTACAGAACTGACCAGGGCATCCTTGCCATTGCCACACCTCTGATCCCGTACCAGAATCGTCATTAATAACGCAACAAAAGTGTTTAAGAATGGTCTGTGTAATCAGTGAGAAACAGAATCCAGATGATTGTTGGAAGGAAGGATAACACAAATGTATAAATCAAAGACAGAAGGTTAATAGAAGTTAGTTTGCCGTGGGTATAAAATTAAACTATTCTGCTTCCTCAACATTAAAGCCCATAGGTGCATGACTGCAGCTTATAGAAACGACAGCCTTTGTGAAGTCATTCCTCACCCAGGTATTTAAGCTGCCTTTCCCGTTTCCTCTCTCGTGTGACCCAGTCACTAATAAAGAATTCCTAGCAACTCCCCAACTAAACATGGTTTCCTGTTTATACAATGTGTGGGTTCAGTTTTCAGCTGCTCAGACCAGGTGACTTGTATAACACACATTCCAGCCCAACATAAAGAATGCAAACCAAGACATACCATCTCTCGAGCTATGGAATACGTATAATTACATTCGCGTTTGATGTCTTGAGTCTCTCTCTCAAAGTCTTAATGCAGTTAATCCATACTAATCAACGCGCAACCCATAGGCAATGCAAAAACAGACACAAACCGGTTTAATATTGTAGAAAGGATTTAGGCATAATTTAGGCATAAATGGGGACTTTCTTTTTGTTTCCTTAAACAAATGATAGCCTAGTTAATAGAAAACAGCTTAACGAGAATCTTGCCAATTTTCCCTTTTCAGTCGAGTTTGAAAAACTAAATTGATTTGTTTGCTTAATAAAGGCTCTATAGTTTTAATTGATATGAACGTCCACAGTAATGAGCACAGTGGTAGGTAGGTGGTAGGTATGAATCCCATGATACTGCAAGATAAAAAGGTTGAAAGCTACTGCGCTACATATTTATTTACTCCATCTGTCATGTTCTCTTGTATGAGAAGCAAGTCAAGTCCCCCCAATTCAAAATCCCAAAAAACAGGCCTACGTGTAAGTTGCTTTTCATCTCAAAGTGAAATAATAAATATGATATAATTATAAATATTTACTTTCAAAGTACCACAGCAAAGATACAAACAGATTCCTTCAGTGTTTAGTTTTTTTGAGTATCAAGGTCTTTAATAGGCTTCTGTACCTACGGATGGAGCCTGTGTTAATTACAGTTATTAGAGAAAAGACGCACTTCATTTTGTTTTGTGTTGTTAAAATGCTCTGGTATACACCCACACGTACAAAATATCCTGACATTTATGACTGTGATGCATCATGGCAAGCATTAATCCCCAGGGAAAGGAGTAGGTTTTTCCTAAACCCCTACAGCTACAAATGCTTTTATTTCCTAAATCACCACAAAGTGACATATGCAGACCAAATTTGGGAATGCTGTAGTGTCTGTTTCCAATTCCCATAACAAGCTCAGTTTTTCTTTCAGAAGGTTTGCTAGAATCATATCAAATCAATCTGTATCTGTAGGTGTTTTCTTCCCAACATGGAACACTTGCTTCAGAGGGACTATAATATAGCACCATACTTCAAAGAGGGTACTGGAAGCCGAGCAGCTAGCGGAACATTCTGGCACTTAAGCAGGAAGAACAATAATCCACAAATTAAATATGCACTGGTCTATTATCACATGCATTTTATTTTACTATGTGATTTCCATTTATAATTTAATTTTTTATGCACTCTTCCTGAAGATGATGTTGGCAACCTCTCCATGTATATACTTTACTTGTTTTCCCTCTTGAATACAATATAAATAGAGACCAAAGACATTCCTATCAAAAATAAGCTGATAAATATATTAACATTCCTACAACTTGTGTAGCTTTTCTCACAACATTTTATATATATATATATATATATTTTTTTTATATATATATATATATATGTATTATGTTACAGTCTATGTGTTTCAAAAGGGAAGGCCTTCTGGCTCGAAGGGACAGATTAATACAATAGGAAGAAATCTTCTGAAAAGACCAAGCAAAACTTAAGAAATGTTTGTATTCCACCTGCGTATTGACTGGATACTAAGTGTAAGCTTGATCAAAAAGAGGAGCAAGGAGAAATACTCAGCTGTTCCTGGCTCTTAACTCCAGGTTGGATTTGCACATGATGACACATTAACACTTTAAACATTTTTTTTTTTTCTTGTTATTGTTTAAGAATGAAGTCTAACAGGACAGTGTGTATTCGCCAATATGGTGCTCTCTCCAGTGTACATGTGTTAATACTTTACACTTAACCAAAACACCAACACAGACCAATCATCAGTTCACAGTCACAACTAGCCAGTTCAAAAACACTAGTCCCTGTACGAAATATCCCAGTGCCGAGTTATAGAGAACGATCGACCGGAAACATTAAGCATTCAATTAATACAACTTCATTTTTTCTAACTCAATGACAACTGTACGCAATGAGACTGCTGTGGTACTACGCAGTATCTTATTCAAGGCAGTGAGAAGCATTAAGCTATAGAGAACATAAGCCTGACTAACAGACTTATTGGGCCTGAACATCAATGTACCATGTGTCCGAATGCCCTTGAGGGCAATATATACAGTTCGAAATTACGAACCCATTGCCAAGGGTTAATATGTTTTAAATTATTTAAAACTTTGACCTCTTAATTTAACTTAAATTATATCCTTTGCTGGATTTTCCTTGATGTGGTGCATACTGGATTGGTCTATATATATATATATATATATATATAAGTTGAACAGCTGTAAAAGCAAAAACAAACAGTAACACCCAATTGTAAATATGAGTTGCAACATAATACTTAGTGATACAATTATTACAATAATGTAAACCATGGAAAATAAGTGTTGTGTAAACTGGGTTAGGTTTGGCTCTTACATAAGAATATATTCTGATTCTTACTGTTATTTATTTCTAAGCAGACACCCTTATTCAGAGTGACTTACACTTTACCCAAGAAACATTTTAAAGCATTTCAAAAGTGCAGTAATATAACAACTAAAAGGTCATGTTACTTTTTTTTAAGTTTTAATAGAAAATCAGATTCAGAGTTTTGTTTTGTTTTCCCAGGTGTTCAATTAAATTCTAATGTGTATAGTGGACACAGCGGATTAATTGTGTTGATTTTAATGTTTTCTGATGTATTCCTAATTAAAACAAAAATATATCCCAATGTAATCTACCTTTTGATGTATATGTATGACTTCATTATTTTTAAAAACTCAGCTTCCTTTTTCCCCTGAGTCTGCCTCAGTTACTGTATTTAAATATGATGCACTCAAACATTGGCCAGAGCCATTTCATAGAGCAATGCAATATTAAAGACCTGGGTATGAGGGAAAATATTAATATTACATTTGATTTCAACATTTGAAGGTTTCTGGCATGCTAGAGTATACATACTCACATAAATACTACCCCATTTATATTATCTGTCAAATGTTTGCGCACATTCTGTGAAAAGTCACAAACGGGAAACAGCACATTTATTCCGACAACGCACTATTCATGTTGAACCCAAATTGTTAAAAAATGCACAGAGCGTTTACAATATTGCACAGGCCTAAGGTTATGTCACCCTTTCAGAATACCACACAGGGGTTAACAGAAACGAAACTGGTTGTTGTCTGGCTTTAATGGAATTTCCCTGTTTCTTTTTGCCAGCTCTAATCTTAAATTCACAGCATCTTGCTGTGAATTCTGAATTACGCACAGGTATGCATATTCAATATTCATGTCGATTATAACATTTATCCAGAGTGTGGAAAGCATTTTTAAATTTCCTTCTGGAAAAACAAACAAAGGGCAACTGTGTCCTGCACCCTGCTGTAGATTTGCTCTAAACACAAGTGAGTAAGAATTACTGTAATCTCACAGACCTGTGTATGTCTTTATTGAAAAAAACACTCAGTATGTATGTATGCAAGTTAATAAATGCATTCAACTTTTTCTTTCTTTAAAAGCGTATCCATGTGTCTTATTATTCTTAGGTTGTTTATACTCTGCCTACAACATTGCTAAATAAACAAACAAGCTAACAGACCGGACTGAAATCTAAAACCTGGGCCAATCCTGCGAGTGGAAAACCAAGGAGATATTAAAAGCCTGAAGACAACAAAGCTAGTTTGGGAATTGAGCTAGACTGCTCATTATTTTACACAGACAATATGATTTTCCAATTAAGGTGATTTTGTAGATAATTACCTGTTGAGATTTGGTGCGGAAATGAATTCATTTTTCTCTACATCACTGACAGAAGCTTCCTCTGTGGAAGTGCATGTTCATTCGTCTATTGTTTCAGTGGACAAAGGAGAAGGATTTATGGTCAAAATGTTAGCTTACATTACAACAAGAGTCTCTTTCCTCGTTCAAAAATTCAAGCCCATGCAATACGTTTCCTATAAAACATAGTTTTTACTACAAATTACATTTAACAGCAGATGAATTTACTGCATCGTGACTGATACAGGTACACAACTTGATCTCCACATGTTTCTAAAGCAATCTTTTATAAAATAACTGGACTGATAAAATAATGTAGTGGGTGTACATTCGGCACAACATGTAAGAGTTTCTTGTTTTGAAAAAGTGGACTTCTCCAATGGGACTTTGTTAAAACAGTAAAGAACATTCTTTTCCTTCAAAAGGAAGCAAAACTTGAATGAGTGGGCAGCAAAACTAGGTGACTAGTTTCATGTTTCCCCTTTTCTCTTCTTTAATTTCAAAGCCATTTTCAGCTGAAGACATAAATGTAACTGACCGACCCCTTGGCTGTGCAGAAGTTTAATAATTCACTGAGCCTGAGTGGTTACCATACTGCAATACATAAGCATTGTTGCCTCGCACAAGACATACATCACTGGTGATTTTTCACTCTGTTATTTGTTTTTGCTGCATTGGTTTTTCTTTTCTTTTGTCTTATTTTTGCTTTGCAGCTGTTTTTCTTGAAATCAGACAACAAATGTAGTTAATAATGTAAATCATTCTTAGAAAATGAATGAGGTTTTGAAGAAACCCTGGCTTCAGGGATTTTAAATATCTGCTTGTAAGTCATTCAGACAAAGAACGTTCAATACGTGTAGGCCTAATTTATTTTAAACAACAAGGGCTTTATGTGGAAAGAATGATAAAGATTACATTATCCAAAGTTTTTTTTTATATAGTTTTAGTGTCATCTACTACAAAAAACAATTCAAACTATTATGAACTATTTATTATAGCGTCATGTTCTGCATCACCATTTGATTTGATTTAACAAGAAGAATAAATCAAATCTAACGCAGGATGGCCTTAATTCCATACATATCTTAGAATTGAAAGCCTGGCAAACCACAACTTTACTTCATAAGTTCTCAAGTATATTTAAATAGTAAGCTGTAGCCATAGAAACAAGTGTGAAACATGCAACTTTATCCAACAGGCACATTTTCAGATCACCCACGTAACTGCTCTCCAGGAGTATTTGGCACACTTGTCTCTGTGTCTCTGCCCTCCCCATTAGATCTACTCCAGTATCGCATTATCTTTACCTGTAGCAAACTTGTGTGCCGTAAACAACAAACCGATAGGTTAAAAAAACATAGAAATGCAAAGACATCTAGGGATAGTGATGCAGACACACAAGTTCTTCGGCAAATAGGCAATCATCATTCAAGAGCTGACAGAGGAAATGGGTTTTTAATTGCAGCTGATTAAAAGTCAAACTCGTGTTCTCAACTGCAGGGTTGTGAAAAACGCATGTGATTTATGATACAATACTCACTGGTATGTATGGAATAGACTGGAGGAGTCAGGCAGACCGTGAAGAGGT
This sequence comes from Amia ocellicauda, assembly GCF_036373705.1. Lineage (NCBI taxonomy): Eukaryota > Metazoa > Chordata > Actinopteri > Amiiformes > Amiidae > Amia > Amia ocellicauda. The sequence goes on along the minus strand of NC_089851.1, from coordinate 9,439,942 downwards.
CCATCAGCCTGAGGCCTCGAACTCTTGCAGCTATCCCAGGGCAGTGGCAACCCAAACAACTACAGGAAACAATTAATTAAAAATGCAGATTATTACAAAACACAGAATCAATCTGAAGTTATTACCAAAGGAAAACACAGAAAAGGTGTATTGTAGCATAAACATATATAAACATAATGCAGCAACTGGGTTACAGTTGTTATGAGCCAATGTGGCTACTTTGTAGTTTTCACAAGGAAATGCATCCTATTGTGTGTGTGTTTTATGGGTTTGTTTTTATCTAAAACAACAATATGTAGATTCACTGGTTGCAAATCTGGTTGCAAAATAATGAGCTACATTATTTTAGGTGGCACTCACTGGAAGATCAGGAAAATTGCTTATTATATACATGACAAATTGTTTCTAAAGAAATATGTGAATAAGCTCATGCTTTAGTTTAACATTTTCTTGCAAATGTGGCCATATAAAGGGACTGCGCCCTTAATCTGCCGTGTCAAAGTATAAATCAAGTGTCCTGGTTCAAGTGTCTCTTAAGGTTGTGCTTCATTAGAGCGGAAAGGGGGTCTTTTTGAGTGCTACTGTGTGTTAAACATGACTGAATGTGCATTGCAGGAGAATGGAGAAAACTTCAGGATATATTTAATATTGTGAACAATGGAGAATGCATTGTGTTTTTATGTAGCAAGTGTCCAGTAGCAATAAACCCATTGATCAATGTAATATGGTTAATTTGTAGCTAATAATTGTATTCACTTGTTGTAATAAGTTTAGTAAATAATGTGTAGTTTTATTTTCTCGTGGGGTTTAGTTTTGATTGTGCTGCTTACTGAAGCAGTCTGGAAATGGACTGTGCATGTATTTCTAGGTTAATAAAAGCAACAAACCCAGTGAAGTGGAAGGGGCTGGGGCGCTAATTTAGAGGATATGAGGTTACATTTTCATATATTTGTAACAAAACGTTGACATTTTAAAGCGTGCACACAAGCAACCCCGCCAATTAGCAACTGATCTACCTATACTAATCATTGAGTTAAATTGCCCCCAATCTGCGAGTTAGACCCATTCTGTGCACATAATGAAATACCTAATGATGCATTAGAATATGCAGAAAACACATCCACATGAGACACAGCACAGCCGCTTGCGACAAGTGTGCACCGCGGCCCGGAGCTGCCGGCCCCGCTGCTGCGCTCTGTACTGCGTGTGCGGTTTCTGCTGCGGACCTGCGCCGGGCCACGGCCTGCTTTGCCCTGGACTCTCCTATTGGCTGAAATCACTGTCGTAATACCGTCACCGACAACCCGATTGGGTTTTATTTCCCCACAGCTGCAGCGGCAGCCATTTCACAAAGACTACAAACACTCGTATTCCTCACCTTTCCGCCGTTTCCTCTGGACGATCTTCCTAATTAGAAAAATACAATACGTTAAATTTCACGTTGAACAGCATTCCCACGGAACAGTTTCGGCACAGCCATTTTGAGCTGTACTTTCTATGCAAGAGAAAAGGGGAGAATGGCCAATTAAGTTGTTCATTTTTTCCTAAAGTTAACGTCTTGTTTTTCATGACTTAAAGAAGGAACTGGTGTTTTACTATATGCAACGTATTTAAAAATAACGATATTATTGGACGTTTTATTGAAGTTGCATATGAAGGACTGCCGAAACAAATCCCCCTCTCAACAAGAAATGGTACAGCTCAGACAACACTGGCTAATCTTCATCATTCTGGCCAATCACCGAGCGCTATAGTGTGGCGCCCAATCACAAGCAGGTGGGCGGGGTTTGCAGGCAGTTCTCCCGCCCCTAACCCTTAGTGTGCTGCTTGGAAAGGGCTGTGCTGCAGGTCTGTGCTGCAGGTCTGCGCTGCGCTGCGCAGAGTGCCTCCTGCGTCCTGGATTTCTTCTTCTGGGTCCAAGTACTATTTTATTCATTTCAGTTCTGCTATCCACACGGCATAACATCTGTACTTGGAACAAACTGGATATGATGTCTTTTGGAATTAGTCGAAGATCATTCGAAAGTTTTGGGTTCTAAACAACTTTTTGTTAAGTTCAACTGTGTTTGTCCTTTAATTGAACTCATGTGTGGGTTTGTATTGAGCCATGAGATCTACTGGAAGATGCATAGATATAATGTTACATGTAAATGATGTGAATTGGCAGGTACTGTAACTGCTGTTTGCAAATAAATGTGTATGTAAGCCTGATGCTTGCTTCATTGCTGCTGATATTCCTATTCAGAGTGTAATACGTGTTTATATCAAGGAAGATCAATTGACTAGCAACCGTATTGACGGTGGTGATTAAATTCAGCAGATAATTAAATGTATTATGGATTGGATTTGTAGTTATTTAATCAAAAAAATCCTGAAGATACAGAGTATCCAGTAGGAAACCTAGTAAAAGTAATTCTTGTGAAATGTGATGCTACATTTAGATGTTCTAATGAAATTAATCAGAAATGACACTTTCACATTAGCAAGGGAGTGAATGACGTCAAACACTTGGTTCCACTGCTAAGTCCATTAGCAATGCTTCATTGGTCATGTGTGAGATTATTTATTTTAAATAGTGTAAATTCAAAATAAACTACAAAACCTGCGGTACCTGGACTCCAATTCCATGTGGTCTTCTTTGAGATGATGATAAAGCTTCTTGATTGTCATTATCAATTATATTTCACCCAAAACAGTCATGCAAATGTACTGTGCACATTCCTGCCTTCCACCTTCTGGCCCCATCATGCAGTCAAAATCAGTTCTGGGAAGGCCACTGTGTGTTCTGGCTTTTGTCCCACCCAGGTTGTCCCTTAGTAGTAGATCTAATTGTTTAATTAGCTGGACATATTCAAAACTTCTGACCAGGCCTCCGAATGGTTATGGGTACTGTGTGTTTGGGACAAGTATGTTTTTTTTTTTTTAATTATCAAATGTAAAAGTCCTTGAAAAATGATGCATATCTTTGCATCTAAAAATAATTTTGATAAATTAAGTAAGAGAAAGATTAAGTGAGAATGAAAAGTAGAAGATACTGGGGCCCCTGAGAATTATTGAATTTTACATTCCTGATTTTAATGATGGTTATCATCTGATGTGAACTAGTGTGTAAGGCTTCTCCCACCCACAAAGGCCTCTGAGAGGGTAGCTGAGACTGTAGTAAATAAGAGCACTGCTTGTACACGTGCAAAATAATTAAATGGAGAGATGTAATTGATACACAAATATTTATACATATATACATATTGCTTATTCACATACAGTCATTTATTGTTACTTCTAGGTACCCCCTTCTAATTCAGTCAGTAGACAAGTGGTACATGTGGTACATATACATCAGGTGTCTGTTGCAATGCCAACATTTCAAATGAAGTAACGTCGTATAAAGTGGTATAAAGTGTGCTTCGTATCTATTTGAAATGTAGATGACATACTGTTTTTTGTTCAGTCAACTGGAAACGGTGCTTTTAATGTCTTTATACATGTATGAATCATAATACTTAAGTTTCCCCTAAATTTCCACTGATAAGTCACAAACATTATTGCTGAAGCGAAGACTACTTCTGAAGAAAACAAGTTTCACCTGTGCCAGTTTCTCTTTCGGCCTCAGTGATGTAACATAATTCAGACTGTTGCAATCCCACCCTGGATGCTGTTCCTTCAGCACTTCGTTCTTCGTTGCAGTCTTTCTTTCTCACAGTTCAAAGTTCTCTCTGTATTATGAATGTCCTTACTCTCATGTAATAATTCTTTCATATCTTCATAGGTGAGATAGTGATCTGTTCAGACAGAGGGTCACATTTACAAAGCATTTACATGCACTGTTTTGAGGTCTTTTAAGATGATAGGCACTATATGAAACATTTTTTTTTAAAATCATGCTATAGTTTGATTTCCATAAAAACATATTTGTATATGTAGTTGTAAGTATTAACACACTCCCATCATGAAGCATTTTTTTATTTTTATAAATGTTGCTCATTACACTGTACTTATTTATCTATTGTATATTGTCAGAGTTTGGTGAACACAGATTCAGCCCTGTACAGATGACTGAACCATACCAGGGCGTGATTGCATCTCTATTGATTTCTGTCTGAATATACTGAAACCTACATTCATTAAAAACATGCTAAAATGTTTTCATTTCAATCCGCTAATGACGTTTATCAGAGCAGGACCTTTCCGCGTTATGAAAGCACATGCTTGGTGGAGAGGCTGTTGTTTCTCAGTAGAATTGACATGCCTAGATGTGGTTGCTGCTCTCGCTTCATGTTTTACTCACACCTGGAAGTGAGACTAGAGCTGTGAAGTGTGCGCAGGTCATTAACACGGTGCTGCGGGGGTGCCAGGGAGTATTTGTTCACATTCACAGACTCTCAGGAGTTCCCTATCCGAATCAAGGCAGGAACCATGACACCTTGCTTTTTCCAACCAAGCTCTCAAAACTGCCGGACAAGGAGCCAAGAGAGTTTATGTGCACAGGTTGGAAGCGTATTCTGCTCTTCCTTATGCCACTAATATGGGGGGGTTGTCATTTACATCACATAAAACAGCTCTTCTCATTTACACTCTGCTCTCCCAATTTCCAGCCACTGATAATTCACCTTAGGTACCTCAACCCAGACATGGCAGTTATTGTGTATTGCTGTGAAAGGCAAATATCCAGTAATTGCAATGTCATATTTTGAAGGGCCTTACCAAAAGAAAGCATCCACCCCACTGCTAACAGCAAACACATCTGTTTTGTGTCTTTATTCTGCTCTTTTAATATTGTCCCAAATGTTGGCAAGATGTTTTTCTTCCTTTTCATTAATTTATCAATATTACATGTTTTGCATTTATCACAATTGTTAAACAAATTGGCAACAATGTATTTCCTGTGAATCTAATCAAGAAATCACAATCTTAAAAAAAGGCAGGTAAGGTGTATGACTGTAGAAAAATGGCGACACTATTACCATCTTCACTTTACCATTCCATATTAATAACTTGAAAAGTGGTGGTCCGATCGTCTTCAACCAGGGATCGGCAGTTGAAGGAATGTAATCCAACTGGTGGTTTACTCACTAAATACACCTTTAACTGCTTTACAGTTAACTTTGCAACTGAAGATCACTTAAATCATTAAGGATGAGTTGGAAAAAGGATTTGCAGTGAGTTGGAATACAAGAGTCAAGGTTCCCTACCCTTTTCATTAGTCTGCCAAGCCACATAAAAGAAGTGTACTGTACTACCAAGAAAAACGTCTTCTAAAATTAATTGAAGTGGAATTTAACTAGGCAAATCTGTGTGAAGAATGGTGCACTTGGTGCACTGGTTTCTTAGATATACTTCGGCATTAATTTAATATGTAGGGTGGCACAGAGAAGCGTTGATATCTCTGGAAACACATCTGTCGGCCGTGGTGATGTCTGAGCTGCTACTTGCTCTCTGTGCTTCTGGGTTCTGGTTCCTGGTCTCTTATGTTAATGTCCTGGGCGATCGAGCATAGTGTTGTCAGTGTGCGATAGCGCTGCTGCAGGGCATGTGCATTGCATTCACTTAACAGTCCCTTCAAACCACAATCCTCCCTGGCAGGTGTTTGCTTTCTACAGCGGCAGTGAGGCGAAAATACTTTTCAAAGAGCACACAATGCCCGCCGGTCGTGATCTTCAGGTAGTGCCGGCTGGCGATAACCCTTAGTTCCAAGATCCTACTGTTCGGAAACTGGTCTGACAGGCGTCATGTCCCTTTGGGATGCCCCACACTCCAGTTTAATGCATGTGAGAGCTCTCCAGAACCTCAAGTGCTGCTCAACAACAGGATCAGTATAGTGATTAGAGAGAGAAACTTCTTCTAATTTTCATTTCAGTTAGAACGTATAAAAATGGCACCTCCTCTTGTGTGAGTGGCAATGTGTGCCGAGCAGGAGAAACGCTACAGCTTGGAGGTCACTGTATGATGTCCAGGTTTCTCCTCTTGTTGGTTTATGTTGAGACTCCCACTTGTGGTATTTATTTGGACAGGGTTGGTTTGGATGCAGCTGGCAGGAGGAAATAGAGGGAATTCACTTCCTAACTCTACTGCACCATTTCAGTATAGTATTTATCGGTTGTATATTGCAAGGTAGGACAAGGAAGAGATGTCATTGGGGCTATTTGTTTCTGTAGTCATTGTATTATTCGTTTTGGCTTAATACTAATCTGAACTGGTGCTGTCATATTCAGATTCTTTATAAGAAGGCCGTCAAAGACTTCCAAAAAGTATATCTGTGTATCATGGGTTTAGGGAATGGATGTGTAATGAATTGCAATGGAGTCTGTGAGTGTCTTTTCTAGGTTCGGCTTGGCTCAGCTCACATAAATGTATATGTAGACAATAGATTTCCAGTCATTTTTGCTATAAAACATTGTTCTTGATGGTTTGACATTATGTAGAATATACATCAGCACCAATGTATTAAAAAAAACTGAGCTATAATGTGCTTGCAGGAATTATTAGTGTCCATTAAACAGAGCATATCATTAGCGATGTAGTTTTAAAGCAGTCCACCCAGATTACAATTTGACTGTAAAAATAAGTGATGGCAAAAAAAATGACTCATGTTGTACTATGGTGAACTGGTCTGAGTCTACAAATTGCAGCTTCCTGGCATTCCACCTTCTCTCATCACATCTTACAGAGCAAGATCGTCTGGGTCAGTTCATTATTGAGGTGGGCGACCTCAAGAGAAAACCAGGTGCCACGACAGGGTGTTGTAGTGGTGCGGTAGAACACTGCTACTTTGGAAACATAATGTTGGTAAACCAATGGAAGTATTTTGTTTGTGTGTAAATACGCCATGTTTTCAAACCACAAGACCTCCCTTCAGTGACAATAGATAACAGACAGCATAGAGGTCATTTTGTGTGAAAGGAAGAGTGACAATGTATTGGTATATTTAGGGCAAAAGTGTATTCATAGGAAAACAACAACACCTCTGATCGGAAAGAATCAAAGCATTGACCCACTGATATGGATGGAGCAACAATCAGAACCCAAAGTGCGATTCTCAGGCCTTTACAACAAACGGCAACAGTGAACATGAAGAAGATTTCACATTGAATTCAGTGTGAAGGCCTTTTATGGTGTGGAAAAGGATAGTGCCGTAGCAAGACAACTCCCCTGCAAAGTTCATTTGGTGTTCAGGTGTGTTTAACATTCACGGTTCCTCATTTCATAGACAAGCCACTGAAACCCCCCACAATTCTGCCTTCAGCCCCATTGGAATAAAAGATCAATCAATAAAAAGAAAGATGGCACACTCTGATTTTCACAGTGACGGTGCCTTTGACTTTCTCTTGGGTTTGCTGCCATTACTGCCGAGGCCCTGGTAATGTGCGTTTTTTTTATTTCCCATTTCAAAGACATGTGTTTTATGTAGCGACTTTCATGTCTGATGAGCCTTAGTCTTCAGTTGGGGAATGCGTATGTTTAATTTGATTTAATGTGAGGCTGCGTGCCCTTTTGATGTAGACTACAAATGAGGTATACCAATACATTGACTGAGGCAATATCTTAAAACCAGCCAGGTAACATATCATAGCATGGATAATAATAATAATAATAATAATAATAATAATAATAATAATAATAATAATAATAATAATAATAATAAAACGGGAAAGTGGTGGTAATGAAGGAAAAATGTATATTGGAAATACTGTGAAGAGGTAAGGATATAAACTAAAATAAATAAGTGCAACTATTACTACTGCTACTAAAAATGATAAAAATAATCTATACTAAAATATTTCATGTACATGTATGTATTTAACCAATACATTTTTTCAATAACATCAATATATTTTAGGTTTTCTTTTTTGTTTGATTTTTAAGAGTGAATGCAGTATAATTAGTATACAATACAGTACAAGATACAGCAAATGTAGCAAATACAATGCTTGTTGAAGCAAAAAGGAATCAAAGGGCCATCTCCTGTAGCCCACAGTGTGAATTATATATAAACACACAGAGAAATATGCAGTAATTGACAGTCCAAGTGTCTTCTTGCAAGAACAGTTAAGGCTGTGCCGTGTCTTCAGTCTAGAAGAGGGAGGATTACAGGATGCTGTTTGCTTGGACTGTTAAACACACGTATAATGTCAGGATGTTGCACACGTCCAGCAGCTAGCTCATATCTCAATGCATCAGTTCTGCAGCCAGAATAATTATACATAAAGTGTTGTTCCAATGCAATTATTATTCATCACCATACCTGAAGCCTGACCTAATTGTCCCAGCTGCCACATGCAGATCACATATCATAGGTCAATACAGATTTTTGGTCTCAGCTTACAGCTAAGAGGTGAGAAAAGAGGCACTTGTGCCATTACAGATACTGATCACTGAGTGCTGCTTACTGAGCGAGAAATTATTTGGAATAATACACTGGGAACACTTAAGTTTATAATTTGCCAATAACATACGTAATTGGCTAATACATTTGGCTTTATCAGTGCAAGTAGTAAGCAATGCTTGTAAATGGGCAATGACAGCTGTGTTTAACAAAACAAATCAGGTGGTAAATATTTATAAATGCATCGTCAATATGTAATTTGGTTTTGCTGCATGTTTTTGACGCAATCATAAATTGTCTTTTGCATCCCCTGAAGGGAAACATTTCTCCACTCAGCTCTGACCTCATCGGAGCATATTCTGCACATGCTCCAATCATTTGCAAAAGCACATACAAAATGTTTACAGCCAGTAAGATTTTGATGATGGTGTTACACTTGTATTGAGGATTTTGCTACAACAAAGGAAAAAAAAAGACATTTGTTACACATGCCTTTCATAGAGTATTAAACTGGAATTGCTCAACAGAGTTTAATCACTTATCATGACCACAGGGAAATGCAATTATAAAGTGACTACAAAGTACATATTAATTGATTGATAAGTTTAATCTTGTGTTGGCACCTTAGCCTCATGATTAGCATTAATTAATTCTTGTAACTTTTGTAATGTTGTCACTTACATTCTACTCATAAATTAATTAGCAGTTCTTCATGTTTAATATATGATTTTTTCAATGTTAATTATTTATTGAAAGAATATTCCGAGTTTATCCAGTCTAAGTAAAGGAACCTAAAAGAAAGGGGACATTAGGCTTAAGATGATGACGAACTGAAAATATTTTTGATTCTAATGTACAAGAGCCAAACGTTTGGTTATGCATTGGCAGCCCCGTTCGATAACAAATAAAGGCTCTGCGGGACACGGGCTCGAACATGTGGCGCCTGGAAAAAATAAAGTCGTATGTGATTTTATTGGATTATTGAGAACTTGTGTTACGAGAGAATAAATCACGGAGGAAACTCAGCCCTAATTCCTATGGCATTCCTTATCCTGGGGAACTTCTTCCAATAATGAAGTCAAGGGCCTTTATCCTCAAGAGTGGTAAAGCACTGAAATGAAACACTTATCTGAGCTTAGTTTCACTACAAGGTTATCAGGAAATGCTTCAGGTTGACCAATACATTAATTACAAACAGGAGCAATGTATAACCAGGTCAAGAGCCACAGAAATGCTTGTGGGCAAACACATTTTAATTTTATTGTATGGCAACAGTCAGGGAGGAAGGAGGTTGTCGTTAACGTCACTGCATCAGATCAGACCCTAGTGAACATATTCCCCATCCCCCATGACATATTTCAATAGACTATGGCCAAGGTGTGGCTTAATACTGAACTGTGTCTGCTACACTTGAAAAGCATGCTTCAAAACTATAATTACTGAGTTTAAAACAGATAGTCCTTTCAGGGAAAAATCCAATGGACATTAAATTGTATAGCCTTAAAGAGCAGTTACTTATAGTGAATCAATCCAGATTCACAGGCCCCGATTGTTATGAGGCCAGCTGATGTTTCCCTCAGCAAGTCTTCATATATAGCCGACCAATAACCATTACAACACTTGAATGTATAGCGCAGCATGAAACAATTCAGGTTTGTCTTGTTCTTTGGTTTAATGTGTAGGATGTCTGATTGTGAATAACAGTAGTAGTCGTAGTATACTGGTATTCAGCTTTTACCATGTCACTTCCCAGTTCAGATTGTAAAATACATTTAATCAGACAGAATTTCTAACCGATCAGAGGATTAATAAACTATGAGTTGCATAAAAAGAACAAAAAAGTCAGTCACCCAGACTTCACTATGATTTAATTATTAGACATATATCAAAGTCCCTGTATCCTCACTGTCTCTTGCTTGGAGAACTGATAAAAATGTCCTTCACTGAAGACTTTACTATTTACACTTCAAAATAAGTTTTACTCCCTGCCTTTAAGATGTCTAAAGTTATAAAAGTTATTGCATTTAAGACTTTCAAATTTAGTACATTTTGGAGGACAAACTGTTCTCCTTTCATTTAATAAATGAACTGGGTAATATGATGTTGGCAGATTTTCTTTAAAAACCATCTGTTGTTGATTTTGTATTATTCTTTTTATTATTATTTATTTATGTATGTATCTATGTATTTGTGATTCAGAGTACTATTGAACATGTTAACTTTTTTGCTAAATGTATACTGTCCAGGACCAGACCTTAAACCGTGCTCATGCTGAGTATATTATTAGTTTCCTTACTTCTTCCATCTGTGCATCTGCAGGAAAGAAGAACAAATGACCACTTCTTCTGTATTTACACTGTTTAATCGCTGTCCACTCTCATGCTATTATAAAAGCAAAATCAGAATTCCATGGTTGTGTCACATCAGTTTCTCAAACAGACGGCTGCATTTGCTGCCATTTCCTCGCCCCTATTTCAGACTCTTATGTGAAAAAACAAATGTATATACCGTTTCTGTCCTCTGTTTCCTTTACCAGTATTTAAAATGACCACCTTGATAGACTGTAAATTGTGAAATGGCACTCAGCTGACTCCCTAATACTCTAATTGTCAAAGCGCTGCCCTGCCTGTAATGAGATCCTCCCACAGCTGTACAGATCGAGAGTGTGTAAACAGACCGAGCTGGAGCTGATAAGCTGTTCTCAATAAAGGAAGTATATTCAGATAAAATACATGGTGTACTTTGTGATCACATCAGTGATTTAATAACATACATATGGACTCTTTACATTCTTATCTTCTTTAACACAATATATGTATATACACTAATTTTTAACGTTTATATTTTTTTAAACAAAAACATGCCAGGGGATAAATATTTCTTCTCTGTCTTGTTTTCCAGAAGACTGGCTTAAGTCTGAGTCTGGACATCACCAGGAAGATTACCAGGAATAGAAAAGATGGCGACAGGAGATAAAATGGTAGTATAAAATCAATGTTTTGAGGAAAGCTATGCGGTTGTTCTCTGCATGTGGGAGAACAAGGAGACTCTGCTTTCGTGAAATATGTGCTGACTGTTTATAACATGTGCGATATCCAAAGAGAGAAGGCCCTAGATAGGACAATGTCGTGAAAGTAACAAGCAAAGTAAGGAACAAAGAGAGGCATGTAAGTGAAATGTATTTCTGTAGTTGTTTTATGAAGGCCAATTGAAATAAAAGGAAGTTTTCAGGATGGATGACAGCCCAGTTCCACTATAAAGTGGCAGGCATTGATCCAGCGGTGGCTGTCAAGATGCTAATCATAATGTTTCCATGACATTGCATGTGTAAAATATACAGCGGTTCACATTGGAAAGGATTGCTGAGCTCCATCTGGGCACTACGTCCTATTTGGCATTGCACAGAGTTAACTACATAATTAGGATGGCATTCAGATATTGTGTCCATTTGCCCTGTGGATTTCACCTACAGGAACCAGCAGCCTTTAAACTGCTCAGTAATAATATTGTAATTTCCTTTTCTGGTTGGTAACAGGTGTCACTGCATAGACATTTCTCCCTGGTGAATTGAAGGCAACAGTGTAAACTCAGCAGTGTTCAGAAACAATGATAATCATATGCTTGCATCACTAGTTAAAGGAGGGGTTTTGTGGTAAAAAGTCATCTGCAATTTGTAGGCATTCATGTAAGGCATTTGGTAGTGAAATAAAGTTTAAATAAACATTTGAAATTTGATTTATTTAAATAATAAAATAACTATTCATTAAAAATAAATTAATGCTTGGAAGAAGAGCTATAGCATGCTATTTTTTAGTGCAATTTCAAATGTTCATTCAAGGCTGCGTTCTTTAACCAACACCATCTGCAGAGAGGCAGAGCAAGGTGCACACTCTTCAAGACAAATAGTAAAATACATTCTTGCTGCAGCTCTGAAATAAAACATACCATTGTTTTCTTTCCATAGTCCAAGTCCATCTTTTTTTTTTCAATTAGTTTTTTTTCTAACACAGGTGGCCATGATGTTTCATTCTTGCATTCCCTTGGTCCTCTTCCATATAACTTCAACCATTTATTTGATTTATCATTTTAAACCTCATCCCTGAACTGGCAACACTGCAACAACACCCTCTGATGTCATAGGTAATGATGAAGTTCTTATGGAATGGATCACAGGGTGCCTCACTGGGGTATCCAACGCCCCCTGTCATACTCACAACAGTCCAAGACAGGAGATATAGCAACACATGAGAATCATATATTTTATATATATATATATATATATATATATATATATATATATATATGGAGAGGGAAGGAGAGAGAGAGAGAGAGAGAGAGAGAGAGAGAGTCAGATATATACATAGATAGATGTACAAGACCAATGATGATAAAATTAATTGCTCTAATGAATACACAGGCACTTGACGTCATGCCTTATTTAGTAAAAGGACAATGTTCCATTGAAAATACACAAGTGTGGAGAAGAAGAAAACAGAAAAGCGCTTTAAATAATGATTTTTTTCTGATTTTGCCAGTGGTGTACAGGAGAGGATCCCTCAAGGCATTATGGACCATCAGGAAGTAACTTCCTCTGGAGCAGCTGATGCTCTAAGATGACAACACAGATGGCAGAGCAAAGCTGCATACTGCACCCCCGCACCATGACTCCACCACCATAATGTGTCCCCCAGGCTTTGCTAACAGCCTGAGTGAAACAGGTGAGACTCACTACTGTTAACATTAATCTCCTTAACGATTTCAGCTGTAGAGAAATCAATACTCATCTTCAGTAAGCAGCGTGATCTCTTAACGTAGTGTCCAGTATTTTATTCCCTTCAGTCACCTATGTAAAGCTGCATACAAGACTGTCATTTTCTTTTGATTTCACTAGAGGCAGAGACACAAACCTCCTTTTATGTAACATTAGTCCCATGACAAATAAATTGTAAAGAAAACATACATTTCACAGAACAATTGCATTAAGTTCAAGAAATCAAAAAACTGATGCATTTTAATTTCTCAAAGATCAAATTATTCAGTTCCCTGACTTGATAAGACCCAAAGCACTGTGTAAAGAAACTACAAAAAAATCTACATATCCAATAAACAGTTTCTGAGGTCACAATATTAGACTTAGACAACTATAATTTTCCCAGTGGAGAACTATTAAAGCCCTTTATTTCATCACTTCCTTCAGAAGGATATCTACTTCTAATTCTTATTTATGTGTAGTTTGATACACACCATTTTTATGCCAGCTAAGACACAACATCAGGTAATTAGACCAGTAAAGCAGTTTGAAAACAGCTCACAGGTGCAGTTTGATGAGTCCTGGTGTTTTGACTCTTGGAGCACAAAGCCAAGTCTCAACTAACTCTCAGAATACAAACATCTGACTAGGGAAAATAGATACAATTGAACAGAACTTGCATTCTGACAAGAGCTTCATTTTTTTTATCTGTTTCATTTGTAACGTATTTATCTTGTGTTTCTAAATATGGATGGCCTGCTGCCAATGGGAAAAATGTGTAGTGTTTTGGTCTGATTATAGACATTTCTTCAACTGAGCTTTTATTTTCAAAAGTCTTCAAAAATTCTACTTCATGCTACAGAAGAATCCAAGGAAAATGGAAAACATTCTTAATGTGCCTTTTTGTTTCCACTGGATAATAACCATTTTTCCAGCCTCTGTGTGTGGTTTGAAATGCTTCATCATTGATGTTTGCTGATGTGAGCTTTTTCTTCATCCAAGGACACAGTGTTTTCCCTTCTCCCATTATTTTCACTGCAAAGCGGTTATTGGTTCTGTATGGCACCTGGAATATGTTCAAACAGTGCAGGATGGAAAAACTATTATTTCCCATTATTTCAAAACTACACTTCACATCTCCCCTTGAATATTTCAGTCTGGTGTGACTATCAACATACACAAAGTCCCAGAGGAAAGTTTTCACACCTGTTGCTTGAAATGAGAAGATATATATATATATATATATATATATATATATATATATATATATATATATATATATATATGAAGATATATATATATACACTCACCTAAAGGATTATTAGGAACACCTGTTCAATTTCTCATTAATGCAATTATCTAACCAACCAATCACATGGCAGTTGCTTCAATGCATTTAGGGGTGTGGTCCTGGTCAAGACAATCTCCTGAACTCCAAACTGAATGTCTGAATGGGAAAGAAAGGTGATTTAAGCTATTTTGAGCGTGGCATGGTTGTTGGTGCCAGACGGGCCGGTCTGAGTATTTCACAATCTGCTCAGTTACTGGGATTTTCACGCACAACCATTTCTAGGGTTTACAAAGAATGGTGTGAAAAGGGAAAAACATCCAGTATGCGGCAGTCCTGTGGGCGAAAATGCCTTGTTGATGCTAGAGGTCAGAGGAGAATGGGCCGACTGATTCAAGCTGATAGAAGAGCAACTTTGACTGAAATAACCACTCGTTACAACCGAGGTATGCAGCAAAGCATTTGTGAAGCCACAACACGTACAACCTGGAGGCGGATGGGCTACAACAGCAGAAGACCCCACCGGGTACCACTCATCTCCACTACAAATAGGAAAAAGAGGTTACAATTTGCACAAGCTCAACAAAATTGGACAATTGAAGACTGGAAAAATGTTGCCTGGTCTGATGAGTCTCGATTTCTGTTGAGACATTCAGATGGGTTGAGTCAGAATTTGGCGTAAACAGAATGAGAACATGGATCCATCATGCCTTGTTACCACTGTGCAGGCTGGCGGTGGTGGTGTAATGGTGTGGGGGATGTTTTCTTGGCACACGTTAGGCCCCTTAGTGCCAATTGGGCATCGTTTAAATGCCATGGCCTACCTGAGCATTGTTTCTGACCATGTCCATCCCTTTATGACCACCATGTACCCATCCTCTGATGGCTGCTTCCAGCAGGATAATGCACCATGTCACAAAGGTTGAATCATTTCAAATTGGTTTCTTGAACATGACAATGAGTTCACTGTACTAAACTGGCCCCCACAGTCACCAGATCTCAGCCCAATAGAGCATCTTTGGGATGTGGTGGAACGGGAGCTTCGTGCCCTGGATGTGCATCCCACAAATCTCCATCAACTGCAAGATGCTATCCTATCAATATGGGCCAACATTTCTAAAGAATGCTTTCAGCACCTTGTTGAATCAATGCCACGTAGAATTAAGGCAGTTCTGAAGGCGAAAGGGGGTCAAACACAGTATTAGTATGGTGTTCCTAATAATCCTTTAGGTGAGTGTATATATATATATATATATATATATATATATATATATATATATAACAGAATGTTAATGCATGTTTATGTCCCTTGACATAAAGCAATATTTTGCTAAAACACAGAACTCAGGTACACAGGTCTGGGAATGTGGGCAATCATGAAGAATTACTTCCTCTCCTTGAAGATAATTTACATCCCTGGAAGTTTGCAAATGCTTTTGCACAAGGCAGGTGAATACATAATATTTAGTGTCTTGTTAAAGTAACTCCCTATTATATTTAATTGTTTTCATATTAATTTCTTGTAAGATTGTTATATTTAACAAGAATGAAACACGTGTTTCACTGATGGTGGAAATACTGTTTGGTTAATGTAATATTACCCAAATGAAGACAAAACAAACAAAAAAAAACAGAACAAATTAAGGCATATAGACCAAATCAAAATGTAGACCTAGCTGCCGACTGCTACGAACATAAGAACATAAGAAAGTTTACAAATGAGAGGAGGCCATTCAAACCATCGTGCTCGTTTGGTGTTCATTAATAACTGAGTGATCCAAGGATACTATTCAATCTATTTTTAAATGTTCCCAAATTTTCATCTTCAAACCACATCGCTGGGGAGTTAGTTCCAGATTGTAATGCCTCTCTGTGTGAAGACGCCTCTCATTTGTGTCCCCGGGTCCGTGTGTCCCTGCTGATCTGGAAAAGCTCCTCTGGTTTGATGTGGTCGATGCCTTTCATGATTTTGAAGATTTGAATCAAGTCCCCACGTTACCTGCATGTAATACCTTGCACTTGTCCACATTGAATTTCATCTGCCAGGTGTCGGCCCAGAACTGAATATTATCTAAGTCCCTTTGAATAGCCTGTGCTGCCGAGATTGTATCTGCTGAGTCACCTATTTTAGTATCATCGGTAAATTTGACAAGTTTGCTAACTATCCCAGAGTCCAGATGATTAATATAGATTAGAAAAAGCACAGGCCCTAGTACTGATCCCTGTGGAACTCCACTAACAACCTCACTCCAGTTAGAAGCAACTCCTCTAATCGACACCCTCTGTTTCCTATACATCAACCAGTTCACTATCCATCTACTTACATTACCCTGAATGCCTACAGCTTCCAATTTGAGGATCAGTCTTTGGTGTGGAACCTTATCAAAAGCTTTCTGAAAATCTAAGTATATCATATCATATGCTTTCATGTGATCTACAGCTGCAGTTGCATGTTCAAAAAATTATAATAAATTATTAAGACATGATCTGCCTCATCTAAACCCAGGTTGACTATCTCCAAGAATATGTTTTTAATAAGATGCTCCTCTATTTTCTGTCTAATCTTTTTTCCAACATTTTACAAGTGATGCAGGTGAGACTGATTGGTCTGTAATTTCCTGGCTCAGTTTTTTCCCCTTTCTTGTGGATTGGTGTGACATTTGCTGTCTTCCAGTCAGTGGGCACATCCCCTGTTCTAAGTGTCTTTTGGAAAATTTGAGTTAGCAGCCTATAAATAATTTCCCTAATTTCTTTAAGCACTGTTGAAATATACCATCTGGCCCAGGTGATTTGTTTGTTTTTAATTCTGCTAGTCCATTCAGTACCTCCTCCTTATTTATCCTGATCTCTCTTAGGGTTTGACTGGACTGATTGTTAACCTGTGGCATCTCATCTGTTTTTCTAGAATATTTGTCACATCTTGTTCGTTTTCCAAGATACTTCCACATTTGTTTTTTATCTGTTTCACTTCCTCCTTTTTTGACCTCTTGCTGTTGTAGTATTGAAAAAAGCTCTTTGTATTAGTTTTAGCTGCAAGAGCTATGTTTCTTTTTATTTCTCTCTTTGCTTTCCTGATCCCTTTCTTAAGATTTCTTTGCAGTTCAACATATTCTTTGTATTTTGTTTAATCTCTATCCCTTTTATATGCGCTATACAACATTTTATTTCTATTAAACCATTTTGGTCAATGTTTTTTGGTCCTCAATTTGTTAAGTTTTGGTACAAATTTCTCCTGAGCCTCAAGTAGTATATTCTTAAAATATAACCATCATTTTTTCAACTGCTCCAGTCTAACTCTTCTAAGTCCTGCCTCATACCACAAAATATCAAATAAATGCATGCACACTCTCCAGTTGGTTCCCTGACAAACTGAGTTAGAAAGCAGTCATTTACCATCTCAACCATTTCTATTTCTGCTTCTGTAGTCCCCACTGGGCTTTCCCAGTCTATGTTTGGGAAATTGAAATCCCCCATTATAACACCCACATCCTTGCTACATACAGTCCTGATTACATTGTACAATGCAACATCTTTCTGAATATCTGAGTTGGGTGGTCTGTAACCTCAAAATACCACTAATCCTCCAGATCTTTTATTCAAAAGTTTGACCCACAAAGATTCTGTTCCGTTACTGGGATCTAATTTGAGTTCTTCTGCCACAATGTCATTTCTGATATATAATGCTACCCCACCACCTCTTCGATTTTGCCTGTCCCTCCTAAACTGTGTGTATCCTTTCAACTTAATTTTCTGTAAGCCATGTTTCTGTCACTCCTACAACATCATAGACACACGCCAGCACTGTGGGTTCTAGGTCTAACATCTTGTTCCTTATACTCCTGGCATTTCTAGCTCTTGGGGTGTCTCTAGGGGTTGTGCACCCTTTTCTGCGGTTATGACCTACTGTAATCCAGCAGTTTTCTACGCTGTCCTGCTCTAAGGTCTCAACTCTCCTAGGTTTTGGCGTGCACACCATCTCTCTCATGGGCTGATAGACTAATTCTTCCATATCACTAATACAGCGCAGATCAACGAGCTGAGCCTCAAGATCACTGGCCTTAATCTCTAGGATTTTGCAAGTTTTTTTTTTTTTGGGCTCTTGGTGAGCTGCTTGACTTTTTTGTCACTGAGAAACAGCACAGCTCTTTCTCAACAGGTGCTTTATCTACCTGCCCCCAATTCACACCTAACTGTCTCCAACTGGATCCACCTGGCACAACTCACTGAACTGAAATCCTGCAGGTCCTAGACTAAATCACCTTTCCTTCAAACTATTTACTTTCACCAACTCAGCAGCTGTACTGAATTGACTTAAATAACAGCAAATAACAGACACAATAGTTTGTCCTATTTATAAATAAAAACACAATTAGGGACAAGTTTATAATTTGTGATTTGCAAGTAGGTCCAAATGGTGGTTTGGTCAAGGCCTAAATCTGTTGTAATGGGAGACTAGAATTTCTGGAGAAGAAGGACAAAATGATTCGTTTTACATCTGAAGTGTAAGGATAGTTTGAGACAAAACATAACCTGCCATTTGTTACTGAAGATTTTCAATGCAGCTTCAGCATGTCAGAGAAGAAGAAAACTGTCCATAGAGTGACTATAGTGTAATACAAGGAAGAGATATGGCACCAGGCAGAATACCAACTCCTAGGGACATTTGATAGTCATCAGGTACAGGAATAGCTCAGTGAAGCTGCAAAAGTTCCTCTTGTGACCTGTAATTGACCATTAGGCCTACAACATAAAAGAGCATTGGTGTTTTAAAATAAATCTTGCTTCTGTATCATGTGATTTTGTTTTTTCATATTTCTGGTATGCATTTGTAACATGTGATTTAATTACTGCCTGTGGACACCAAAAAAGGTTTTGGAGCAGCTAATTGAGCACTAACCTGATGAGAATTATTTTAAAGAAACACACAACCACATGATAAATACGACCTTTGCATATGAGAACAGCGAGGCCATTCTTTCTATGGAGTATTAAATCCATGCAGAACATCCCATGACTTGCACTGTAACAGCACTCTGGCTACTAACTATTATATATATATATATATGATTATAAATATGTTGATAACAATCCTAGTTTAAAAAGGGTTTCAATAATTGAAGATACAATATTAATATTGAAAATGGTGGGTCACATAATGTCAAGGTGAGGTACACACTTGTTTAGATACTAATACAGTTAACCTGTTGATTTGTCAACTCGTTCTATTTTTTTCACACCTGACCATAACAACTACGGCCATTACTGTATAATGAATTGTTTAAAACATAATAAAACGTAATAATCAAAATAAAATGTCATGATCCTAGGATCCCTTGTTCTGGTCTCTAAAAACTAAACAACAACAACAAAACTTTTGTAGCTGGGGTTATTTCCTAAAATAATGAATTGCTTTATAACGACCTGCCTTCCAGGTTACAACAGTAAGATGGGAACAAAATAAAACTGTGTATTCTATTCACTGCAAGTGGTCAAGTGAACAAATTATACATATATTCTACATATATTCCTGTATACCATACACTACATCCCTGCTTATTTGGTACAGAGTGAAGACATCAACTCTGGCTGTGCAGCAAACAAATACAAATTAAAAAAATCTAAGTTTCTGGTTTGCAGGCATCCTCCATGAAACTCATATCTGAACCGAAAGTTAATAATCCTGTAATTAAAGAACCACATGCAAGATGAGGACTCAGTTGTGGATTCTCAATATATTAGGAAAGGCACAATGTGACACCTACATCAAATTGTGTTCTTGTGAAGGACAGACTGTGAGGCTCGTCGCAGTGCAGAACTCTGCCCCTTGGAGAGGCGCCGCTGACCGGGCACTGAGAGAAATGATCGAACTGCAGAGGGTGGCATGCTCCTTCTGCAATTAAAACTCGACCATCACTCTTCACCGATGCACCCTGCAGAAGGTCAGTCATAGAAAATGTAGATTTTTGCTTCTAAGGTGTGTTCACTTTTTAACTTAATGTGCATTTCCCTTAGGTGTCTTCTCTTTCAGAAATAGATGGTTATTTTATGTTTTCAAATGGCTTTAAATGAAAACTGGTATTTATTTTAAATTAACTTATAATGAAAAGTCCCAGCACTTTTTAACCCTGATTTAGAGCTCAAATGCAGTGGTACCAGGTACAGTGCCAGGTGGCACAACAAAGAGGACATCATCTAAAATATTTCCCTATATTTTACCCCTGAGGCTCAGATAACATTATTATTTGAAAAGGGTGGGTACTGATATTTGATCAGAAAAAAAGAAACGGACTTTTGGATCCTATTTGACTTCTGTTGTATTTCCCCCCTAAGAGGATAACGTGATTTAAACATACAGACACACATACATACATATCTGACCTGGAGCATCTTGGTACAATTAATTAAAGACATATGGGACTGTTTAGGAATAATAATAGACTTTATTGAAAAACAGATATGAAAATAAATTGAGGGAAATGTGTGATAATTGCTTGTATTTAGTCTGTGCCGGTAGATAGAGAGAGGATGATAAAGAGATAGCGGTTTTCTCACACACTAAACAACCTTTTAATTCAATATTTCAGTTGCATCCAGAAGTATATTAATCTCCACCCACAGTGGCAGGCTGGTGTAACACTGAAAGGACCCCTACTTCTGTTCTAACCTCGCTAACAAGTATCGCCTGTGCTGTGCGTGTTGCAAAGTTTGCCTGCTTGTTTCTTGAAACCGATGCGAGTTCAAGTCAATGCTGTGGATCAATGGCCGCCAGCCCAGTGCGGGTCGTGTCGCTGCTCGCCCGGGGCCGGACGGGCGACAGCCAGGTGTCAAGCGGGCCATCACCTGTAGGGCTCAGCCGGTGAGTACGACAGGTCTGCGTGTACGAGCTAAAATGGCCTGGCCATGCCCAGCAGCACCGCAGCACCGCAGGTCTCTGCTTGCAAACCACGCTACTTCTCGGCAGCACTATAAAGGGTTAAATAAATGCATCCTAACATTTGCTTTTTGACATTCCCCGTGCAAAGTGCACTCGGTGGAGGTGGAGGTGGATGTGGAAGCACACCCTGCTTGTGAGTAGTTACTTCTCCAGAAAGAGCACTTTCGTTTCCGGGCTCGCTCACTTCATTACCTGCGACTTCTCTACTACCAGCGAACTCCTGTCCAACTGCCAGTGCCAGTCCTCGCAATTTGCAAACCCACGCACACGCACACGCACACGCACACGCACACGCACAGCCCCCCAGCAGCATGCCCCCCCACCCCGCGCGAGCCCCGGGGACCGGACAGAGCGCGCGCCCGGGCGGGTGAGGTGTAGAGCCGAGAGAAGGTGATGTCGTAAAGCGGAGTGTCGTAAACCAGGTGCAGGGAGGGGAGGTGGAGTGCAGGCAGGCAGGCAGGGAGGAGGGAGGGGGGGTATGGGGGGGCGAGAGAGAGGAGGTGACTCTCCAGCAGCATTTAGACACAACGAAAGGATCATGGCGGATGGCCCCAGGTGTAAGCGCAGAAAACAGGCGAATCCGAGGAGGAATAACGGTGAGTAAAACTCCGCCAGCGCCCCGGCCACCCTCGGGTTAAGTGGGCAGAGAGGTGCCCTCCTGATCCCCGACGCCGCGCCGGCCGCAGGACGCCCCGCACCCCGTTTTTTAGTGAGTCAAAGTGCAGGAAAGTAGAAAGTAAGCGCTGTGTGAGATCCCTATGTGCTGCACCGTTATACCTGGCTCGCTTCTCTCCCTCCGCCTAGCGGTTCACTGCTCCCTGAACCGTTATACGCACCTAATCCCGTTATACTGGGCTGCCTTTTGTTTCCCCCTCCGCGCTTGCTGTTGACTTTAATTTCTTCCTCAGGGATGGACGCCGTGTGGATTTGTGTAACTTTGGACGGGACTGTTGAGTGTTTTTCTCTCTCGCAGCTTCGTGCTGAACTGAAACTTATTACCTGCTTTTCAGCGCAGTGCAAAACAACTCTCCGGCACTGCGTCGGCTGCAAAGTACAATAGCGCTTCTTATATTGGACATTTGTACAGCCCGGATCCACATCTGCAGCTTTATAGTATTTTTATTCCACTTGTGCGAACTTCTTACCTGCATTGGGTTTTTTTTTTCCCCTCGGTGGCACGAATGCGTTGAACAGTCGCTGCATTGACTTTAAAATCGACATATTAAAAATGATTCTGCTTATTACAGCTGCATTTTAAGTTTATTCTTCGGTCTCTGGTTCCGGACCTGACCAGGTTGCTTATAAGTGCCCAGATAGAGATAGGTGACATCTTTCAGCACGGGCTCCGTCTTTTGTTGCAGTGTAAGAAAATAAGATCTTCATTTAGCACGCAAATGTTGCAGCAGGACAGAGACACATGCATGACTTTAAAAAGTGAAAAGCAAATACTGCGGTAGTCCCCCCCCTCCCACCCCAACCCAGTTTGGCTGAAGGATACCTGTTAGTATTATACGTGCTGGGTGGTAACGTTGTGGAGAAAAGAAAGGGGCCCCTTCTGTCTGATCCTCTGCTGCAGTCTATATAAGGGCTACGTTTCTGGAGTAGTGGTGCTGCTGCGAGCGGGTCCACTCCACTCAGAGCTGTGCATTTCCAGGGTGGCGTTATTGCACAGCCCTGGACCCATATTGTGTCATTTCTTGTTCTTGTAATACACATGCACAGTTAGCTGTTGGAGGTTGTGGGTAGGATTGTGCGTGTGGAATCCAGCCCGGACGGAAAGAACGTGGTCCAGAAACATTCTGTCATTTGCATAAGATACAAAAGACAGAAAGTTTACTCACTTGTATTTAAGCATAGACTCATTTTATGTCAACAAACCTGCAAGTTGTGAAGTAATATATTATAAAGTTGTACATCTGGTTTTAGTTGAATGTATTTAAATCCGGCGCTAATTGTGTTCCCTATTTAATTAATATATAATATTTTTGGGCGGATTGTTTTTATGTTCAATTACACAATTGTTGGCAAAGAGATACCATTGGCTAATTTAATCGGATCGTACTTAATTTGCTTGCTTTTCAGGATTAACATTCGCTTTAGTTTTATTAAAAGTATTATTTTTTATTATTATTATTATTATTATCATTATTTCGGATTAGTATTATTATTATTTGTAAGCTTTGGGGCGTTTAATGAATGTTGAGTAGCAAAAGAAAAGAGGCTTTTCCTGCTGGCTCTGACGACATGTGTGTGACATATTAGTGCTGAGCCACCCAGTGTCTGAACAGGAGCTGTAAACATGTTTACCTGAACAGGAAAAAACCGGGGCTTTGCTCTTTCAAATATCCTCTGTCAAAAAAGCAAATCTGCAAATCTAATTTCGGGAGAATTAAATCCACAGACTGTGAAAAGGAATCGTTTCATGAAAACTGATCTCTCTTTGAAAGCAGAAGGGAAAGAGATTCCTAAACGCTGCAGCAAATGGCAACTTGTGCAGGTAGAAAAAAAGATGGTGTTTAGTTTTCTCCTGCATGCTGTCAGCTCCCTTCTGTCTACTGGCTTCATCTCATGGGAGGGATTTATTTACCACGCTTGCTGTCGTTTTTTTTTTCCCTTTGTGTTTTAAATCAGCAGAAGTGATTTGTGTCCATTGCTTTTCTTTGACAAACGGATTTGTGCAATGCATTTTATTGTACGTACTGCCTGATGTCTGCTGTAGAAAAAAAGGCTGGTCGAAAAATAAAAGTGGTGCATAAGGTGGTTGCAAATGACATGTACTTTCCATTTGTACGGGTCGGTACGGTTCTGCATCACGCCCTTCAATGTTTTTCCCTTCATTTTTCCATCTGTAACGTGTATCATTTCCTGAATGAACAGGGGGAATGGCGTTTTGATTTAAACCGGTACTGCAGTGCATGCGGTGCTGCCTTATAATATAGGGAGACGGGCCAGGTAAGCAAGGTGATACAACACCTACAAAGGTGGTTGCAAGTTATTATTATTTTTCTCTCTTTACAGTATTTTAGAAGGGATTTGTTATTTCAATAGATTCATATGATGTGGTCATTTTTGATTCTGATATCATTCTAATTATAATGATGTAACTGGTAGATTTAGCCCATATTTGTAGTGTGGTGTTGCATAGCTATCAGTATCAGACGTTAACATACATCATTGTATGATAAATGCTTGCAATGTATGTATTTTTATTTTTATTTTTTTCCATAATCATTGTGAAATCCTAGTTCTCCCTTCCCCCCCATGTCATTTCTGAAGGTGTAGAAAAACAACACTTGACACATTATAACGCTGAGGTTCTCAATAATTAATTGTATTCTTATGTGAATTTGAAAATGAATCATATGGAATGAAAAGACAGTTTGAACATTATGCAAGGTTGAGTTCATTTTCGAAAGTGAAAACCTTTGGTTACATATATGAAATGAAAGTATAATGTTTGTATTGTGTGTGTTTGTGTGTATGTGTGTGTGTGAGTGGAAGACTGAAAGAAGGACGAGGGTTGTTTTTATATACATTTGAAGCTTGACAGCTCTAATTCAGTTTATAAGTACTGTGATTTAACCTGAATGTGTGTACCACCTCCATATCTGTGCTTACCTTTACACCATTCAGTCATCGTATTTACTGTTATGTAGTTACCTCTTCTTGTCAGTCCAGTGGTAAAATCAAATTATCTGTCCATAATTGAAGGGTGTGCAGTTGGGCAGTCTGTGCAGAGGGGTGGTAGCTGGATTTGAATGTTGATTAAATTCACACACCTCTTATCTGTGGAGTCACCAGTGCAGTCAATTTGAAGGTCCTGGAGTGCCTCAGTCCCAGTGGACGCACCACATCCTCAGGATTCTTCAGAGTTAGGCGTGATTATAGGCAGTGTGGTTATATCTGGTAACTCACTGGATAGGAATGGAGTATGTTAATTAAGCAAACTGTTGGTAAACAGTGGACAACATACCTAGGAGATGACTCTTGTTTAAAGTAGTTATTTGTCATCTTGAATCATTGACTGGAAAATTAGTTTTGCCCTTGGGCACAAGGTGGCACGGACCCCAGCCCTGGATTCCCCTCACACCTACAGGTGGTCCAGCAAGGTAGAGCTTGATGGGCCAACATGTGCTGTGGCTGCCTTTGATTTGCTCAGTCTCTATGTAGAATGAAAGTAATTTTGAAATTGTTTTATCACTTTAGTTTTTATCACTGAGAAAAGGGTCTCCGAATGTGCTCCGCCCAAAGGATTATGGGGATTTGCAGTCAAGTAATATGAGTATTGCGCTCTTGACTCTCGTGAATTGTATCTGCTGCAATACCACAGCTACCTCTGATTTGACGAGGAAATACTGACCACCTGCATTATAATAAAGCTGTATTATGAGAGAGAATGTAGGCCGTGTGTTGCTGCTGGATTGGAAGATGCAAGCTTTCAGTTGCTGGTGACTCGATTCTGTTCACCCAACCCCACAGATAAACGTGAGATCAGATCATTGGTGTAAACATCAGGGTGTTAACAACTGGCAGGATGGCAGGTGTTGGCAATTTCGGGGATACTGGAGTTCTGTGTCATAGCTACTTTATCTGTTCCCTTTAGGTATTGCACTCTCTGTAGAATGGTAATTTAAGACTGCAATTTGGGAATAGAGGAATGCAGTCCATGTTAACATTCCTTGCAAAATAAACAGACTAGCCCTGGACCAGCTTTGTAGCTGGTTGAAACAGAGCTATTAACCTTCTTTGAAAAGGAACTTTTAAAGATATTTTCAGGGTACGATTTCCCTTTGAAAATAACCGAGGAAGATGTTGTGGGAAAAATCATATTTCTTGCTGGTGACAATGGAATCTAGTAGCAAAAAGTTGGATGGAACTTTATTTGGTGGGAAAAGTTTAATTTGTCTGATTGTTCCTATTGATTTGTTGTACCACAGATTCTGAATTTAATCAGATGCTGTAAACATCTGTGAGAAACAGTGTTAAGAGGCCTAGAGCTTTTCCTCAAGGCTTGAATAGTTCACACCCTGTATTCCGGGGAGGGGAGGCTGAATGCAGTCTACCATTTTCAGTTTGAAAAAGCCATCTGCTAACATTTAAAAGGTCTACCCCTGTTGTGTGGAGTTTAGTAAAAGAGGAAATTTTCATTTATCTGGCTACTTTTGAGCAACTTCCTTTCTTTCACAGGAAAGTGCCAAGTCAGAAAATAAGGAACACTCCTCCTGCCCCCCCCCTCTTTTTCTCTTTTATTATTCGGTGGGACACAGTAGCCAAGGTACCGTTAGGTGACCTTTGACCTAGGCACCCATGCATGCTTTAGGTATGATTTCACTTTCTCCCCATTTCTTTGTGAATTTGAGAGCATGTCAAATTGTGTATGTGTTTAGGTCCTTTTAATGAAAGGACCCAAAGCAATAACAAAGCACCGGGGTTGTCTCGGGCATAATCCCCACGTTTATCTTGTTCATTATATTGTTTGGTGGGGGAGGGGGTTGCTATGCTTCCTGAGGTGCTGGTGTGGGCAGTAAGTAGGAAGGTGATCAGTCTTTTCTTCTGGACTTTGCATAACAACACTGGTCTCCCTCGAGATTTGCATGAATAAATGTACGGCTGGCTGGTTAGCTCCCTGTCTTTTGTGCATGATAACTATTTGCTTTCTCCTAAGCACCATATAGCAGAACAAGACTATTAATTGTTTAATTATTAGAAATCGGCAAAAGAGCAGCATCTCATGAGTGTTACACCACCGAGGGAAACACAAGTACGCATTATTCACTTCAGGGGCACAACATTGTTGCTTGAATGTTGTAAAATGTGGTATGTATTTGCAGCTGTTCTGTTGAGGGAATAAATAGCAGAGCTGTTACTGTGGTAAATTAGGCAGCATATTTTTAAGGGGCAAGAAGTGGTGCAGCATATATATATTTTGTTTATCCTTTTGTACATGCTTGACACAATTTAGTTTACTCTGTGCATTAAAGCAAAGGGAATACAAGTTTGTAAGTCAATAAAACCATATTGAATTATAAGACATGCTTCATAATTACAATACTGAGCGTTTAAACTGTGGGAGGCCAGAATTCTGACTACCAAATGTGCTTATCTGTATTTATAAGAACCCCTTTTTATATAATGTTTTATTTGCTGCCTCGTTGGAATTGGTAGTCCATTTTTTAAAGATAATGATCAATATTAAAGGAAGTGTAGAACTGATGTCAATATATATTAAAAAACAGGCTAATTGCTCAGTTCATTTCTTTAGTATGGTGAACAAGTTGAACAATCAGAAAATTTACCTTAACTTCGAAACTATTGTTTTTTCAAACTGAATGGAATAGGCCTAGGCAAAAGTTTGAATTCAAAGAAAGATTGCCCAACCCTTTTTATTTTTTTTAAACGAACCCAATACTTTCATAAACAATACCAATAATGCATTTATTTATCTGTTTGTTTTCAGAAGTGCATTATACTCATTCACACAGCATGGTTCATTCAGTTTCTTTGACAAACGTTTTTTCAAGGCATTTCACTCTCCTAAAAATAAATAAATAAACCAAACCTTAAACGTATGTCTTTCACGCTCACATTATACTCAGTTGGGTTGCTTCAGTGTGAATAAAATCCATTCCCTCTTTGCCATATTCTCTGCTTTGCCAAGCCAACAAGTGGGTTAAAATGTATAAATTATACCATCACTGGTTGCTGCGCCTCATCTCTGTTTAACCCATACTGGTACACATGAGGTGTTTGACATATATTTATGAGTCATATTCTTAAGCCATTAATATGCCAGTGACATTCAAATGTATTACTAGTTAACTATCCCAAGGGAGCATGGATTTAACCTCAAGATTACTTTTCTTACAGATTTCTCACCCGTTTTGTAAATGAACTAAATTAACAAATTACCTTGATTGCCATTTATGCAGTGTTTTTATTGCCAAGGCAGACAAATGTAATATTAAAAACATGCTTCCAGAAAAGACAAGGAGTTTTCCGAGGAGTTAACAGCAAGAATGGCAATCCATAACGATCTTAATTATTTTTTTTGCTAAATCTAAGTCAGTTTCATTTACCTCCTGGACTGCAGTTCGATGTGCTTTATTGAGTTTTGTCAGAATGAATGCTTAAATGAGCTATTGTGTGTTAAGGCTTAGAGAGAGAAAGCCCAAGGAGAAAAGACCTAGTTACCTTTGCAGTTTGCCCGCTCTACCTCATACACTTTCTGTTTCAGAAGAAAGGGCCCATTCACTGGCCTCTGTATAGGCAGGGAGTAGTCTTTTCACACTACGCTTGTGGGAAACTTCTCTCCATACTGTGCATTTTATTTGCATATGTCTATTCTTTTTTTTTTTAAAGGCCTTTAAGACATTAAGGGATCTGTAGAACATTCCAAGAATGTATTAATTTCTGATGCATTTTTTCCTGCTTAGCCGAAGTGCAGAATTATGGTGGCTACTTTAAAGTTGTTTTTGTATTTTTATATTTATATATGTAATTAATGTAATATTACAATTTTATTATTTTTGTTTTACAAAACAATCCCACTTTTGTATTCACATTCCTCCAAATGGGAGGTTTTGATTGCAGATTAGCAGATAACAGAAATAAATAAATAAGTAATGGCAAACATACAAAGTGAAATATTATGATTTTGTTTTATGTGTTGGGACTGATGGTAATAAATACACACCTTAATGCATACTGTCTGGATTTGAACTGTGTTGTCTGAAGGACAGAGGTATATAGGAGATGGTTTGTGTGCAGTAGGTGTATTTAAAAGAAAACATCCACTGCTCGGGTGTGAATGAGTTGAAGCCATTCAGTTCGTCAACACCCGTCCATGTTTTGGGGGCGAGATGGATCCTAAAATAACTTCCAGTCTGTTCTGAATCTTCCCAGTGTGTCAGTGCTGCTTAGCATGTGCTTAATAGACCACACACTCAAGTAATCATGCCAAAATCCCCCTGTAAAATCGGCAGTTTTATCTGATAATCATTTTTTCAAATGTTAAGTGTCTTATAGATCTTTATACAGGGAGTGTAGTCGTTACATTCTGACTTCAACAAATATGTAGTGATTTCCATGAGACAAAAAGTGAGATTGCCTTGAAGACATGCAAGTATTGTGATATGTCCATTAAAAATAATACTTTTCCTAAGTTGGAATTCAAATCCTCCAAAATCTGGAGGAGTGACAGGAGTGATCCTTTTAAATGTGGAAATAAACTGCTACAACTCAGTGTGTACAAGGAAAACAAGCCCGGTAATTACAACATTAGTCATATTTAGCATAACCGCGTTGTGATAACTTGACTATCTTCATTAACTGTTACATGAAGGCCCCACATTATTGTAAACTTCCTGGGATTGACTTCAGGGTGATTTCTGCTAGTGTCCATTAACCATGATCTTTCCATTATGTATTCAGTAGAAATTGGAGCCCTAGTACTTAGTGATTAAAATATGAATTGTATCAAAGAGCTTACCCTATTATAAAGTCATGTGTAATAAACCAAAGCTAACAGGTTAATGTAGTAAATATATAACAATGCGTATAAAAAGTAGTTATTATGGCATAATAAAACATGTTAAATCACCTGTTACAATAAAGGTAATAATGCAGTATCGCCAGTGATTTTCCCAAATTAAGAAGCAAGTCTTTTTTAACTACTTTAATGACGTGTATTTTCTTGTCTGATTAAGAAGCCAGTCAGCATGCTGGAAGTGAAGACTGGTGTTTGTGTGAAGAATAAACACATACCATTATGAGGGGTTATTTCCTTTTACCTCCTGTGCCAGCTCATCTTTGTCTGTGTCATGGTGAACACATGTGGTGGTGCTTAATTCCCAGCCGTGATCAATTCCCACGAGACCCAAAGAGTTCTGGCCAGCAATGGAGCTTGAAAAGACTTAAGCAGTTTCCCCCTTTGTCAACATAAATCAGAGTCAGACAGGTGGGTTAGGTGTGATACCTCATTAAATGCACCCCTGAGTTTTTATTTTTTACACAGACAAGCATGGCTCTATGAGGCAAAAAATTAAGACCTATAAATTTTTTCATTTTTCAAAAAGGTAGAGACAAAAGATGAAATGCCATTGCACGAGATGGTTCTAGTTAATTGTCTTCTTCTGGGGTACTTGTGTGTGTTGTAATTTGGAAACCGTACAGTAGTTGTGTTGATAAAACCATGTTAATAATGCTGCTGGGTAGCTGGGGTCTGGCCCTTGGTCTCTGCTGTTTCTGAGTGATTTTTTAATTTTAGTTCCTGGGTAAAACCCCTGGTGCAATACCAAATGAAGAAGTCACTGCCAGAATGACAAGATCTCTGTTTATGTCAGTTTCTGTTGCCAGGCTGGGTCTCTGACTGACATGGCTAAATATTTCCCCCTGGTTATCAATTTAATGCTTATAGCTAACAGCTGAGGCTACCTATATCAGCTTCCCCATATACCAACTCAAGGGCCTGGCTTCCACTGTTATGATATGTAAAATTTGGGTTTTGGTTGCATTTAATAGATCTGGAGATTTACGTAGAGTGCTCTTGTGCACTAAAAGCCACAATGCTAAGCATAAATGGGATGTAGCAAATTGGTGTGTGCAATCTGAAGCATTGTCTTCTTTTGAATGTAATTAATGGGGCTGTAGTCATGAAGCATTCTTAGAATTGACATAATTTCTTTGGACATCACAATTCTTTTGACATACAAAAGCACTCATGATATCTATTTCCAAAAATGTGCCTTTATATTTTGCAAGGCAATTTTTTGTATCATGCAGATTTTAAGTTCCAAAATTTAAAAGAAAAGCAGAATTATATCAAATCTCTGTCTGGGAACCCTCTCTCTCCAGCCCCCCCCCATTTATTTTATTTTCCTTTCAAGTTAAGCAGTGACTAAGAACAGCCTTAGCTCATACAGCATGATTTAAATCACAATTGTAACAGAAAATGTAGTCAGAGATTTTATTAGTCAGAGAGGATGTCATGAAATCATTCTCCTATACATACTATAAATCAACAGAAAAACAAAGCTTTGCCTCAGAAATAAATAAAAAACAGAAGAATCACATGATACTACATATGAAAATATATCTGTGCAGTTTTTAATAGGTGTGTCTGTGACGTCTTCTTCTATTACCTGAAAAGAAAGTGTCAGAACAATGAATAATTTAACCCAATCACACACAGCATTTACAAGATGTGTTTAAAGGGGAATAAAATGTAAAACTGCTTCCAGCACACTACATCTTCAATGTCATGGCATAGCAGATTAAGACCTTAATTTCAAAGTGGGCTGTTTTTTGAGGCTGAAATATTTTCTCTTCACAAGGAAAATGCGCTTTTAAAAATATCTTCTAATGGACAGAGCTCCATTATTGTCTTGCAGTGTTTGAACCAAGAACACCATTTGTGCTTAGTTAACCTGATTTATGAATTAAGATTTTATTCACGCTATGTTGACAATGTTTACCCTAGATATTTAAAGACAGCGTTGCAAATATCTTTCTACGGTACCTTGTTCAGCCAGCATAACGAGGCTGACTGTTTTAAATATTTAAGCTTTACTAAGGTTCAGTTTTCTATTTATGATATTTAAATTTCTACATTTTGGCTTCGGTTGCTCTTTTATTTTAAGTCATTTTATTCTATAGCCATTTCCTCTGGCTCTTGAGTGAAAATCACAGCTGCAGCAGGGATTTTAATCGTCTGCCCAGTTCGTCTGCATCCGTCATCTCACAAAATCATGTGAGAATGTGACCTCTAACCTATGTTGCCTCCACCTGCTGATGTACTGTATTAAAAAGCAGGTGGAGCCAAACGAGCTGGATGGTGAAATTCTCACAGGTCTGTTGAGAATCAGGACACCCCCAGACTCGCCATAACATTCTTCTGAAGGAGTGATCCAAGCTCAAGCTAAAGCCCTTGCATAACGCCAAGAACTGGATAACAATTTAGATGAATTAAAGTCACTTCCTACATGGACAAGTGTGGCTATTGTTACAATGGTCAAAACAAAATACCTAGGGCCATTGTGAATTTTTTCCATTGTTAAGATACTATTTATTTGTGTAAGCAGTAATATCTTTAAGGAAAATTTTGCTGGAATACGTCTCATTAGCTGCTGTTTTCACAAGTACCCCGTGACTATGCTAATGATCGAGCTCTCCACTCTACGAGCCTGGCAGCTGCATTTGAAACCCCATTCCAAGAGAGCAGGTGGTTCTTTGGCGAGCAGGAATTATATTACACATCTCGTAAATAACACCTGACAAAAGTTTGTGAAAACGTTGAAAATTTTAAGTTTCCTCCAGAGCAAGACAGAAGAGGCATTTAATTTAATGCTTAGCCTAGAATTTGACGACTTTGCATTTCAAAAAGACACATGATACTGCCATATGGCATTATACAGAAACGTGGAGAAAACTATATGTTTTTTCCTAAACTGTTTAGGAGAAAAAAGTTTAGCACAGTCTTGGAAAGTATAGCATAAACCAAGAAAACAAGTGGATTTCTTAACTTCTGACACTAATCTGTGCATGATAATTAGTTAAAGTGGTGATTTCGGTATCTCTGTGTCAGTTTCTGGAGGTAGTAAACTCACTGCAGGTGTTTATGTGAGACCCACAGATGTGTGAAATCTATATGTACAGGAATGCCAGACTATAAGCCTCTGTTTTTCTCAGGCAATTGATACCCATGCCAGTGCTGCCAAAGTTTCACACAAATGGGTTTTATATACCATAGACAATTCTGTCCCTTTTGAACAATCCCTATCAATGGAAAATGTAGGCCTAATTATTTCTAAGACATACAACAACCCTCTTGGCCTTGTCACAGCTTTCTGAGCATGAAAGATAACACCTGAATATTGTTGCAGAGCAAATACTAGGAAGTACGATGTGCAGCAACTGACTTCAGGCCAGCTAGGCTTCTTTTGTGAGGTCACCTGTTCTATAGATATCACCTTCACATCAGCATGCGTAGCTGCTGCTCTGGTCTGTCTTGGTGAGCTTTCAGTTGACAGACTGAGAGTTTTGTCTGGTGGTGTGAATACATTTGATATTTGATCTCTATATTCTGAATTCTCTGCCTTCTTTACATTTCAGTTTTATAGTATGTTTTAGGTGTTTCTGCATTCGTGACAAAATGCGTGTATGAAGGGAAAACAATTCCCTGACGTAAGTCATCCATAGACCGTCTGTTACTAGGGATTAGTCAATGGTAACACCAAGTCAGCAGTGATGTATTGATCTGAGATTGTGAAAAGCAGAATGCAGCAAACAAATTACAATGCAGAAAAGCGAGTAAGTGCAATATATAGGACCTATCGAATTGTTTATTATTATAAGCAGGGCTTCTATGAACTCATAGATATAAATAAATATATCAAAATATACCCTAATAATAACGATGGTGAATTAAAATGCAAGTTATTAAAAGGAATATTGCTGCATAATCTTATTCATGGTGTTTTCCCAGTCATAAGATAAACAGCATCCTTTCTCATAAAGGCAGATTAATTAATCCTGCCTTTTATTAATTGTCTTATATTTTGTCAAAAAGTTTAAAGGATTTTCTACAGGCAAAATGACTTTGATTTATTAAACAAGTTGCATAGATAACTACATCCTCTGTACATTGACGGAAAAAGAAGGAAAAGCAATTAAGGGATGTAGCTTGAAAAAATGTTTGTTTTGTCATTAACGGTTATCTGTCTCTTAATTAAGAAACAGACTGTTAAACAATGTTAATTATACCTTTCAGAGCATTCCAGAATAAAGCGGAAACGAGTGAAAAAATATGGACTTTGATACTCTCTCATGATGATGCTAATGTTGAAAATGTTAGGGATAAATAAGCATTTGTTTCTATTTTGAAAATCAGTTTATTTGTTGATTTATGTTTTCCCCATTAAGTAATATCTACTCTGCAGCTTCTGTTGTATCTTCTGCGTTAGAATATGCCCACACAGGCAATCTCCTAGACCTTCTCTGTTACACCAATCGCTTTATTTTTTAAGCATCATGATTCCACTATGGACTGGTGTCAAACATCATTCTCATGTGCAGCATTGGTCAGTGTGGTAACACAGCCCAGAGCCATCCAATTATCTGTTTTCAAAGTTATCTTAGTGATACCACCAGGGCGAAGGACTCCCCCAGTACCCCTGGTAGAAGCCTTCGCTGATTAAGACACTAATCAGCATTCCATTGACAATGTTGTTATCATGAGACATACAGGGTTTCAGCTGTTGTTGTACTGCTGGTGGATGTTGGTTTATCTCTGACCTGATTTGAGCAACTTAATTTAATGATAATTGTGCATTTCAAGACTGGTCACCTAAAAGTGACATGTAATGACATGTAGAGCTCGATCAAAAATACACAAAAGCCAAAGACAGGTTTGCAATTCTTCAGCTTGGATGGCAGGATCCCCAGAACAAAACAGGGCTTTTCCACCTTTTGACTGCAGCTCAACACTAGGAGAAAAATACTTCCCTGCAAGGTGCTTAGGTACAGTAGTTGCAGATGAGAAACACTGTTTAAGGCCTTGTAAATTAAAAATTAATCTAATGACTGATTCCCAAATGAACAGGAAGTTAGTGTAATTTTGAAGTTAATCTTATCTAAATATGATCTAAGCCTTTATTTTTTCTCTGTCATTTGTAATTTCAGAGTTTGTATTTTATACGGGGAAATTGGTAACATAATTACACTATGTCAAATAGTTATACTGAAGATCTTTACTCTGCCAGTTTATATTCTCGTAATATTTACTTCCACTAAAAACAACAACAACAAAAACAAGAAAAGCTGAAGGTATGAAGAAGAAATTTAATATCACGACCCCTTGAGCAATGAATTCTGTGTGGGACTATTTTCAGTTATTGATTAAAATTGTTTTCAAATTGTTGTTAGCATAGGGGATTTATGACTTCTCTAAATAAGGAAACTGAAAATGGAAAGACACTGATAGTATTTAGTAGGAAATGAGCCCAACAGGGCTTCTGGACCCAGGATAGAGTTTATTTTACAGTATATTCAGTGACACTTAAATGTTTTCTTACGTTTGTTCTGTATCTCTTCATAATAGCTTTATATTTGACTTCTTAGCTTAAAGGTAACTAAGCATTTACGCAGTGTCAGTGTACCGCAGAAATAGATTGACATCTTGTGTTGTAGGCTGAATTATTTTTAACCTCTGTGTGTATCAGCTAATCACACCGTATGACAGTGAAGACATGTGCCGCTCTTATTAAACAGTTTCTTGCTAAACACAGTCGTCCATTTCCCCTGCAATTCCTCAGATTAGGGGCGTTTTTATGACACCCCGTAGAAGTACAGCTGAATGCCAAATTAATCAGTACCTGAAAAGCATACTGTAGCCTACACGACGTTAACAGGCAGTGGTAGTTCACAAATTCCCTGCACATAGGATGGCAGATGGAGAAAATCATATCTTTTTGAAACCCTGAAGTAGTTCATTATCTTTCATACAGATGTGAAGATATGTTTGTATGGCATGCTGATAAGCATTCATTCAGCACCTGGGGTATTTCAGTAAGGCAAACGCAAACCGAAAATGTACTGAAAGGGATAAACTGCTTCAGAGTTTGATATGGGAAAGAATTCAAACTGATTGCAGAAAAATACTTCCATTATACTTTAAATTATTTACACTCAAGGTGCCTTTCAGAGTGTGTCTTTTACACTCAAGCTTTGGTGGTTTTGTGGTTTCAGGTGTCTAGTGAAGAACACAACTGAAAAACAAATGTTATGTAAGACAGTTAACCAATTAAAGTAGTTTTCGGCTTTATTTTTTTATTTTTGTGATAAATGTACAACGTAAGGACTGGTAAACACCCAACTTTGTGGTGCTAGTCACTCGTTGCCAACCTAACGAGGATTTTTTTTCTCCTGTTGGCAGACTGCATAGTGTCTTCACAGTTCATTGAGTACCTACATCCCCATAATACTTTGGTTACAGGCCAACGTAAAAAGAAGCATTTGATATAAATATTATACAAGTTGATCAACTGAGCCATACATCCTGGGAAGATAAATCACCAAGCATGACTAAGTTATTTTAAATTCAACAAACTGATTTGATTTGGTGCAGTTAAAATATTTTATTTGAATGTAATTTGTTTCCCCCAGAAATAGGCTGAGATGAAAACAACTTGAATCGAGAGGTCAATAGCAGTTGTGATTGTGGGTTAGCAGGCTATTTCTTAGTTCTAATAATTGCTTTGTTAAAGGAAGTCGAATTAACAGGTTTTGTAAAAATACTACATCTATACACATTCAAGGGGATTTTGAATGTGGTGAGGCAGCCTTTCTTATTAACAGTTAAAATTGATTCCAACACTGAACAATAATGTGCATATTGCTCTACAATCAACAAATTCAACTGATAGTTTGTGGAGTGGCTTCATATGTCACTGTAAACAAATCGATCACTCTGACCTCTTTTCAAGTAGGTTTGCTGGTGTTGGGGTGGGGTGACAAATGTGGTTATCACATATGAGAATTCTTCTGCCTTATAAACCATAATCTGAAATGGCTATGGTTTAATGTGTATACTGAACAAAAATGTAAATGCAACATGTCCCATGTTTCATGAGCTGAAATGAATGATCCCAGAAATGTTCCATATGCACAAGAAGCTTATTTCTCTAAAGTGCTGTGCACAAATGTGTTTACATCCCTGTTAGTGAACATTTCTCATTTGCCAAGATAATCCATCCACCTGCCAGTTGTGGTGTTTCAAGAAGCTGTTTAAACAGCATGATCATTACACCTTGTGCTGGGGACGTTAAAAGGCCGCTCTGAAATGTGCAGTTTTGTCACACAACACAATGCACAGATGTCTCAAGTTTTGAGGGAGCGTGTGATTGGCATGCTGACTGCAGGAATGGCCACCAGAGCTGTTGCCAGAGAACTGAACGTTAATTTCTCTACCGTAAACCGACTGCAACATAATTTTAGAGAATTTGGCTGTATGTCCGACCGCAGACCACGTGCACCACGCCAGCCCAGGACTCCACATCCGGCTTCTTCACCTGCGGGATCGTCTGAGACCAGCCACCCGGACAGACAGCTGATGAAACTGTGGGTTTGCACAACCGGAGGATTTCTGCACACAGTGTCAGAAAGCGTCTCAGGGCAGCTCCTCTGTGGCTCGTTGTCTTCACCAGGGTCTAGACCCGACTGCAGCTCTGGTGGACATTCCTGCAGTCAGCAGCCAATCACACGCTCCCTCAGAACTGGAGACTTGCAATCCATAGATTAGGGCCTCATGAATGTATTTCAATTGACTGATTTGCTTAAATTGACTGTAACTCAGTACAATCTTTGAAATTGTTGCATGTTGTGATTATTTTTTTGTTCAGTGTAATTATTGAACACAATTTTCAGGCAGGTGTAACGGAGCAAATTACACTGACTCTTTGTTCCTGTCTTGGCGATAAATAGAAAAGGAGCTGGTGGTAGTCTGTTGCCTTAGTCAGAGCTTTCTTTTCATTAAAAAAAAAATATTTCCGGATGCAACTCATGAGAATCACATGGAAATTTTACTTATTTATTCTTGCATGTGAAACTAGGTTTGTAAGGCTTCTGTAAGTTATAGCTGAAGGGCACATTGTAAACTACCTCAACTCTAAAGTTTGCTATTGATATTCCCTTCAGTGTGTGGTTTCCTATATGTAATTTGGCTATAACCACTCATAAGGATTATGGTTGATGTTGAATTTACTTAATTGGATAGCATTTCCATTAGAATGGTGTTGGGTAATATGTGACATACAAATTAGTTACCAAATTGTAGTTTACAGACACATTTTTGTATTCTTGAGAAAATAATTTTCTGTACTAATTTCTGAATAGGCTGTAGAAGCCTTTACCTGCTGGATTTCTGTTTCTCTTTTGTGGTGGTTGTGTGTGGTTTTGTGGTAACGGCAGGGAGTGTAGCAGCTATTACACAGAAGAACATGCTTTGCTCATGTTCAGAATGGGTTTTGTTTTCATAAGGTTACCAACAATTCAGTCCTAGTGTGCACAGCATGTTTATATTATTGCTGGATTAAGAATATTTACCTTTACAGACAGCGATTGCAGTTGTTTTTAATTGATTAATATCTGCAGATAAAAACAAGCATTCAAATTAAAAAACATTGTAAGCTCCTTTTGGTTCTTTCTGGAAACACTCTCTTATAAAGATGATTTAATACAGTAGCTTTCAAATCAAAATATAACTTTGCAATATCAAATGAAAGCCAAGCCCATCAGCTAATGAGAACCTCTTTCTTGTTGTCAACCAATTAATGATAGTACTAGGAGGGCAAAATGCTAGTGGGAAATGCATGAGACGTAGCCTCAGTTACTGAGCCTATTACACACTGACATCATGACTTAATCAATTATATTAGGAAATATATATTTACTTTAGATAATAGTTTATCCACATTACTTCATGTTTTTGGCAAATTAGCCTGTAATTAAAAGTATTATTTTATTAAGCTGGAATGATTTCCCAGAAATGAACAATCATATATATTACAGAAGTTTCAGATTGCGTATGCTTTGTTAGTTGTGGTATTTTGTGAATCCGGCAGTAGCTAAAGTAAGAATGAAATGGTGGGGAGGTGTAGTCTGCTTGCTAGTCAGTCTTCACCCTCTGTGCGCATTTGAGCTGGTCAGATTTACAGAAAATACACTTCACTTCTTACGGGAGACATAAGATTGCTTCTCTTTAAATCTGTTTTTTACCCCTTGCTTCAAAATAGGTAGGCATATTAACTTTATACTTTTTAATTATATTTTTTTGCATTAACATTTTACTTTGTTGTTGACAGTTTCATCTTAATATGAAAATGAATAAATGCACCCAAGGTTGCTATTCTGTCTCTCTTCGGTATGAGACAGTGAAAGAGCAGAGCTACTTTAAAATATTACCAGTTAGTATAACGACAGGCATGGCTGTAATAGAATTGCTGAGCTCCATTCAATGGCATCCAGATAAGCAATGTCGAGACAACTTGCACTGAATGCACATAGAGGATGGATGGCTATGCATTAAAACGGGAGGAAGAAAATCTGCTGTTTGCCCAGCGACAAAATGCTACGGTAGCCCACATAGAGAGTGTAATATAAACCATCTTCTATATTCAGCAATAATGGAGCAGCGAAGCTTGTGATTCGTACAGGTAGATAGTGTTACCTTCTATGGCGAACGTTTGTTTATACAAGCTGACAGGGCAGGGGAGTTATGAAATGAAAATAATGGCTTTGTTTACTTAGACTGTTTACACAAGCCAGATCAAACCCCAGCCAGAACAGTTCCATGTAGCATAAAGGACTGACCCTGCTTGCATGAATGTTTATATTACTGAGGCAAAGCTGAGCGTTACAGACACACCACAAAAAGGGGCGAAGTCATTCATCCAATCTGCTACAAACCATATTATATACCATAGACACTTCATCTAATATCTTTGTAATCCTGGCGAAATGAAAATTCCACCTGATGTATTCATATTAGGCTGTTATTACTTCCCTTTGGAAGGTATTTGTCAACGAAAACACCATTAGTCCAAAGTGATTTTGCTGGTCGAGGTTTTAGATGTGGATTTAGTGAAGAATTGAAATGAACTGCATAACATAGTGAGAAGTGGTTGCTGTGGCAGTTTCATTAAAACAAATTAAACCTACTTGAATACGTACACTCTCAATACATGTCAAATGTGTTCTTCTGTTTTACCTGTGCAATGTAAATGATAATTTATGAAGCAGGTACGATTCCCTCAAAGATTGTATAGCTTCCTACAGACTTACCTATTGACTGTAACGTATTCAGTTTCAAACATGCTGTGGTCATGGTCATGGTGTTTCTTCTTAGTTGTCCTTGGAGATATTGGTGCTGTACAGACATTTGCATGTTACACACTACCAGTGGAATATGACATGCGCACACACCTCCACCACCCCACACAATCACAAAAAAACACTGCATCAGAATTGAAGCCTTAATATGGAGAGGGAGACTTCACATTTTTCTTTTCAAATCCTCTCTTAGAGGACATTAAGTGTGGATAGAGGAATGGTTTACTGCAACTCCTCTCACACTTTGTGGAGGAAACCTAATGCTATAGTTTTTTAATTTGGCAACTTGCTCTGTAAAATCAGGACTACGAGCCTGGGAAACTGTAGCCATAGCACAGACATTTCTTTTTCCTTCTTCTACTCGACAAATTCCAGGAGACAGGTTTAATTACCACCTGTGTTTTTAGCTACTGTACCAATTTAGAAACATAGAATGGATTGTGTCCATTTTAAACTGTATGAAATTATGGTTTGGTGCTAAGTCCTCGGTGGATTGCACGCAAGCCCTAGTGGCAAGGAGCCTTCCCACGGTGGAAAACAGTATGTCATCTCAGGGGGAAAGCAAACGGGTAACCTCTTATGTAGGTAGGTTGTCAGGAAAATAACAAACACCTTAGTGGCATAGTACTGTGAAAAATCATTTTTAGGATGTTTGTTTGTATTTGCTTGAAGAAGAATAGATGTTTTCTTGATCTCTGATATTTCAAATCTGCATGAATGATCGGGATCAAGAGATAGTATGCTTTTTACATATGGTAAAAAGGGAGGTGGGGAAGATTTGTAATTGCTATAGAGAAAGCTATTTACATTTAACCTGTAACTGTAAAAGACTCAAAACTGGATGAAGATTTGGGGGGAACAAAACAACAGTTATTTTTGCCTATCAGTTTGATTCACTCTTTTTGAAAGACAGTTATGATAATTGTATCAAATTGTACCCAATTACAAACTTTTTAATTTTTTTAAACCCGAGACTGTTTTCTACCAAAAGCATTTAGACAATGTTGTGTTGACTACATTTGGAAGTATAAAGATATCTTCTGTCATGGACTAGGGCAAGATGTAGAAATGCTTCTAGTAGCCAGTCTCTTTTTGGGTTACCCCCTGAGAGTCAACAGTGGCAGGATGAAGACCCTCTCACCTGCCAGAGGGATATAATGACTGTGATGGAGTCAAGAGGTGATCCATATGATTGTATATCAAAGAAAAACAAACAAAACCAAAAAAAACCTAACTTAACTGAAATACAACTGGGAAGGAAGCTAGCACCAAAAAGGCCATGAATTGTGATGTTTTTATATTTTTATTTTTTCTCTATAGATAGTGACAGTGATATTTTTAAAAGTCTGAATGCCTTGCCTTCCAAGTTCTTTCTCTCTGCCTCAGTCTGCTCGTCTAGGTAAGTACTGTGTGACGTAGCCCTTCACGAGAGGAAAGGTGTGGAGGAAATGCTGTATATTGGACAAATGCACTGTACTCTTTCTCAAATTAACCTGTAAGAATGCATGAGTCCCAGTCAAGGCCATGCGCCTCTCTCATTTATTTACAACAAAGCGGAGCTGAGAATGGTTAACTCTCTAATCTGAGATGTCCTGAGCACCTGAGTCATAGAGGGCTTTGAGTGTTTCTGCATTGTGTACCCTGTGAGTGCTGTCTAGCCAGAAAACATGAGACACTGTAGCAGCAATGCCTGGAACAGGGAGAGAAGTGTTTCATGCTCTTACGCATTATTGCGGGTGCAGTGCACTATACAGTCATACACCTAATTTACAGTAATTCAGGAAGTGTGTTTGAAAAAGGTTTCCTTGGATGTGTGCCTCAGCAAAATAAATACATATATACATACATAACATAAATTACATACATAAATAACCAAACAATTTTTCCAAATATGCATTAGGTTATAAAGTGTAATACAATAATTGCAGGTAAATGAGATTGCTCCTAGATGTTCAGTGTTAGATTTAGTAAGCCATACTAACACACGCACATGCACACGCACACACACATACATATACAGATACAGATGTATTTCCCAACTGGTTTAATATAGCCTAATTAAGTAGGTATGTGTTACTACAGTGTTGATCTGTAACCGCTCAAGGTTTGTTTTGCTCCGTCCCCTAGGACAGCTTTGTAAATGAGATAGTTTAATCATCTCTGTCGCACATGTCCTGGTTATCAAATAAAATTAATTCATTTTTAATTAATCAAAACAGACATCCTGGTTTCTACAAATAATGTTGTGTTATAAGGAGCACAAGCACAAGAATAACTGTGATCACATCTGCTGCTTAAAACTGTTTTGTTTTTTACAATTTCTAGTACTTATTTTTTCCATTTGTGTGGAATTATATAGCGAACACCAGGCTCTAATTCCTATATGATCTATTGCTAAACAGTTGTACAGTAAACATATTTATCCAGATCCTCTGAACTCCCATGTATATATCCAGATTGTTGGGATCAGTTTGATAAAGGCCTGGAGAATGGGGAATACATCATCAGACGAACTGTATACTTCCCTAAGACCCAGGCTTAAAAAAATAGCAAGTGCAGTCATCAAATCCCATGAAGCACTACAGGAAATAAAGGTTGTCGTGGAAACATGGTCCTATTGATTGAATGGACTTCTCAGTGCTGTTACATCTCCCTTTGGTGACTGGATTTGTTTTAACTGATGTGGGCATGTATGTTTTCAAATAAAACAAAACACAGGGAAAAAAAATGAACTGTACCTACATTTTTACAAAGGAGGCAGGCTCTATGTGTAGTGGAGGCGCATTGGCTTTTTTCATTACTTACTTTTACTGACAAGTCTACATGTCTGCCATTTTAATACCTGTATTATTCCTAGTAGTCTTGACAAGATGTAATATTTACAATATAAACCTAACTGACATTATTGCCTTGAAAACCTGGTTGAACTACTCATTGCCAAATTAATTTCTGATCATTGAAATCTGTTCTCTTATTTGAAAAGTCTCTGAACCTCATAAACATGCTGATTCTTCGTTCTGTGCCAAATAAATAATAATCTGTCCATATTACTTCTCTGTTGAAAACTATTGCAGTTACAGTACCATTCTCTTTACAGCTATGCATTCAATTCCTATCCTAGTCTCTTAAAAATATCATAATGTATCTTGTTTAATAAAGTAGACCAGTTTTTAGAAATTCAAGCATACAGAGGAACAAAATCCTTTTTTTTTCTTCTGAAAATGTAATCTAAACAGGCACAATTTTTAATGTAATTCACACCAAATATGTGTACTACCCTTCACTGTAGATCTGTTTTTCTACAAACTTCAGTTTTACATCACTCTCATTTACACAATTAGTCACTTCAAGAATATATATATTTCAAAGGTTAAAATACCAAAGTATCAAACTGAATTTCTCATAACAGGTTTGAACTTATATTTATCACTGAACTGCCTTGATCAAATTCTTGCTTCATAAAAAAAAAAAAAAAAATGCCATGAAACAAAACAAAACTTAATACCATAAAAATAGATCTTCTAAATCAAATATACTAAGGTTTAATAATTGTGTAATAAAAGTAATCCGACAGAAAATATATATATATTTAATGTGCAACATTACCCACACAATGAATGTGTTCAATAACTGTAAAGAAAAGATAAATGTAATCCTGAAATTCATAAAGCAATATTTACTAGGTTCAAAAAAATTAATCTGCCTCACATCCACACAAATTATGATAAATCTTACACTACATGTCAGGTTGTGACATAAATACAAACAATACAATTTAACTTAATATTGTAGACAATCTGATTTCCAGCTCTCAAGTCAGTTCAAACAATCACAGCAAGCTTCCCCTCCAGTCCACACAACGATCTTACAAACAACTCTACATGCATTTCAATTTGAAACCATACCTACAGTGAGGGGAAAAAAGTATTTGATCCCCTGCTGATTTTGTACGTTTGCCCACTGACAAAGAAATGATCAGTCTATAATTTTATATATAAAAATTATCTATAATAGGTGTATTTTAACAGTGAGAGACAGAATAACAACAAAAAAATCCAAAAAAACGCATTTCAAAAAAATTATAAATTGATTTGCATGTCAATGAGTGAAATAAGTATTTGATCCCCTATCAATCAGCAAGATTTCTGGCTCCCAGGTGTCTTTTATACAGGTAACGAGCTGAGATTAGGAGCACTCTCTTAAAGGGAGTGCTCCTAATCTCAGCTCGTTACCTGTATAAAAGACACCTGTCCACAGAAGCAATCAATCAATCAGATTCCAAACTCTCCACCATGACCAAGACCAAAGAGC
Organism: Amia ocellicauda; assembly: GCF_036373705.1. Classification (NCBI taxonomy): domain Eukaryota; kingdom Metazoa; phylum Chordata; class Actinopteri; order Amiiformes; family Amiidae; genus Amia; species Amia ocellicauda. The sequence goes on along the minus strand of NC_089851.1, from coordinate 9,395,457 downwards.
TGTCCAAGGATGTCAGGGACAAGATTGTAGACCTACATGGGCTGGAATGGGCTACAAGACCATCGCCAAGCAGCTTGGTGAGAAGGTGACAACAGTTGGTGCGATTATTCACAAATGGAAGAAAAACAAAATAACTGTCAGTCTCCCTCGGTCAGGGGCTCCATGCAAGATCTCACCTCGTGGAGTTTCAATGATCATGAGAATGGTGAGGAATCAGCCCAGAACTACACGGGAGGATCTTGTTAATGATCTCAAGGCAGCTGGGACCATAGTCACCAAGAAAACAATTGGTAACACACTACGCCGTGACGGACTGAAATCCTGCAGCGCCCGCAAGGTCCCCCTGCTCAAGAAAGCACATGTACAGGCCCGTCTGAAGTTTGCCAATGAACATCTGAATGATTCAGAAGAGAACTGGGTGAAAGTGTTGTGGTCAGATGAGACCAAAATCGAGCTCTTTGGCATCAACTCAACTCACCATGTTTGGAGGAGGAGGAATGACCCCAAGAACACCATCCCCACCGTCAAACATGGAGGTAGAAACATTATGCTTTGGGGGTGTTTTTCTGCTAAGGGGACAGGACAACTGCACCGCATCAAAGGGACGATGGACGGGGCCATGTACCGTCAAATCTTGGGTGAGAACCTCCTTCCCTCAGCCAGGGCATTGAAAATGGGTCGTGGATGGGTATTCCAGCATGACAATGACCCAAAACACACAGCCAAGGCAACAAAGGAGTGGCTCAAGAAGAAGCACATTAAGGTCCTGGAGTGGCCTAGCCAGTCTCCAGACCTTAATCCCATAGAAAATCTGTGGAGGGAGCTGAAGGTTCGAGTTGCCAAACGTCAGCCTCGAAACCTTAATGACTTGGAGAGGATCTGCAAAGATCTACAAGAAACGTCTGACCTCTGTGATTGCCAACAAGGGTTTTGCCACCAAGTACTAAGTCGAAGGGGTCAAATACTTATTTCACTCATTAACATGCACATTTTTTGAAATGTGTTTTTCTGGATTTTTTTGCTGTTATTCTGTCTCTCACTGTTAAAATACACCTACCATTAAAATGATAGACTGATCATTTCTTTGTCAGTGGGCAAACATACAAAATCAGCAGGGGATCAAATACTTTTTTCCCTCACTGTACTAATATAATTGCAGTGGGTTTACAGTAGAAAAGTCAGATTCCATAATTTCATCACTTCTAATCAGCTTCTAGAATATTTAGAATATTTAGAATCTCCAGCCTCCTTTGAGATTATCTGTTTGTCATCCACAGAAATTCATCCATCAAATCAGCTAGTTTGTTATTAACTGAACCCACAAGGTGGAACTCAACAGCAGTCAAGTTATAGGTGCCTATTTAATTAATTTCAATTAAGTGTTTCACATAGTTAATCATAATATACTCATGGCTGACTCTTTCACTATTTCAGAACCTGCCTGACATTAACTATTTTCTTATCAAAATCAAAACGTTTATCCGGTGCTTTCGCCTCTGCCCAAGATACCAGTGAAAGGGAAGTCCCACGTGGGTCTCCCTTCTGCTACTCCCATTTATAAACAATCCTTTACTGATACTGCCATTTACACTGCACACTTTTCTGTTGTTAAAAACTGGCTTAATTCTAACCACATTAAACATAAAGACGTGCTACAGATCTCCCCTTGGATTCATCAATGTAACATTTTTAGAGCTATTTGCAGTATAATCTGCTACTTATTTAGTCTGTAACCTAAATCTCAGAATGCCAAAATCATATCCTTTGTTTTAAAAACTCGTACACAGTTTTCTTTAACCATAAAATATGCCTTTGTATTGGATAACACTCCCACTCACCTTAAGGATATCTACCACATTAGAAGAATGTTTGAAAAGATCACATGCATAATTAATAAGGCTTTAAGACAGGTTTTTTTATTCTTAGCAATGGTTTCTGAGTTTAGTACATGTTGTTGCTTCTAAATCTGTTTCTGCTTTCTCCTGACATTTTCTTAACCTTTTTAATTGAAATTGTATTCTCTACTGTACAAGAACTGCTCTGTAAATCGTCCATCCAAACTGCTAGGCCAGTTGGAATTGTTATGGAATTAGTAACCAATCCCAGTTTTCAATGGTTAGTCACTGTCCCTCATAAAGGAAAAAGCAAACACAAATTGAAAGCTAAATGAGACTTTGTGTAGCACTGCAATACATGATAGGAATATCACTGGAAAAATATGCAGGTGTATTTTAATTGCTACAGACTACAGCACGGCAAACTAGAAAATACCCCAGTTTTCTGTGCTAGTTAATTTAAGTTGATATGTCATCGCGAATGTCATAGAATACACATCGCCTATATCAGCTTTATGAGAGTCATTTGCAACTATTACACAGCAATCTTTGTACAGTGTGTTCTGTGACTTCTCAAAAGACCGGGTACTGAGTAGCCATGGAGCCGGCTTGTCAGTCAACCCCATGATTTAACTGACCGATGTGTCCGTCAAATCTGTCGGATAGAATGGCAACATTTTCAGAAAATTGCCTTTGGGAAATCACAGCTCTTGTTGCATTACAGGTCATGACAGATCAAATCCACAAACATGTTAAATGTGTTGCCTTGTAACAGACGAGATAGACTGCAGAGGCCCGGATCACAGAAAACTTCAACACTGGGCAGAGCATGCCGGCTTAGACACGTAGTAGCAGCTATACATTAGGGTCTTTTGAAGCAGTTAACTAGCACGCTCCCTCCTCAGCAGAGCACAATTCAGCAATTCCCCACAGCACTGAGGCCTAGAGTGTTGAATGAGGTTTTCAGGAACAGGTTGTGATGTATGATGAAATCACATTTCACCCAATTTGCAACAGCTGGTAGGATTCAGGTGTGGCGGAGGACTTTGTAGGCATAGGGCCCTCCATATCATATCAATCCAGGCTGCTGGAGGTGGTTTTATGGCCTGGGACAATGCCTATCGGATGGAATCCATCCCTGGACAGTTGAAGCTATCAGTCGGGCCATGCCATACCTGGGAGAGTTACCTATGTTTGATTTTTGGCTAGGCAGTGTTTTTCTCACACATACATATTTGAGATAATTCATACATTTTCACGTTCTAAATCTGTTGAAGTCAGAATGTATTCAGAGGAAATATTAGTATATTATATTAGTATATATTACTGTTTGCGGTTCATTGGTAAATTATTCTATTTGATACTATTCTCCAATTAGTATTTTTACTTTAAATTAGCTTAAGCTACTAATACATAACAAGTGGAGTATAATTCATTCTGAAAGTCAGTGGTAATAAAACGTGCAGTCAACGTTTGTGTCCTGTTTTTGTCATTTGGAAAGAGGTGCATTTTAGAAACCTGCTTTGTTCTCTGTAGATTGCGCAGTGTCTTATTGAAATATATTTTCTTTGAAAGACATCAAAACTGAACAAGATGACTGTGCTTCAATAGAGCCTGACAGTCAGAACTGGGAATATGTAGTGGTTTCAGACACTCCTGTAAGTGCAGAGTTTAGTCACCATTATTTCTTGTGAATTCCTGCACCTGGTCTGCAGGTGCTCTGAGACAGAAATTCGACCGTAAACTTGTGGGACTGCGATTCCGTTTCACTGGTCCGTTGCCGTTTCCTGCTCTGAGAATTATTGGTGTTCAATGGTGAACCTGCCCAGTGCAAATCCTGAACAGATGTTTTTTCACACTTGTTTCTGTCATTCTCGCTGCAGTATAAGTATATTAAGCCAGTGTCTAATGGATGAATAATGTAGCTTTGTAATGAAATATTGTGGGAGACAAATCTGCCAAGCTGAAGAACTCTGCATATTAAGCCAGCAGTTGGTAAGTACTATCAGAGTTCAGATTGAAGAGCTTTTCCAACCTCTATTACTAGAAAACTGTTTGCAGCCCAGGTATTGAAAAGTAACAGTACATTTTCATATTGCTGGAATAGTGTGCTATCCCTGTATGCTATGAAAATTGGCATTTTCAGAAGGCTTCATCTCTGCTCACTCCAGAGCTCTCCCATACAGTAGTCCTGCTATGCTCCATTGCTGGCTGAATGAGGGTTTTGGTGAATGGTTTGATTGCTTTACATGTGAACTATGACTTTTATGACCTCTTAAAGAGCAATTAGCATGTCATGCTATGCAAGAACGGCTTTCCAGTGCCAACTCTGATTTCTTGAGTCAGCAGCATTTTCATGGAAATTGGAATACTTGTGGAACTAGTTAAGTACAAAGAACAGAGCTGAGCAGGAATGGAGAAGTCTATGACATTTCAGGCATTTACCCAGACAATAACTTCATTTATTTCTGCTGCAGTTTGAAAGAGATTGTGGTACACCCACTAGCTGTAACATATTGATTTCAGTCTTATTTTGTAATTTCTGGCTGCTGGTTGAACCAAGATCTGTATGATACAACTGTATCTGCTAATTGTCTGAATGTTTTGTGTTTTGTTATGTGGGAGTGTCTCTGTGCTGTGAAAAGAAGATCCAAGTTAATACTTAGGCCTACTTCATTTTCTTCTCTTCTCCACATCAGCTGTAAAATATCAAGAATTCAGAATAATGTATTTTTGTAAAAGCAATGATTAAAGCTTTTGGATAATTAGTAGCCTAATTCATTCAGCTATTTATTTTGCTATTACCAATTTTCCAGTAATTTTTACAAAATAAGATATATATACACTCACCTAAAGGATTATTAGGAACACCATACTAATACTGTGTTTGACCCCCTTTCGCCTTCAGAACTGCCTTAATTCTACGTGGCATTGATTCAACAAGGTGCTGAAAGCATTCTTTAGAAATGTTGGCCCATATTGATAGGATAGCATCTTGCAGTTGATGGAGATTTGTGGGATGCACATCCAGGGCACGAAGCTCCCGTTCCACCACATCCCAAAGATGCTCTATTGGGTTGAGATCTGGTGACTGTGGGGGCCAGTTTAGTACAGTGAACTCATTGTCATGTTCAAGAAACCAATTTGAAATGATTCGACCTTTGTGACATGGTGCATTATCCTGCTGGAAGTAGCCATCAGAGGATGGGTACATGGTGGTCATAAAGGGATGGACATGGTCAGAAACAATGCTCAGGTAGGCCGTGGCATTTAAACGATGCCCAATTGGCACTAAGGGGCCTAAAGTGTGCCAAGAAAACATCCCCCACACCATTACACCACCACCACCAGCCTGCACAGTGGTAACAAGGCATGATGGATCCATGTTCTCATTCTGTTTACGCCAAATTCTGACTCTACCATCTGAATGTCTCAACAGAAATCGAGACTCATCAGACCAGGCAACATTTTTCCAGTCTTCAACTGTCCAATTTTGGTGAGCTTGTGCAAATTGTAGCCTCTTTTTCCTATTTGTAGTGGAGATGAGTGGTACCCGGTGGGGTCTTCTGCTGTTGTAGCCCATCCGCCTCAAGGTTGTACGTGTTGTGGCTTCACAAATGCTTTGCTGCATACCTCGGTTGTAACGAGTGGTTATTTCAGTCAAAGTTGCTCTTCTATCAGCTTGAATCAGTCGGCCCATTCTCCTCTGACCTCTAGCATCAACAAGGCATTTTCGCCCACAGGACTGCCGCATACTGGATGTTTTTCCCTTTTCACACCATTCTTTGTAAACCCTAGAAATGGTTGTGCGTGAAAATCCCAGTAACTGAGCAGATTGTGAAATACTCAGACCGGCCCGTCTGGCACCAACAACCATGCCACGCTCAAAATTGCTTAAATCACCTTTCTTTCCCATTCAGACATTCAGTTTGGAGTTCAGGAGATTGTCTTGACCAGGACCACACCCCTAAATGCATTGAAGCAACTGCCATGTGATTGGTTGGTTAGATAATTGCATTAATGAGAAATTGAACAGGTGTTCCTAATAATCCTTTAGGTGAGTGTATATATATATATATATATATATATATATATATATATATATATATATATATTATAATAATAATACTGTAATAATACTGATTATTATTATTATAAGGTACAAATATATGAAGTAATTCTTAATTACATTAGTATAAAGTGTAGGCTAAAGTATGGAAAGACTAAATTGGTAGCAGGGATAGTGGTAACAAAGCAGCAAGCCAAAGAGGTAGTAACAGGCAATGTAGTAAATATTATTACAGGTGTGATGAAACTGTTCATCTGTTATGCTTCCTGTTTGAAAAATACAGTCACCAAAAGCACTGAGTTTATATTATTAATTGTAAAAATGTTATTTTTGATGCAGGTGACTGTGTTGCATCTAGAGAATTGGGGCAGGAAGAACAGGAGATGGGATGAAAAACAGTGAAGAACTTCTTTTTAGTTAATCAATTGATTACATTTCTGTGCTTTTAGTCATTAATGTTACATTTTATAACTGGACATGCATCTTATGGCTGTAGCAGCCAGAAAAGCAGTGATAAAAGTGGTTTTGTTTTGGGTTTTCTGTTGGTCCAAACCTCACCTGACTGACTTTTATAAAATTAAGGCTAAGTCTTTAAGTTTACTAAGTCTGGTGTGCAGTTCCCCCAAAAGTGTCTGATCTTGCTTTTAACATCTGTCCTAATATCTGGATGTTCAATTTTACAATAGTGCTATTTTTTTAGTGTAGAAAATGGGACTGGACAGTACTTTGTGCAAACTGAATAGCTAAATTAATTAAGTAATTCATCTCAGTATCATTGATTTGCATATGATTATGTACACCAAAAGATCTTCCATTTTTAGTTTCAATGTTTAGTGTCCTTTGGAGATGCAATTCATCAATAAATATAATTATTTGATTACATAGTTCTTTATTTCTATACATTTTATTTATATGCTCTACCTAGTGGGGAAAAAATATTCATATCCGTAATTGCAACAGAAAGGCAATTTGTTCACTAACTTAGCAGTTTCCAAGTGAGGGCTGTACATTATCTTATCACAACAGTTTATTTTTATCAGTATTGGCATCCTTGTTAAGGTGAGGCAGTTAGAAGTATTCTGTATAGTTGTGCTTATCACAGTAAGTGCCACAGCGTGACACGCCAGCCTCTGATATCTGCATTAACTGACAGCAAAACTGAAAGCTTTCTGGTGCTGCAAGTAAACACTACACAGGCCCAGAGACTTGTTACCGTGGGAGTGGTTTTACAGCAGACCTTTGTGCTTTTCTATACAGAGTGAAGTTATCAGTAGGAAGCTAGAGCAATCACTCTCCTATTAAAAACAAACACTTTTAATTGTATTCATATATTTATTGATCTTAATTAAGTATTTTAATTTTGTGCGATGAGCTTTTTCCAGGTAGAATTTAGTCACCCATGCACAGTATGACTAGTGCTGTGCATTAACTCCAATGTTGTCTCATTACAGTTCTTCTTACTTCCCTTTTTTTAATACCAGTTCATCGAATTGTTTCCGCTAAATAGATTTTAAAACCGGATGTTAGAGGCTCAGTCTTGCACCTCTGCCACTTGACATGGGAATATGCTGTTCATATGTCATTAAGCAGTCCCAAATTAAACCAATTAAGTTATTTCAGACATTCAATGAAATACCAAAATAGTTTATTCATATCATATTGCCTCAATGAAGAAAGGAAGCTTTCAATCCGAACTGTGTGGTTAGGGCTGTGCGATATGACGATATATATCGTATGACGAATGAAAAACGTCTATCGTTTCATATTATGCTATATCGTTTATATCGAGGTGTCGCAAATCGCAATCTTTACGGCAGTATTTTTCGTCATTAGGACGCTTTGCGGTCTTCCCGGTTCTTCCACACGTGCTGGATGCGGCAAGAAATGAGCATCAGAAACAGAGACGTGAGACCCGACACACAATAACACACAACCAAGAGATGCTTTAATGCGCAGGCGCACACGCTGAGCCCCGCTCTCGTCGCCGGACTGAACTCGATCTGCAAGCAGCCCCCCCCCCCCCCCGCTAATATAGACTGATATCATTTGTATAAAATTAATAAACGTTTGTTTGCATTTTAATGAATTGGAAAGCAATGCAAACACATGCAGGAAGTATCATTTTCTTTTTATTAAGAAGTGGTTCAACAGTTGTATTATTATTATTACTATAACTATTTTGTATTAACATGGTGCTGTACTTGTAAGCAGAATCGAGACGCGACAGTCAGAAAGAAATGTCTGTCCAGCAGATGTTAATGCGCCGCTATAAACCCGGCTGTTGTAAATCTCCCTGAATCTGAACCTTACAGCGCATGTGTAGCGTGATCACTGTTACGTGTGTTACTGGTGTTGTGTGACAGTAAATCATGCTGTGTGTACATGTGTGTGTGTACATGTGTGTGTGTGTGTATGTGTGTGTGTGTGTATGTGTGTGTGTACATGTGTGTGTGTATATGTGTGTGTGTGTGTGTGTGTGTATGTGTGTGTGTGTGTACATGTGTGTGTGTGTGTGTGTACATGTGTGTGTGTACATGTGTGTGTGTACGTGTGTGTGTGTGTATGTGTGTGTGTACGTGTGTGTGTGTGTACATGTGTGTGTGTATATGTGTGTGTGTGTGTACATGTGCTCTGAGGAAGAGAAGTCGAAACGCGCAAGCATTATGATGTTCACTTTTTCTCTAATTAATCATTTCTGAGACATCGGTGAATATGGACCGTTTTTAGACGGGAGCTGCTGTCCTTCCTTGACCGGATCATTGTTCTATATAAAATCCCTTGTGTGTGTGTGTGTGTGTGTGTGTATATCCCATAACAACATAACACACGTAATAGTAATCACACAACACTTGCCCTGTAATGTGTTGCATTCTGCATATATTTACCCTGACAGCCTGCATGTAGTATTTGTTAGTTTTGCTTATTGAAGGATTAACGAAATACTTGTAGTTTGAATGTCTTTGGTCTTATTCTGTGGCTTGATTGGATAAAAACAAGAAATATCAAGATATATATTGTATATCGTCCAAATTTCTAAAAATATCAAGATATTATTTTTAAGTCATATTGCCCAGCCCTATGTGTGGTGCATGAATCTATTTGAAACAAGTGGAGAAAAAAAGTAAAAATAAACGTGAAAGAGCTCATCACTATGACAAATACTTTGCATGAATTGGATCCATTCCTGTAATGTCTGCAGTGTTTCTCTTATCTGTTTATTTAGTTTTTGTGTTCTATAACAAAGCTTAATGAAGTCCCTCATAGTACAGTAGCCGAGTTCAGCCTGTTTGGCTCACAGGATAGCAGGCAGGTATGAAAATGGAGAAGGGGGTTTTGTCCCTAGAGATAAATTTACTTCTGTGGAATGTAAACATTTGGACTAAACAAACTCCTCTCTGATGAAGCTGAGAGCACAGGAACTGGCAGGGACAGAGGCACAGCAGTGAGGTGTGAGCCCTAGGCAGAGCAGCACTGAACGATTTCATCTTCACTCTAAACCACCTCCAGCAGTGCGTTTCAGTGTTAACTTAAAGAATGTTGTTTCTCTTGCACCCTGTTTTTTTAATGGTAAATCAATTGGAAATGGATAATAAATAGTTGAGAGCTCTACTACAAAAATCTTAACCCGAGAGTTGTGCACCTGTTTGTGTTATCTTTAGGAAATATTAAAGTCTGAATTTCATGATGCACTTTATGATTGCTGTGAGACAGAGGGTTAGGGTTAGGCAGGCCACCAATGTTATTTGAATTTGACACCGAGTAACATTTTCAGGAAGTAGAAGAGTAGAGACTAATGTATTGTACAAGGAAGTCTTTAAGAAATAGTTTTCCTTTAACCTCTGTTTAGTGGGGAAGATACCAAGTTCTGACTGCACAGTAAGATGGTTTAGCATTAGCTGGTCCCTGTGTTTTACCTCAAGCATTTAGGCAAACTCTCAGGAGACAAGTAGGAGGGTGTTTCTATACACATTAGTCTGTGTGTATGTGTGTGCCAGGGGTATAATGCTTCTAATTATTTTTAAATTCAGGGAATGCATTGCTATAATTTCAACTATAATTTTCAACTGATAATATATGTTATTAACAATTCCTTATTTCACCTAGTAGGCAAGATGCACAGCAAGAACACCAGGGGCAATGTAAAAGCAATTCAGGTCTTTGTTGTGCACTGTGCAGTACAGAAACTTTACAGAAGACAGACTGCATGCTGGGTGGCTGCTGGCTTACTGAGTGGTGCAGAATTATAAAACAATCGGTCTGTGTCATCTACTTTTAATGCATGATGCAAAGGGAAAAGAAAAGTGGGAACTGTTAAACTCCACCCTGGCCTTGACCCACATGAAGAATGGATCAACATGTGGAAAAAATACCTAAACAATCGTGATTGTGTTTCAGAAGAAGTCTGCATTTGTATGTAGCCCACAGGAGGAAGCAATAGGACTTAGAGCTCTTATTACAAGTCACAGCCTTTCGTTGGAGCAGAGTGATTGTGTTCTTGCTGTTTTCCACTTTAATCTCATTTGAAAGTTGGTTGCAGAATAATTAATTGATTATTGTTTTCCTTTTTTCCATGTACAGCTGGACTACATGGAAGAAATTCAGCAGGTAAAACCTTTTTGTCAAGCTCACCTGGCTTGGGCACATAGAAGCAAATTAAATCCATTAATTTGTAATTATAGCAGTGATCAAAGGCAGGTGGATACCATTATGATGTCTAGTGTAGCAGTTATTTTGCCATTTTTGTCAATAGGCATTCCATTTGTGTGTATCCAAATGAGTCTTGATATGCAGCTGTTTACACAGCTGACTATATCCCTAAGATGTTCAATGTGAGTTTCAAATGGGGAAATATACCCGTAAATTAAAGTGTTAACCTGTTTACTTTGTTAGTTATTTAACTTTGCTTTTGTGTGGGGTGGAACAAGCCATTTGGTTCTCTATGTACATTAAAGCAATGCTGATGGCACTGTGTAAAGTAAGCCCAATGTCAACAAATGCAGTTTATTACAGTTTAGAGGGCCTCTCTTGTGTTTGTGCTTGAATTCCTCTGGAGAAGATGACAGGGTTCTCTTGCCTCGAATTTCTGATCTCTGTCTGGGTTGTAGTACCGCCTTCTGTAATAACTGCCCTTGTCCAGTCACTCGTTTTATCAGTCCAGTTTTATTGCAAATTGACATCATTGGACATTTAATGAAAACTTCACAGACAGCAGGTGAATTAAACAGAATGGGGAAACCCTGTTAAATATGTGCTAAAGAGACGGTCATATATTTGTGATGTTTCATTATTGCACACCAGCCCCATCGGAAGTCTAATGAAAAAATCCAGGAGAGCACATGAACCTACACTAAAGTATGATTGAGTTACAGGCTTAAGTGGGCATCTGTCGTTCCTCCCACTGGCTTCTTCTTATTAACAGACAAGACTTTGACTCATTTTAGCGGTCAAACCACAGGCCATAGCCCTGCTTTAAATATAGTGCTTCTACACTATTGACCCTTCAGTCACTGTATTCCCCTCATTGGAAGCAATGTCTTGTATACGGCCCTGATTTCTAAGTACTCAAAGCACATGAAATTCAAATTTACAATCAATATTTTATTTCTTTTTTTTTCATTTCCATTTTTGCAAGGCTGGGATATACAAGTATAAGTAATATTATTTCAGCATTACAAATGCACAATTTGCAAAATTATAGCTTTTAAAATTTGTGCAAATGTGTTAAGTACAGAAAGTGGAACTGGCCTAGTATTGTTTTCCTTTTCTTTGTCGCAACTTCCTCCTTATTTGAGAAGAGAGCCATGTTTGGTGTTGGATGTTATGGTTTATCAATGCATATTAAAAAAGCATGAGTTTTACCTGTGCCAGTTGTTGATGTCTTTCCATTAACAGAAAAAAAAATGCCTTGAGTATTCTTGCATAATTTATAGGTGTGGAGTAGCAATTGCCAGCATAAAATATGCATCAGGGTCCTTAAAGTAAGAAATTGTCTTGTTTGAGAATTGGAGGCCATATGCTTCAGACACAAGTGGCAGGACTGCTTCCCCTCAGAGAGAGCGAGGCTTTGCATGGAACCTCCCAAAATGGTGGTGCCACGCTGCCGCAGCGCAGCAGCCGTATGTCAGGGTGTCTGCGTTTGGAACAGGACAAAGAGGGTCAAATGGAGAGAGAGACCCCCGCTGTCGGCGACAGATAATTGACGGGATCAGATTCTTCTCTTTGGTCAGCTGGCCACTGGGGAATATAACAAAGAGAAATAAAATGTGCAAGGCTAGCTGTTCTCCCAGTCTGGCCTTGCCCTCCCTGACAGCTGGTCGCCTTGGGTAAATTGAATCAGTGGTTTTGCAGTTCGGGCTATTCCTTTTCTTTTTTTTTTCCTCTCTCATCTTTCCCATTTGTTTAATGTGAGAGTAGTTTAAGACCTAAAGTAGCTTGGTCACTGAAGCGATGTCTAAGCTGCCTGATCTACTGCTCTCTGATGCGGCTGCCTGAGTACCCACATCCTCCTCCCCAAATCTCTCTCTCTCCCTCCCTCCTTCTCTGTCATACTTTCTTAGGGATGTGTGTGTAGAAAACCAGAGGAGTGTGGGGGGGGCAGGGGTTGTGTAACACCTGAACTCATTATCCTCCAGTTAAATTTAAAGAGACTATTAAAACAAGGAAAAGAGGTCAGCTTTTTCCTTAATCTCCTTTTCCTTGGCAGAGCAGCAAAGCACTGAACTGTTTCAACACTATTTTAGTCCTGGTTTTGAACTTTTACTCAACAATACAGCAGGGATTTGATCTTAATACACTTTTGCTGTGGTAAGAGCTAGTCAAAAGGCAAGCAGATACATTTTATATGAGTAATAGTGAATTTAATCAAATAGTGCACCATCAGTCTCATGGTAAATTGGTGTTCCTGTTTGGCATTTTTTTTGTCATTTGTATTTCTGGGCAAATCTGTTCAGTGCCACATCTTTGGTATACCTACCCTTCTTATCTCACTAAGAGAGGCTCCTTCTATTGCTGTTGTTAAGCTGCTGAAAATGTATAATTTTTCATATAGCTTTTATAGCTTTTTAAATGGTTTATCAATGTCTTTGGTTGCTTGTGTGTTTTATCTTTAAGATTGAATGCGCTTGTTAATATTGTCTTTCTACAATATGATTCTATACAGTGCTTTGATATATCTTACAGGCACTTCATTAGCTAAATAAATTACTAGTAGTAGTAGTGATGGTGGTAATAATAGTAGTATACCGTAAACATTATTTCCAGAATATAGTACTTCTGTTCGACTGGGCTGCAGGGAAGCAGATTATCAAAACAACATGGTTTTGGTTGATATTGAGGAAACAACATCAGGCGTAAGAAGATTACCACAGCATTTTAGTTTCATCATTGATGAAAAACATTGTCTGAAAAGCTATTAACAAGATTAACACACTATCCATGGATCTGTGCAAATATGTGCACTGTACCTTTGTTCCCAGCATGGTGATAGTGCTAATTAAACCAAGTGGTGTTTAATTTTTGTTTTTCAAGCATAGTAAAAACAAGTATGTTTCTTTGCACCATTGCATTGTTCGGGTCTTTAAGGATCAAGTATCTTATTCCGTTGTGTAGTCCCACACAGTCAGCCACACTAATAAGTGCCAGCCAGCCTTCCTGAAATTGCACCGCTTCTAGCTGTCGAGCGTTAAATATAAAGTGATAGTACAGCCAGAGAGGAAAGTACTCCGCAGCCACAGTGTGTGTCTGGTGCGCAGTGTGCTACCAAGTGCTCGAAGTTGAGAACAGCACCCTGGGTTCCTTTAAATGACACTTAACAGTTGTCAGAATGTTGTCATGATATACAATTATAGTATCAGTAAGCCCAGCTTCTGTCATGCAAACTGAATGAGATTTAGTGTTTGCCGTACACTGTAAAAGTGGACTGGAAGCCGTGAAAATAGACATGCATAGCAAAATGCAAGCTCGTAACATTTTTCAGGACACAGTGCTTTATGTGACAATAATAGGATGTTGCCACGGATGACTTACTGTGACGTATGGCACTATCTCCAGCAAAAAGGATTTATCTGTATTTTGCTTAGGGTAAGTGTTTTTTTGTTGTTCTTCTTCTTTTACTGTTACTACCTTTTTGAAATTTGAATTTAACTGTTGATCCAGCATATTGGTCTGGGAATTAAACGCAGCTAGGCAATCGGTCTATGTGAAGTAGGAATGAGAAAAACACCATATTGGAGATTGAATGTTCCTATCTGGAAGTGGGAGTTGCTCTCTGTTGTGTGTTTGCTGCCCGAGATTGTATCTGTGCAGCAGCCCGACAGATATTGTAAGTGGCTATGTTTTGCTTGACAGCCACCAATCCTCTGCTCCCCAGATTGAACGTGCACAGTTTCGAGTATGGATCACTGGGCAGGTTATAATGCAGATCTCCAAGTTGACTTAATGCAGTGAATGAAGGGCTTTATATTCCTCAGTGACAGGCAGGCGGCCACACAAATTGGGTTGACACTCACTGTAAAGTAATCAGTGTTAGAGAAACAACATTTCAGCTGACTGCATGGTTAGTTTTAGGTGATTACCCTGCAAGAATTTCATATTCTGTTATAGACATTCCTTTTGAGACCTTTAGACACTTGGAAAGTTTATAAACATGCTGCATGTTTTACTGCCTCAGGATAGTTGATATTTTCCACCAGTTTATTTTTGTTTAGTTTTAAAAACCTTTAATGCATATTGAGAAGAGCTAGCCTATACTATTATTATTATTATTATTATTATTATTATTATTATTATTATTATTATTATTATTATTATTTTATATTAGCTTTTATTATTGTGCATGTTGTATTTAAAAGGCATTATATATAAATATGTATCTGGTATATATGCAAGTATTTATCTCATACCAGAATTAAGCTATGTTGATGCATATGATTTATTATTTTTAATTCTTGTATGAACTGTACTATACTTTCATTTTTATACCTGTACATCTGGTATCTTGTGTTAACAATTTACCACAAGGTATGTACAAGAACTTTCATTTCATGATTTATATCTGTAGTATCTGTGATAAGGTGAAGTCTGCAGGTGGAATAACCCAAAGGTGGCTGGAAACTCACTGTGTGTGGAGGTGTAACTATCTGTCTCCATCATCAGACTGAAACTTCCTATGTTCTCAGGTGTGTTTCTTTGTTCCAAAACGCTAAATATCTGCCACACAACCCCGCTGCGCTTTGCTGCTGTTTGTCTAACCTTCTTCTCGGAATGAAGCGTGCACGGTAACTTGTGGGCAATATTTCAAACTGTCACATTTGTGTGCCAGTCAGAAAATAACACTTCTCAGTTGCCAAGCGGCTTATTAGGGAACGAGGGCAGGGGTGAGAGGCTGAGGAAGGAAAGCTGTGCCGTTTGCCCACTGTGGGGGGAGGTTACTGAGCGCCGATGGGACTGCTGTACACCATGTAGTCAAAGTAGCTAAGGGATCCTCTAGGGTGGTTCTGGGAGATTTTAAGGATTTGAAATAGGATCTAAACTGAACTGAATTAACACCATCTGCAAATGTGGCAGCTTTGATTTATTAATATCAATGCTTGTGGCCTGCGTGGTACAGTGGTACTGTGCTCTGTGTGTCCCATCATTTGACACTCCGTTTGGCATTTTGCTTTGAATAGTAGCGCAAAACAATTTAATCAGCTGGAAAGTGTATGTTGGAGTCTGTTTTGTGTGTCTGTATTTTTCTGAGGTCGGGACAGCGGTATACTTTTGCAGTCTCCAGATCAGCCATCTGGTAATTTAGTAACTCTACCAGGACCTCAATAAGATGGACATACAAAACAGGCCTCTGGAGTTGAAGTTGTCCTCTAAATGCACCATTTTGCTGTATAAAAAAATAATATTCTTTTTAAAACAGAGCATAAATAATAATTTCTGAAATCATGTCAGTTACGGAATGTGTTTGTCAGGAAGTTAAGACGTTCTAAATATATTAAATGAAGAAACCACAACAGAATAGATTCGCCACTGCATAATTAATTCTAATAGAATTTATTTCTGAAAAAGCTAGGTATTTATAGGGATCTATAACCAGTAGCTAAGAAAATAATGTAATTTTTCACTTCATGCTTATCTAAGAGAGAGAGAGAGAGAGAGAGAGGGATATTAGTAACAAAAATGTTTGCTTATAAAACTAGGAGTGCTGTATTTTGTTAAAGTGATGTCCTAACAAAAAATATAAGTAAATCAAAATAACTCTAGATAAGTACTGTATGACTTTGTGCATTAATAATTGACAAAGCATTCATTTTAGCAGCTTGATCAAACTTTACAATATCTTATGTGTGAAAAGAATGTAATGCTTCCACCTTCTGATGGTGTAAAATCAAGCAGCCTTTTTCTTCAAACTTCAAACTTCAAACTCTGTGTCTTTTTATTTTGTATTTCAATTTTAAAAGTGTGGCCATGCAACTGCAAGTGAATATACTAAAATGTATGCATATAGGTGTACAGACACAGACAAGCATTAGACGATGTATTAATAGAACAGCTTTTCTGTAATATACATCATCTGTAATATTTCATGTGTCAGTTTTGTGTTTGTTGTTTGTTTATCTAAATTAGAATTCATGATCTTTAGTTAATCTGATTGTTTTACAGTTTTAGGCATTTCTGAAGAGTGGAAGAAGCATAATAAAGGACAGTTAATACTAGACAAACTAGATCAAGGTTTCTGAAAGGGACTAGTAACTTCCCTTTTCCTTTGTGATATTTATAACTGAATGTATTGTAATAACAATTATATGTAGTTCCAATAAAAATAAAGTGTTGTTACTAATACATAAAATAATTAACATTTCAGGGGCAGACTACCAAAAATTGGGACTGGACTGCCAGACTGTACCCAGTGATTCCTTATTCAATTGGTTGGCAAAACAAATGAGTGAACATTGAAAGAAATTTAAAAGAACAAATAAACAAAACAAAAAAAACATGAGCAGTCTTGTTCTTGCCACTCCCCCCCCACTCACATTCGCAACAAATTTGACACAGACACTGACTATGCCTATGCCAAGCCTATGCAGTTTGATGGTGAACCCTGCATGGACCTCTGTCTATTGTAAAACAAGTATTTTAATTTTACAAAATGTATGTAGGACAGACCAAGTAATATACAGGCCTTTCTATCTAGGCATAACATATTACTTTCACTTTTAAAGTCAGGGGTATGTTGTTGGAAAGTTTATATGACAATTTAAATGTGGAATCTTCCAACAAAACAAAATACATTTATAGTTTATGTACTTGGGAGTGTTTGTGTTTTTCTGTTCTGAACCTTTTACCACCTTGATATTAGATTTGTCTACAATTTATTTTTTGGAGCGTTAAATGGAAATGAAAAATATGGGCTACCAAAATCTGTGGCGGGCTATCATAGTTTACCTTTTGGTAGCCCACTGGACTACCACACATAGAAGTGATTTGTCCACCCATGCTATTTATAAGAAGGTGCTAATCAATCAAGTTCATTTGGGTACTTTTCCCCAGAAAGACTGGATTAAAAGATCTGAACTTTCATATAAATGGGATGGGAAATTGTAGGGTTTGAGTTTTGATAGACACTGTGCTCACAGATTCCCTAGGAGATTGTCCATGGCAAAGTTTAAATATAGATATTGATTTAGACATGTACCAGTGTAAAAGTGTTGAAAATAAGAAAACTAAACAAGAAAATAAAATATTTTGTGTTGTGACTTATATTGTACATGGCACTGACAGTGGGGAACTAGCTATATTGTGGCAATATTTCAGTATTGCTTCATAATTTTCACAATTGGACTCCTGGAACCAGAAATCCACTCCTCTGACCTCAGACTGCAAGGTCAAATTCAGCTGGGTAATCTGTCCAGGGTTCCCTTTCTAATAGACCTAGGTTTAAGAACAACCAATCGCCTATATTTTACTTGTAATCTGAGCTGGAACTCGGTAATGGTTTGAAAATTTATCAGACACTTCTTCATGTTACATCAGTCTCAGAAAAGCTAGCTTTGGATAAATTGTACATCTTTGCTAAGCAGTTTAGTTTTCGTTCCGTTTGTGGAAATGTCTGAGCTTGATTATTTGTGCTGGATAAAGTACAGTAGTCGCAACTGTGCTGTATATTATTGTCAGAACGTCTCGTTGTATCTACAGGACCCTGTTAACGCTAACTGGCAGGTAAATGTCATATGCGAGAGTGTTGCCTAGCTACAAAATCAGATTTTGTTAATACAGGAAAGAGAGAGAGAGCCTTAGAAATACATGGCAAAATGCATCTCAGGACAGCATCAGTATTTATTTATTTATTTGTTGGTAGGTTTGTTTGTTTGTTTATTTTCTATGTGTCTATTAGTTCAGCTACAGCAATACATTGTTTTTCTTCTTATTGTTAATATTAGTAGAAATAGAGGCAATTTTACTATTATCACAATTGTGCACACTTTCTTTAAATTTCACAGAGACATTTTTAATTGATTTGTTAACTGGAAACTGAAACTGTCCTCAGGATAAAACCCTGCTGGCTTGAAGATGTTAAGACTGTCATCTTCACTTAGAGATATATCGAGAATTAAAGGTCACATTTGATAGGATGATATTCAAAGGTCTTTGCTCATGTTCAGATTTTGCTGTGCCCGGTGTCATCTCTGTTTCAAAGTATTTTTCAATATTTAAACTTATGTTATTCAATCAACTAAATTGTTAAATAAAGTATAGTTATTTTATATAAGTTCAAAAGGGTGCAGAATTAACACATTAATTAAATTTTGTCTGTAAGAGCTCAAACTACACTATTTGTGAAATTCCACCTGGTTCACACCCCTCACGATCCTCCCCCTCAAATGATCCCCCTGATGATGGCTGCAGTGGCTGTGAGTGTGAAACGTTCGCAGTCGGCTGCTATCCCTTAACAGTGTAGTACTTAAGCCTCTTTTAAAATTATAATTATAGTCATTTGAGGGAGTGCCTATAACTCAAAGACTGGAACATTAACTTCTCTGTGGAAATATAATCACTATAACACACAGCTTGCAGTGCTAATCGCCATGGAGTTCGCTTTTTTGGTATAATAACGTTTTCATTTGTGGACGCAAAACGCTGTCCCTTTTTTTAACATCAACAGACCCCAATGTTGCCTCACAGTGTTTTGAAACACAGAGGTCCTGTGTCAGAGGCTTGCCTAGCAGTCGTCACCCAGTTCCTGCCATTATCTGTGAAAATACAGTGAGGTCTCTGGAGAATGGATAGACACTATCTCCGCACCTGGGCCTAGCACAGGAAGCAGCTGGAAGGACAGATTACGTCTGTAATGCTTCTAGCACACTGGACTAATGTACACTTTACTCTGTTTATTTCTTTCAAGTAACTTGGAGATCCTGATCTTTTTTTGTGCTCTGACTTTGCTCTGGCCCTAAATGTCATATCAGCATTACTTTTAGACCTTATTACTTAATCCCACAGGCAAGCTTTTCACTAAAAGCAGTTTCCATGTGCTCTGCTTGTTTTGTTTGTGTTTGATGTTGCCTTAGTTTTAATCTTATAGCATTAAGAAATATAAGTGTGCTGTACTTCAGTCTATAAACGATGGGAGGATATGTCAAATATCGAGTAAGTGCCCTTTTTTACAGTTACAGCAAAGAAATATGTAACGTTTCTCATCGGATTTTAATCAGCCACTCAGACTACTAGTGGTTACAAGCTGTAAGAATTCTGATAATGTCAGTACATGGCTCCAGAATGGATAATAATAGGTTTTAGTACAGGGCCTAAACAACATATTTACAAAATGACACAATAAGTTGCCCCCAGGACTCACCTGAAGTATACTTTCTTCCTGTTGCCTCTTGTTTGCCTGTAAATAGGTTATAACCCCTAAACAGACAGACTACTCTCCCAGGTCACATGGTCTAATGAAATTACTTCAGGATATTAAGGAGCTCATAGGCCTCTTTTTATGTGTGTCCCGGGAGCAGTGAGAGAGATGCCTGGCAGTGGATGAGATTTTGATTGCTTTTGGTAATAATTCTGAATGAATTCAGTCCAGAAGTATGGCATTACAAGAGCTCTACGGCTGTAACAAAGGGATGACATGCCATTTCCATGTCCTGTACTGACGCACCATGCGCACCACACCCTTGCAGTCGGGCAGTGGGCTGTGTGCAGACTCACTTGCAGGGGGAAGTCCCTGGCTCACAGCAGCAGCTGAGTCTTGGGGGTTTCCTGAACAGGGATGTTTGACTAAACTGTAGGTGGGAGTGAGCGCTGTGTGTGTGTTCATGTGTATTTGTATGCATGTCTGTGAATGTGTGGAAACATTTAGAAATCCACTTAGGGGATATTGTTTGTGACACCCCCATCTCGAGGTGATGTAATATTGCTTCCCCTCATGGCATGTATTTTCTTTTGCAGGAAGTGCCCCCTTTTATAGAGTATCTACACAATACCAGGAATCTTACACAGTATAGCATGTTGAATACTTGGTATTAGATTTGCACGCAGGAAAAAACTCACTTCTCAAAATGACTGTTTATGCATATTTGTTTTGTCTTTATCATGTTGATCTACCGTACATTTTTAAGATTCACCCAGGAATACCAAAAAAATCCCAAGTCTTGTCTATGTCTCTAAATGCTATACTAAATTTGGTCCTAAGACCCAATCATTGTGTGGTTAGGAATCAGAAAATGTTTCAAATGTACCTGTATCTGCTTCAGCACACATCGGTCACATCTAGTGAAAAATAAACAATTTCATCTGGCAACATACTTTTCAAATGATTTTCTTCTAGTTTTCTGAACTTATTTTACATTACATTTAGTTACATGCCAAATGATGTGCTGAATGATTGTGATCATCAATTTTATCCCCATGTGCTCACAGATAGTCAGACATACACAGACACATGCTCATGACTGACATTTCTTTTATAGGGGATATGTTTAACTGGTTGAATATCACATTTTGCTCATAATATGTTTCGATATACTTGTCTTGTTTGGCTTGTCATTAAGACAGGATTAGAAGTTTATAGGGGAATAATGAAGCAAAGCTAACAGCCATTGATAAAATTTAATTAGTGCAATAAGGGTGTTTTCACTATTATAATTATAATAAAATTATATTTTTTAGGTGCATTAACCTGAATGGTAAGTGTTGTTTTCACACTTCAGATTTGTTGTATGATACGCTATAGATGTAATTATAAAATCCTTAGAAACAAACTAATTCAAACCCAGCTTTTTAACATGGGTACCCCTTTCAAAAATTACAACAGGATCTTGTAGAATAAACAAATGAAAGAAAACCTTATCAGCCTTGTATGTTATAGCCATAAATCCCATTTCGAACTGAGAATTTCTCTGAAAACCCGCATGTACTGCGTCTTATATTACAGTCACTAACATTTGTAGACCGGAGAAATCTTTGCATTATCAAAAAGCTCCAGACATATTGATGCTATATTAAATCTATAGGACAAATGGCAATTGTATCACAGTCATTGGTTTGAGTTGCTTCATTGCACAGCTGCTTGATGTTTAGCTGGCAAATCACTTCAGTGAATAACCCACGACTTCTGATCTAGATGGAAAACTGTGATTTTCATTTTTAGACTCAACCTCCCCCTCCTCTGTTGTCCGCAAGTAAAATCCATTACACTACCTCTTCAGGGAGACACCAGCAGACATATTATTGACACCATTACTTCTTTATTATTTCTTTGCACGTTGATTCCAAGCTTACGTATAGAAATACATCTGGTCTAATACTGGAACATAGTGAGTTCATAAAAATAGCACCACTCTTATATCTTCCACAGCTTATCCTTTCCACAGTGCCCAGGTATCCCACAGCCAAAGTGTGAGATTTTTTAGGTTTAAACAAGGGAAATTTTTCCAAACTAGTCAGCTTTTAAATTACTTCCGTTACCTAGTAATTTACTAGCAGTGTCATGCCCTGACCAGATATGGGTGACCGCACACATGCTTTATCAAAGCTACTGGTTTCTTAATGGTGGGTAATTAACCCTTTCCCCTCAGCATTACAGATTCCTAATTAACACAAATGGCGGAAATCCGTCATGAAAGAAAACACATGCCTAGTCGATTACCTGTGGACCAAGCAGATAAATTGTTCAGTTGGATACAGTAACTTTTAGTTTGTTAGTTTCTTGTTTTTTTTAATAATTGAATTAAAAATAAGTCAAACAAAAAAACACTCCAGAATATTTAGGTTTTGAAGGTTATCCAGGGATGAAACTGATAATTATCATACCACAATACAAAATTTTCAAAAAAAAACAAGGACTTTAGGATAAAAATGCTAAAATGTTAAGCAGTACAAGGAGTATTTGTACACACTTTACCTCATTCTGGAATCAGGGCAGTCTTTAAGACCACCTGGGACTCTGAAGACCACTGATTGTCTTGCATTAAAGCCATTTTTATTTGCCATCAGGCCTAGTCTTTATGTTCAGAAACTGGCTTTTGATGTAGAGTATAGAAAGGATTATGGGATTTACAGTTTTTGCACTGACTCTCACACAGAATTTCTTTTTTTAGTCAAGAACTTTCTGCTGATGTGGCCCTATTGACAGAAGTGTCAGTGTGTGAATTACTAGAACAATACTTTTGATTTCAGTTCTGCAGTACCATTTGGTGGTGTAACTCATTCCTTGTTTCACCCTTGGCTTTTGGGAGACAACAGACAAGACGCTGGAGAACAAGAAAGTAAACATTTGTCATCAGGAAAATAGTAATGATATAGATGTGTTTTAAGTTGAGATAAAGATTAAAAGCTGTTTTTCTCTGCATCATGAAGGGAAAAAGTCTACTTTAATGCTTACTTAAAAAATTAAGTTAGGCTTGTTAATTAAGGTTTTTGCTGCTCTCTTTACACTTATGTCAACAATCTGCCATCTATTTTCACTGTCTCTCTACCTTCAAGTCTGTCATGTTTGGTGACGGCCTCTCCAACTGAATGGATGACCTTTATCACCAGCAGAAAAGCTGCGCATCCCATGACTGCTGCCGTCTCCTCTTCGAGCACAGAGCATTTCCTTCATTTTACTAAACTTGGCAGGGCCCGAAACACCGACTTGACTGCTTGTGACACAGTTTACCCCCGAGCCAGTTCTTGCACAAATGAGCATTGTAGCTGACAAGCCAGCTTTGTCTTTTAAGTCATTAGCAGTTTCTTGGTGATTTTTTTTTTTTTTTCTCAGTCTCTCTCACTCTCACTAGAGTTGCAATAGTGGGAAAGAGGGGAAAGAAGGGAATTAAAAGCAAACATGTCTTTAGACTTTAAAGGTTCAGTCCTCTAATACTTTTCAAACTTGAATACCCACTATAGATGTGTATAGTATGAAAGAGCAATGTGATTTCCTCTAAAATACTGTATATGCATAATGGACTGAATGGGGTTTTGTCAGATGAAATTCATAGTATGACTGTGTAGGAAGATTTCACTTTATGATGTATAGAAGAGCATGAACTGTAGTAGTGGGATTTTTTGGTTTATATTTAGCCTTCTATGCCACATTGGGACTTGCCTCTGAGAGCATTAATTATAAAATCGTCAACAGAGGGTGAAATTATTTAAAGTAGTACAGTGGTTATAGGATATATACACATCAATAAAACACACGTCACCCATTCAAATCGACCATGAGCTTCCTAACAAGCGAAGCTGTCAGTGTCACGTGATCGCTGACGTCTTTTGAGTGTGAGAACATTTGATTTTCTCCAGCAGGAAGAGTTCATGTGCAGCCTCTGCTAAAGGCTTTGGCCTTGATCCTCTGGGAGACGCAAAGTTGGAGTGTCACGCCTGACTGACTGAGACTTCTACAGTGTGGATTCATACCTGGTGCCCAGCAGTCACATTAGTAGGCTATGGGGGTGGAGATCTGAAAAGAACTTGGAGTGTAATGAAGGCTCTCAAGTCTGTCCCCACAGTGAGCTTCCTTATTGGGTTCATTATAGCCAGACTCCATTTGCTTTCTTACTGCCCTGTTTAATTCTTTCACACTCAGTCTGTGAGTTTCTTGTTTTGATTCCATTTTCCTCGATCAAAAAATAATAATCTGAGAATTCAATTTCCTGTCAAACCAACGTGGCTAAGATTTCCTTTTTAATTATTAAAGAAATAGTGTTTTTAGGTTCGTACACAGTGAAGCTAACTCAGACTTTTATTTGATTCACTTTAATTGTTTACTGCACTTCTAGTAACAGTGTTTTCTTTTTAACCCCGCTTGCTTTAGTGTATAGAAAAGTGTGCAATTCATATGGAGATGATAGCTGCAGATAGGAATTTTGTCAGGAAATGATGTGGCTCCATATTTGCAGATGCACTTTAATTCCTGGACGCATCCCTTGCTGTCGGTAGAGGGGTGGGGGGGGGGGAATACAGGACGTGGCGGTAAAAAGAAAAGTGTGTGTGAGAGAAAACATTAGAAGTGTTATTTGTCATTTCAAGGTATTAACCTTCTCAGGGGAAAACCCTTAACCTCAAACCACCAGGTCTCCCCCATTTCAGTATAAGACTTAAGGGGACTGGAATGTACAGTCACCTGTTCCCAGAATGCAACAGCTGTAACTTTGGTCGACTGTAGGTGGACCTAACTGGTTCATTCTGGCTTTTAGACGCCACACTTAATGACCTGACATGGTAATTAGTCTGAATATGCATGACCACTCTTGTGCTGTTGTAATTGACAGTGATCATAAAGTTGATTAAAGTCCCTGTTCTGTTATTAGACAGCATTTGGTCTTTTTGTTTTGTTTGATTGAGAATATTTTGAGAGCTTTAGGTAGGTTATTGTTTCTGAAACATTAAAGGAGTATTAGTTTTGGTCCTCAATGCAGTGCTGCAATGCACACAGTATCTAGCCTATATGATACTTTGAAACAGGGCAAATACATGTCTGTTTTAGCTAAACAAAAAATACGTTTTTAGGAAATGTATTGCAACAGTGCCCAATAGGGAAATTCCTGCTCAATTCCAACATTTAACTAAGAGAAGAAACGTCCAGATGTGTTTGTCTGAGAGCTTTTTTTTTTTTTTTTGAGGCCTGTTTTTTACATACTGTTCAGCTTACTTCAATTGAGCCGTTACAGAGGGTAAATCCTGGGTTGTTGTGTCAATCGTCTGAATCCTGTTGAAATCTTTCATGCATCTAAGAGGTTTAAAAATAATTCCCTGTAAAAACATTTCCAACAAATGTACGTATAGGCTGCAGAAGGTTTTTAATATATTTTAATATAATAATAATAATAATAATAATAATTATTATTATTATTATTATTATTATTATTATTATTATTATTATTAATACTGACACTCTTGTAACGCGGAGGCTTGTGATTTGATAGGTCTGCCCATATTTAGCTGGTCAGTCAAATGATCGGGCAGTCAAAAGGCAGGAATGTTCTTGTCTAGACTTGTTTTCTGACTTTTTTTCAACTCCTTCAAAGTAGTTAAGACGGCAGCTTAACAGTCCAAGTGACGCTGTGTGATGTAGGCATTACATGCCTGGAAAACTGCAGGAAGCTGCTCTAAAAATAACTGGGAGATTTCCTTACGCTCCAAGTGTCAGTTTGCAAAAATCTATGCTGCCCCCATCTGTTCCACTAACCTCAGTGTGAGGCATTAACGGCACAACCCCCTTTGACACCTTGGGGTTATAGTTTAAGATGACTAATGACCACTGTGTTTTTCTTATATTGGCTATACAATTATAATGAACACAGATAGAAATAAATAGTCTGATTTGCTACATGAAAAATAAAATCCATCATAAATGTTCACTATCCACCAAATTTTAAAAAAAAATCTGTTTCTCTTCAGGATTCTCTTTTTATTTTGAGTGCTAGTTTTGCTACTGTTTGAAATAAAAATTACTGGTTCATGTTGCAATTCGATGCATTTGTAACAAAGTCCAGACCTACACATGCTGCCCTCCTCCATATTACTTTTGCTCTCATTAATCCTATTAGATATTACACTATCTTAACTACAATTATGTTTTATATAAATTACTTCAACGTGAGTATCGAGTATCAAACGGAAGCTTACTATTGAGGGGAAGTTAATATAGATTCTTGTAAGTCGTTCTTTTGATCAAAGGACAGACAATATTCCAGCTTCATCTGCATGATAAGAAACATCAGTGACCTCTGTGTGAAAATCATTTAACCCTTCTTTAAATGATCAGTTCTTTAAATTAGGATACACTAATTCAGGCTTAAATTTGAATGTTTTCTCAAACTAGAGTGAGCAGAACAAATTTACAACAATAAAAAGTCATGCCTTAGACTCGCCATCTCAACAGGTACCATCCCACGGGCATGACTAGATGCTTCCGGTGTTTTACTTTTTTATCGTCACAATGATTGTTTCCTTTTTCTGTTTAAATTCTGAGCTGTGATAGCACCTCGTGTCTTTTGCATTCCCGTCTTTAATATTGCATGCTTTGATCCTCACCCTTATCTTGGAAATTGTGTTTACATATTTGAGCCTGAGACTCAGCCGAGTCTTCGCTAAATATAAACCATATATAACTTCTCCTGCAATCTAACTGTAAGTGTAGAGTTTTTATGCATAATCCAGTATTGAGACTACATTTAAAGGGTAAGAAAACATACTGAACTATTAACTTATCACCAAAAGGTAAATTTCTCAACCTTCCCCTTGCATATTATTAAAAAGCCAATTAATTTTGTTGTTGATTTATTTATTTTTATATGTATTCCATTATCTTATCACAAAGGAGCCAGCATACAGAAGAGTAGGCCTGTTACAGCTAGAGCCTTCTCTAGTCTTCTCAAAAGAAATCTCATAACTGTCTGAAGGACATTTGAGTCTCGTCTGTGAAAGAGACTGACAGGATGTGTGGCCATCGCCACAGGCAGCCCATCCCCCAGTCATGCAGGCAGTGCGAGTGGCCAGTCGTTATGATCACCGTACAGCTGTGTGATTGGAGACTCGGGATGTGACTGCTCACTTCCACCTTCTGCGCCGAGACTCCCACCTCGCCAGCGCAGCCCTCGTGCTCCTACATGCGTCAGCCATTCCCAACCGCACGGCTAATTTCCACCTGAAACCTTAATACGGCCCACAAGAGTTCAGGTATTATCAGTGTGTTGTAGACATCACTGCTGATCTTTTAAATCTGTTGAGCCCAACAAATCTCCCTTCACCTTCGGAAGTGAATCCTGTCGTCTGTCCACTGTGCAGGTAGCAGAACAGCAGGCACCCACAGTGCAATGCTCCTTATGCTCTCTCTTCTCCAGAGCTCTTGGGACACAATTATTCGGGGTCACTAAACTCTCCCCATAGATTACTTTTTCACACTTTATTTTTTGTGAAATCTTTTTGCCATAGACTACCCCTGACATCTTTAATCTCACACCTTAGCATAGTTTTTATAATAGAACCACGTGTATTTTTAAACATTTTTGTCAATAAAGAATAAGCGTTTTCACATTCTGTTTTCAAGTTTTATTGTATTTCTGCACCAATATGTTTTGTAAGGTTACTACACTAACGTACAACACAGCATCCTGGAGACCTGTTTCTTCTCTCTTATATTTTGTGCATCAACTAAAAATGCATGGTTAGAGACTGCTGAGTGACATTCTCCGTAACTGCTGATGTCTGAAGTGTTTATTTCAATTTAGTTTCAGATTTCAGGTTCAAACATTTTCAGATTTGTTTAGCTAATATCGTTTCAGCTGTTTATACATAATATCTTGTGTTACATGAATAAATATTAAACCTTTTGTTGAGACATTTCTGGAAATCACATTGTGTAATTGTGTGATTCTGAGGCCTACAGTTGTATGCTTTAACACTGGCATCTTAAACTAAACCAAAATGTATCTTATTTTACACATTCTACTTACCATCATCCTGCCCTGTACCAGCTAGCCTTCTTTAGAAGAAGAGCTGTCGTTAGCAGGGGGCTGGCGTATGACCAGGGGTGTAGGAGATGGAGGATTGTGAGTCAACACTAATCCACACAAAGGTACGCAGTTGCCTTTAATTTATACTTTACTACTTAAATAGGAATGATTCTTTGCATGCTGGGAAATGAGCCTGCTCCAGAGAGTTCGTTTTGTCTTATTCCAAAACTTCTTGTTTTTTGTACAAGCACCTGATTGTCACACATTGAAATGAAGAACCTGTTCAAAACTGAATACGCTCTCACCTGACTGTTTGTTTGGTGAGTTGGTTACTTGTTTGAGTGTCTTGTTTCTTTTCATTTGTAATTATCTTCATGTTTGTACAGTTTATCCGTGCACATGCATATAAAGGAAGTTACAGGCACTTTTGTGGTAGATAGATAAAATGTTGTGTGGAGTGGCTCCTAAAGATTTTATGCATGAAATAATTATAACCAAAGTAATTGAAATGGGCTTTCCATTTTTACTAAGTTGTTAATATCAGATGAATATGTGCTAAAATGAATAGCCCTATTTGCATCAGGAATGCTCTGTAGAGCACTTGACACCCTGCCTAAAAAAAGACGAGAGGTGACCTAGGAAACCTAATTAGCTTCTTAGCAAAGACTGAAATTATGCACTTTTAAGTTGCCATTTACAAGTGGAATTGCAAAACTGAAGTACCTTTTATCATGATTTTTTCATGTGCATTCCGTCTTTAATTTAAATAGCACCTTAACGTGAAAACTGCCTTCCACCTGTTTTGAGTTTTCATCTTGTAATGTATATTGTTATAGTCTGTATATATCCCCTAAAATGTGTATGTTTTAGTTATTTATTGGCATTCATTAAAAAAAAAAGACTGTTAGGATTTTCTTCTGGTGCAGCACACCAGCATATACAACCATAGAACCATATATAAAAACAGAGACAGTTCAAGTACCAAATGACAATACACGTACGATACAATATAATACAGTGCAATACAATGTATAAAAAATATACATAAGATGTATATGTATGTACTACAGAATTGGTGTACTTAATTGTTAGAATAGCGTGTGCTATTCTCATGTGTTGTGTATTCTCCTGATATTTAATTTTAAAAGAATTAACAGGGTCAAATCATTTTTTTAATGCAGATGGTGCAATACTTGCAAAGTAAACCTGATCTAAGATCTTGGTGCCCTATACACCAACTGTCATGTTAAAGAGATGTTTCCAAATTTTGATTAAAATTAGGGCATTTAAATGTATGGAATACAGCAGATTACGTTAATATTTGGCACTTGGTTCTAGAACAACTTGATTTGTTCTTGTTGTCGTGTTGCTATCGTGTTTCAGGTTTATTTAACATTATTATATGTTAATTTGATTAATTAAATCCCCATGAACCCTTGTGTTCCTGTAATTCCTTGTCTTGTTTTTTAACATCTTGGTGCTAATGTATGCATCTTATATTATCAGTGTGTGCAGACTTCAGTTTTGTATATAGCAGGACTGACTTTTATATGTCTATGCTTTACTGCTTTGGAAAAGTATACGATTGTTACAGCACAGCTTGCTTGTTTTTGATGCTCAGACACCTTTGTACACACCTCTCATTACCACACCCTCTGTGCCCAGGGAGATTCTCTTGTGCACTCGGACTGATGCACTATTTTTACATCTGTGCTTCCATAGAAAGGTGCAGTGAGTAGCAGAGATGCATCATTCAGTCTATATTTAATTCAACCTGTACAGGCCAAATAAGATGACATAAATACACAGAATTTTTGTAATTATTTTTAATTTTCCTGTATTATCTACGTTACAGTGAAGTCATCGATCCCAGCTCTACGAGGAAGTTCTACGGCTGATGACCCGATCTTGTGCCACAGAGTTTCCCACTCTGCACGCTTATTATTATTATTATTATTATTATTATTATTATTATTATTATTATTATATTTTTGGTTGTTTTTTGTGTGAAAATCTATAATTTATTATTACTGGCTGGGAGAACATTTATTTTATGCAGTAAGTAACCTAAATAGCTGTAGCTCACAATTTGTCACACTTGGTGCTATCTGTTTGAGCAGCATCAGCACCTTTACCACATTTGCTACAGATCTTTGGTATAGTATTTACATTGTGTTAATCACAGACCTGGCATACTGAAAGTAAACTTGGGTTTCAAATCAGTGTCTCAGAAATCCTAGTTTCTTAGAAGTGTTAGCTTTACAGAACTGGTGATTTTATTTTCTCAGTTGTAGTAAGGACCTTGTTTCCAATAATATATCTGTAGTCTGTATAGTATAGTGGAGTGCCTCTTTTTTATTTTTCTTAATTTTGAATGCATCGCTATTACTTTTTGCTTTGAATCTCCATCACTATATTTTGTGGCATTTGATTGCTTCTCTGCTTTGATTATTGCAAAGCCATTCAGCTGAGGCAGAAGATTGTCAAAGCTCTGTTGTCACCACATCTCGAATTTTGAATTATTTCTGATAAATAACACAAACCTTTATTGGCACATGCACATTGTTCACAGGATATTTAAAATGATTTGTAGATTAACTTTAATACTGCAAGTTCTTTTTCCAGAAAATCAATAATCATTAATCACTGAATCAAGCAGAGCAACAAGTAGAACTTCATTTAGTTTGAAAGGCAGTACAGTACACAGGAAAATGAACTAATGTTTGTTTGTTTTTTGGTAGAAATGGGAATAGTTTTTCACGTGTCAGATAAACAGGTACAAAGGATGAGGTTTTGTGGTAGATATATTGATATATGAAGTTCCCAATGAGCTGTCTCCTACTTTGTAGGACTTAGGCTAGATGGTAAACTCCCCCCCCCCCCGATATATAAAATGCTAGTCGGCTCTTAAGTTGTTGTTTTTTTCCCTCAGTTGTTCAGATATAAACCACAAAACCACAGGTTGTACTTTAAATTATCATAATGTCTACAAAAGCATAGACAAAGAGTCAAGCAAACACACATTATCATTCCACATATATTTTTTTGAACTTTCAAAAGAATTGCTAATCAAATCAGTTTTTGTTTTTGTTTCTGAAACATTTGAACATTTCATTTCTGTATAAGTTTTACACTTAATTTCCCTTAAGATAAACATACTTACTAACTTAAAAACATACCCTATTCCTACAAAATCATTGGGAAGACACTGGTGGAAAGTCCAGCAACTTCATGCTCGGTAACATTCACTGTGGCATTAAATCTGATAGGCTGAAACTTAAGAATAAAATTGTGTGTGTGTGTATATATATATATATATATATATATATATATATATATATATATATATATATATATATATATATATATATAATGTTTTATTTTTGTTACTATTATTTCAAACCCTGCATCTATTTCTGCCCTGCTTTGGCCATGAATATCAGAAAAGCCTGGTTTGTTGTCAGTAAAAATGCTTTGCGGCAGGTGTCACAACAGGACAAGATGTTTCTAAGTATCACAGGGCATCTTTAGAAGTGACTGACATTGGCCTCAGTCACTTCGTAGAACTAAGAGGGGTTTCACAGAAGCTGGTTCCTATAAGGGGAGTTCTTTGAAGACACTGAGTTTCACAGAGAACAGTGCTCACGGGACACAAAGGCAGGGGATTATGGTGACTAATAACTAAATTAGCCTCAGGGAAGGTGTGGGGCAGAATGGATTTTAAAAAGCAGTATTTTAACAGTGATCTTCATTATTTTAATGCATCAGCTGATAAGCGCATAATGATTGATTCCAGCCACCTATTTAAATACAAGGAAGGCCTGGATTCTGTGAATAAACTGTTTACCTCACCTACAAAATACTTTGTGAGACACACCAATGTCTGCATTGGAGCCAATGTCACTTCCTTCCTTCCAGGTAGGATGCAATGTTTTTACTGTAAGTAGAGGAACTGTAAGTGGCTTTATTTCCCTCTTCTCTAATGCACATCTCCCTCTCTGGTTTAATGTATTGTCGTTTTCAATCCACTGCTACAAAAGGTCTTCCACGTATGTTATCTATAGCCAGGCAATTACTTCTTGCAGCCTGTTTATTACTTTAGATCATGTATAAAATGGGCTTTGTTTCTCAGCGAACACACTCCTAGTGTATTTGAAAGGTTTTCAGTACAGGTGTGTTCTGACCTTAGAGTGATCAATGGATATAGGTTTTAGTATCGAGTCATTACCCTTTTGTCATTGACAGCACTTTAAAGACCCAACGAAGTGAGCTCTGTTCAGTCTTAAGTTCACTGTCTATTATAGTTTATTACTCCTGTGTAAGAAACACTCCTGGGTATTTGATGTATTTGTCCCCATGTTCATGTTAAGGCTGGCATGTCAAATACTTTGACACTCGTATTTGTCTAGCTTACATCCTGCTCTAGTTTCACGTGAAGCATGATGGTAGTAGGCTATATTTTACAGGTAAAGTGTGTTTAAAATCATTTATCACCTTTGTTGATGCCTTTGACATCATCTGTTTATGTGTAATTACTTTGCCAATTAAAGATTTGTTTGCATGCAACGTGATTTATTTGTTTTTAAAGGTAACATTTGGTAAAAGCATATGTTTTACTCTTTCACCAGTGCATCAACTACTATTTAAATTCTGTGATATTGGCCAATACAGGTGGTATTTAAATATTTTACCATTTCAGTACTTATCAATAGTATTATTTAATAGAAAGCTTGTATTTGTGTATGAAAACCCATCAAACCACTAAAATATACCCCCCCCAGTTGGTGCAAAGTTGTTTAAGTGAAGGTTAATATATAGTGATAGCACATGGATGCTGTGTACTCTTTTTCACAAAAAGAGTTCATTAAAATGAATGTCTTATCTGGGTATATATCACCCATTTTTCCCTCCCTTCAGCTCCTGACCTCTAAAGAAAATGAACAACTGTATATTCTCAAATGTTCAGATGTGACTTCCTGAGTAAAAATAATTCTAGTTGTGCTCCGATGTGTTAGTTCTTTGTATGGTGTTTCTTGTGTTGCTTTATTGGGCAGGGAAGAAAGGGGAGTTGGGCCGGGCTTCAGACACAGGACATTGTTTTTACCACTCATGGCAAACCTATAGATGTGTTAAAAGAAAATGTATTTGGTAGCGCATCTACTAATGAACACAGCTGTCTAAACGCTTGCCATATTGCCAGACTCAGTTTCTTTAAGGCTTATTGTTGGGCCTCCTTTTCAAACCATAATATTAGACCACCCCTGGGATTGACCATCTGGCAATTGAACTGTGCAGCTCCACTTCCTCTCCAGGCTCCTCCCCGAGAGGTCGTGAGCACCCTGCACCCATAAGCGCCACCCTGTATGGTACTGCAGCGAGGAAATGAAACTCAGACATGAAGCATAAAAAAGCTCAGCTGAAGACACACATTGACTTAGCATCCAGGTTCAGTCCACATATCCAGCATTACAAAAAGCACACAGTTTAGCTTAACGCAACACGAGTGTGCATCAGAGAAACAAAATTCTAATCAGCTGACATGAAAGGAGACTGGGCCCGTGCTAGTTGTCAGTCATTAAAATGATTTGTTTTAATTGCCTCTGTTCGGTGCATCTGTGCTTGTGTGATCGTGTTTGCATTCCAGGTGTGTGTTCATGGAGGTATTTCAGCTGCTACTGAAGTCGATTAAATAGTTGTCTATACATTGCTGTTTATAATTTATTGAATATGGTTCTTTAATTATTTATATGTTTTTATTCATGTATAATATTTGCTTTTATTTAAGATGTAGTGCATAGATCTTTTGCACTGCATTGTATTTCAAAGTAGTTGACATTCTTTATATTAGTCTGCTTTATATACAGTAATGGCTGAGTGGATTTACTCAGTTATTTCAGAACTATTAAATACTGAAATCTTTCCTTCTATTGAACTGTATAATTGCAGTGTGTGTATGCACTTAAAATGAATGAACCAAAATCCATTACAATACTGGCCACAATTCACTAGCTAGTCAAACTTAGTCAATTAGGCAGTTACTGAACTATGGTGGAAAATAAACACCCTTATAGACATCAAGTAATTACTGCTGCCCAAAAGATAATTATAGTGCTGTAAAGTGCAACAAGATACACTGAGTTTACAGGGTGTCAAATCCCTTCTCATAATCTTCCAAGTACCCAAAAGATAAAGAACCCCTAAAGTACCTTGGGGAGGGTCTCTTAAATATGCTTGCTTTGTTTAAACAATCTGAAATGCCTTTAGCTGTGCATAACAGTGTTGAAGGTCTGTATTCCTTCTTTCTTTAAATAATAGATATTAATTTATTAATGCAGTCACTTACTTTCAAAGTCAGGATTATAGTTACCAAGTCAGTATCATCCAACATTTCAGTCTAAAACCTACAGTCCTCAACAGGGATTTATACTGTACTATGCAATTTTGGGCACATGCCAAAGCCTTGTGACATTTGAAATGCATGGATCACACCTTGTTGCTGTGCTTTCCTCACAGACTTCAGTCATCTTTGTTCATTAGAGTTTATATCAGCAGTTACTTCTAAGAATTGCCAATTACTCTAAAGTGTTCTCTCTTAAGGATGTTTCATTGTTGTTCTCATTCCTACTTGAAGCAGAATATGCATTCCCTGCCCTTCGGGTACTACAGAGTGTCCTGTACAAAGGATAGCGTCTCGCATGGATTCCTTGATCTGTCAATACGCACGTCCTGCATTTCAATATTGAGCTGAGCCCCCCCCCCACACACACACACGCACACACACATAAAAGATGCTAATACATACACTTAGCTGAGACATAACTGGTTTGACTCACTGAAAAACAAGATCAGATTCCAGCAGCACTCATTGTAACAGTAACGTTATCAGGCAGTGTGAGAAACAACACAATCGGCTCCATGTTAATTCCTGTAGATAAAAGCAGAACTTTTATGTGACAGGCAATACAAAATACTTTTCAGCACACACAACTGCATTGCTGACTGAGCATCCAGTAAAACTCAATTAATTTGCACTAAAAGGTGCAGTAGAAATGTTCCGACGCAGAAAGCGCTGCCTCTCTCCAAATGCAACGCCCATTCGTGCACCTGTCAATGACAAACAAAATTATTTACACCTTTTTAATCACCGCCACAGCTTGAATCCCAAGTACTCATGCATTTTAAAATAGGGTCATTCCTCAATGCAATAACAAAGTACCCTGTAAAGATTTCCCTACATAGGCAATTCAAATTCACTAACACTGATGAAACTGAGCATTCCTCAGCTGTCTCCAGTCAAAGGCAGGGCTACAAAGACCCTCTTATTACAAGAGGTGCAAAAAGTGTTTCCTTTTCTGAAAATCGCCCGCATGCAGCTCAGATAATATCAATGTAAGGCTTTTGCATTGTCATGTCAGTGCTTGCACACACCCCTAAGAATGCAAATAATTATTTTTTATTAAAGGCATGTAGGAAATATACACTGTTTGTGTTTTAATGATTCATTTTTTAAGCTTCTGTTTGCCATAAAGAGTGAATGAGAGCATGGTGCGGTGCACGCCTGAAACAAAAAGCAGAATGCTGCAATGTAATTTCCCCAATTCAGAAGGCACAGAAAGACATTTGAGGATGGTCTTTCCACCACTATGCTTGAGCATAAAGGTAGTTGTATGTGATAAAGTGCTACCTCGTCTATCAATAACAAGGTCTGTATAAGTCAAGAGGATGAATGATTTCTGGCCTCGTAGCATTTCGCTGTAAAACCCTGGGTTGATCGCTAAACACGAAATTCCCCCAGGTCACATTCTTCATTTATTTTGTCTGCATCAGCAGCCATAACCACAGGTGTAGCGCGCCTTTACCAGCCACATCAGATAAATCAATGAGCAGCAATAATAAATTCATGGATTTTCTTTTGTGTGAGCAAATATAGGCGTTCCAAAATGTTCATTTTTCCACCACATTTCCTGAGTCAAATCTCTTGTCTGAATGCATTTTGGGAGTTAGATAAACACCTGAAGTTGCCGGATTACGTATTCTAATTACATGCTGTGTTTAGATTATACTGTGCAGTCGGCCAATTCAGGCTGGACCTGCTTAGAGCCCCTAAATCAATATTCCATTTTCGCCTACTGCTTTCCTTAATTAGAACTGCACACCTTGCTACACACTATATAAATCTGCAGCAATACATGGGATTAGGAGGGCAGGCTTCATAGCAACATGAACTAATTATATTACCCCATAATAAACGGTCGCATAAACAAGCTTGCTAATGCAGCCAGGGGTGAAGATCTCTCTAGCTTTATGTCTTGCTATGAAGTCGGCTGTTAGGAGCATTTTCTGTAGACAGGCTTGTGTATCATCAAAGGGTTGTTTAATCTGATCAAAACCTTCATATATAATTCCTTTCATGATGTATACAGTATGTATATATATATTTTATATATATTTTGTGTGTGTTATTTTTTTCCCAATTTACAGTACAACATAGCACCTACACATTCTTTATATTTTGGACTTTTTTTTTTCTCAAACTCTCCTGAGTTATATGTGAAAATAACAGAAAATGTTTCATATTATTGATAAATACAATTTGTACAGCTTGTTTCACGGACAACTATTAGCAGGACTACTCTACATAAAATAACATTGGTTAGACTTGCTTATTCAGGTCTGTCACCCTACCCCTTACATATTAATGCTGTATACTTAATTACAATAAGCATTTTAGTCTTATCAGTTACTGAGCCTATTGTAGCATCCTGTTGTTTTGGGTTAATTGAATATCACAGTACTTTGAATGTGCCTAGTAACTCGGCATGTAAAGTTACTACTTAAAATCAATATGAATTTTTCTTCTAAATCAACCTGCTGCATAAATGTTGGTAAATGGATGCCTGTTTTCTACTTAAAAAACAACAGCATGGTTGAGTCTTTTATATATTTTTTCTTGGCATTGTTTGACAGGTCCACTTTCCTTGAAATACATTTTTTTTCAACCATCTCCGGTCCATCATTAATGCACAAACACCTGTCAAATGCCAGATAAGTTGCATAATTTCAGCAGCAGTTTAAACAGATTGTTGCTTAGTTCCTTTTGTGCAGGGGATGTTGAGAACGAAACTCAGTCCTCAGATCCACTGAAGGAACAAGCTGGACTATACCAGGAAGGGGACATACAAGGTGGAATTAAGAAACTAAATTAACAGTACAGTGAATAAACATGAATTGGAAATTAGTTATGAACATGATAATTGGGTAATGTGGTAGGCATCTTTCTACATTGCAAAGACAAAGGCCTGTTAAAGTGAAGACAGACAAAATTTGCACTTTTGCACATGTACTCTTGAGGAAAGAAATGGAAGGTATCAAAGGTGGCATTTGCATACAACTGTACTTACTTACTGTTTTAACCTGTGTTGGAAATGTTGGTTTGATTTCTGACAACAGCTGACCAATAGTAGCTTGGCCTAAGACATATATAGTAGCTAAACCATTCTCCAGCTGAAGCATATTTCTATGTGGTTCACCAGGGCCTACACAGCACAGCCCTGGCTGTAGAGAGAGGATTAATTAATGCCGGTGAAGTAGTCCCCATTTAGCCTCATTACGTGGTATTTGTGCATTTAAACTAATGATTGTACCGCTTCTCTAAACTGCTGTTTTGTTTCTGTTTCGGCAGTTACAAATTACAACAACGTGGTGGAGGCGAACTCCGATTCGGACGATGAAGATAAGCTGCATATAGTGGAGGAGGAGAGTCTGACAGACGCCGCAGACTGTGACAACAATGTGCCAGAGGACGACCTGCCAACCGACCCCGCAGTATTACCCGAGGATGGGCAAGGAGAGAATGAAGAAGGTTGGGAGGAAGGTGAGGCATCCCTAATACTGCAGACCTAGGGTCGGATTAAATCAAAACTTTGACCCAGCCGCCAGCAAACTACAAACCTGAACACCATAGCGGTTACATTTCTGAATTGAAGAAAGTGGAATCTTACTAAAAATGAACCCGCAAATGACTACAGTTCTGTAGTTTTCGATTAGCGGGTGGGTCACGGTTTTAATTTAATCCCAGCCCTACTTCCTTGAGCTCTCCCCAATACCTTCAAACTGAACCACGAACAAAGGAATGGTAAATGTCTTTTGTTATGATAGTTTAAAAAAAAAAAACGTACAGTTGAAGATAAAAAGGGCACTTGTATGTATTAATTCCAGCACAAGTTCAGTCTTACAGTCACAAGAAACAAAAATAAACACTAAAATCATTTTAATACTGTAACAATAAACAAACAATGCTGGGCAGTTTTATATTCTGTAGCTTCACTGTTGATTTATGCATTGAAAATTAGATTGAATATGTTTTTGATTCTCCAATTCACATTTCCTTACGTTTAAAATCATTATTTGGATGTCGCAGGATGTACAAATCAGTCTTTGTGTGATTTGTAAGTGAAAGGAAATAATACCATTTCTTAATTTGGCCAATACTTTCAGTAGTGCAACATATGGCTTTAACATGCCATACTCGGCTTCTTTAGTAACAGGAAAAACTCAAATACATTATTTTATAAGTATTGTGAAATTCATGCCATCAGGGTAGCAGATGTTGAAATTGAATAGTAAATAAATATTGAATTTACCCTTTAATCTTTTACTCTTTTAAATAACAAAACATATTAGAACTTCCCATGACTCGGCCTTGTAATTACCCGCTTTTTATCTTAGATTTTTTTGTGAGATAACGGAAAATACCAAAAAAAAGTGTCTGTGTCTGGCATCAGTTATGTTTGTTTTTTAACTTCTTACCATCCCACACAGCGTACCTGCAAAAGACAAACCATAAATAAGTAACACAAACTTGTAGGTTTATTCCCTTCCTCTACTATTTGCAATTCCTTTGAAAAGTCTACATGTATTTATCTAATAAAAGACATATTAATAACGTAACTATTTGGGAATGAAAATTCAGTGGTTCTCAGAAACCTAATGTACAACTTTCCTCAGTTATAGTCCATTTGCTTGACTATTTCTATAGCTTTTTTAACTCTTTTGTATTTTCCTGTTGATTATAACCTGTGGTAAAATTGGAGGAAATAATTGCTAGTAGAAATCACGAAAGTGCTTTAATGGTGAGTGCAGAAAAGGAAATCTATATTTACTCCACAGACCGAGGACCAAACGGTTTATGAATAGAGCTCATGTTGAGAAGGAAAGAACTAAAATGAGCTAACTGCTGGTTAAAGGTGAAGTAGCAATATGTAAACATTAATTAAAAATATAGAATTTCAGTGTTGCTTTTCTATTCCCTTTTTAATTTAAAACTAAAATAACATAATACTTACAGGATTTCAATGTTTATTCAGATTTTATACCCCCTTTCCTAGCTAAACAAAACAAAAACGTAAAGGTCTCGTATGTAGAGAGTTTTTCAGGCGTAAGTGTGAATTACAACTCACTGTTTGCAGCTAGAAAGATATTTCTGTTAAATGTTATGTTTTAAAAGCACCATTAAAGTTGCTAGTTACCAGATTCAGTATGTTAATACACTGTGAAAATAAGATTCAAGTAGCACTGTTGTGTGAGTGCGGTCATAATATTGTTGAGGATGTGTGTGTTTATTCCAGTGTGGGACTGATGCTCTCCATTAAGTGTGTCTTCACTGACCTCACAGAGTTGTTCATTATATAACATCAATACCTTGTATCTGAAAGTGATACATCAGACTTTAAGCAGAAGGATATGCGGACCAACCAAGAAACCATGGTCAGGGGAATGTCATGGAATGGGTCTGAAGGAAATTGGCCGGGTGAACCTGTACAGATAGCTACATGACGCCGCAGAATGCTATTGCAGCCTGTGGCCACAGACCACACACAACGCTTTCCAGCAGGAACATTGCCCATAAAAGATAAAAGCTTTGATCTAGACTACTGCAGATATATAGAGTATATATATATAAAGTTAATTATGTGTATAAGTTAAATATATATATATATATAGTGTCTATAGAAAGCATACACCCCTTTTGAAGTTCTTTTTTACATTTTGTTGTTTCAGTGTCTCAGAATTTCATGCATTTAAATTATGATTTTTTTCACTACTTATCTACACACCATCCTCCACACTGTTAAGGGAGGGAAATGTATTAAAAATACAAAACTGAAATATCATAATTGGATACTCCCACCTTAGTTAATACTTGGTGGAAGCACCTTTGGCAACAATTACCTGACCTTTTTGGAAATTTTACCTTTTTTCCTTATTCACTCCAGTGTAGTTGTGGCTGTGTGCTTCGGGTCGTTGTCTTACTGAAAGTAGGGATGGGTTTGTCCCAAACCCATCACTTTGCATTTAGGCCCAAACGTTCCATTTTACTTTTGTCAGACCACAACATGTTGCCACATCCCAGAGTTGTTTTGAAATCTCATTTGAAATGCACTACCCAGCAGAGGGAACCTACAGGAACTACTAAATTGATCCTGAAATCATGCAAATCACTACAGTGTAACCCAGATGGATGCCACTTACCTAGGTGTGTGATTTTGCGATGGATAACACATGAGACATTTATCTAAGCTATTTTATTTTAAAAAAATATATACATTTTCTGCACATTTCTAAAATATTTGTTTCACTAGGAAGTTATGGAGTAGAATGTGAAGATAAATGGTGAAAATAATAATTATATATATATATATATATATATATATATATATATATATATATACACTCACCTAAAGGATTATTAGGAACACCTGTTCAATTTCTCATTAATGCAATTATCTAACCAACCAATCACATGGCAGTTGCTTCAATGCATTTAGGGGTGTGGTCCTGGTCAAGACAATCTCCTGAACTCCAAACTGAATGTCTGAATGGGAAAGAAAGGTGATTTAAGCAATTTTGAGCGTGGCATGGTTGTTGGTGCCAGACGGGCCGGTCTGAGTATTTCACAATCTGCTCAGTTACTGGGATTTTCATGCACAACCATTTCTAGGGTTTACAAAGAATGGTGTGAAAAGGGAAAAACATCCAGTATGCGGCAGTCCTGTGGGCGAAAATGCCTTGTTGATGCTAGAGGTCAGAGGAGAATGGGCCGACTGATTCAAGCTGACAGAAGAGCAACTTTGACTGAAATAACCACTCGTTACAACCGAGGTATGCAGCAAAGCATTTGTGAAGCCACAACACGTACAACCTTGAGGCGGATGGGCTACAACAGCAGAAGACCCCACTGGGTACCACTCATCTCCACTACAAATAGGAAAAAGAGGCTACAATTTGCACAAGCTCACCAAAATTGGACAGTTGAAGACTGGAAAAATGTTGCCTGGTCTGATGAGTCTCGATTTCTGTTGAGACATTCAGATGGTAGAGTCAGAATTTGGCGTAAACAGAATGAGAACATGGATCCATCATGCCTTGTTACCACTGTGCAGGCTGGTGGTGGTGGTGTAATGGTGTGGGGGATGTTTTCTTGGCACACTTTAGGCCCCTTAGTGCCAATTGGGCATCGTTTAAATGCCATGGCCTACCTGAGCATTGTTTCTGACCATGTCCATCCCTTTATGACCACCATGTACCCATCCTCTGATGGCTACTTCCAGCAGGATAATGCACCATGTCACAAAGGTCGAATCATTTCAAATTGGTTTCATGAACATGACAATGAGTTCACTGTACTAAACTGGCCCCCACAGTCACCAGATCTCAACCCAATAGAGCATCTTTGGGATGTGGTGGAACGGGAGCTTCGTGCCCTGGATGTGCATCCCACAAATCTCCATCAACTGCAAGATGCTATCCTATCAATATGGGCCAACATTTCTAAAGAATGCTTTCAGCACCTTGTTGAATCAATGCCACGTAGAATTAAGGCAGTTCTGAAGGCGAAAGGGGGTCAAACACAGTATTAGTATGGTGCTCCTAATAATCCTTTAGGTGAGTGTAGAGTACTGTGCAAAAGTTTTAGGCAGGTGTGAAAAAATAAGTAAGTAAGTAAGTAAAATAAGTAAGAATGCTTTCAAAAATAGACATGTTAATAGATTATATTTATCAATTAACTAAATGCAAAGTGAGTGAACAGAAGAAAAATCTACATCAAATCCATATTTGATGTGTGACCACCTTTTGCCTTCAAAACAGCATCAATTCTTCTAGGTACACTTGTACAAAGTCAGGGATTTTGTAGGCATATAGTCAGGTTTCTGATTAAACAGTTATACCAGACAGGTGCTAATGATCATCAATTCAATATGTAGGTTGAAACACAATCATTGACTGAAACAGAAACAGCTGTGTAGGAGGAATAAAACTGGGTGAGGAACAGCCAAGCTCAGCTAACAAGGTGAGGCTGCTGAAGACAGTTTACTGTCAAAAGTCAGACACCATGGCAAGACTGAGCACAGCAACAAGACACAAGGTAGTTATACTGCATCAGCAAGGTCTCTCCCAGGCAGACATTTCAAGGCAGACAGGGGTTTCCAGATGTGCTGTCCAAGCTCTTTTGAAGAAGCCAGAGAAACAGGCAATGTTGAGGACCGTAGACGAAGTGGTCAGCCAAGGAAACTTACTGCAGCAGATGAAAGACGCATCATGCTTACTTCCCTTCGCAGTCGGAAGATGTCCAGCAGTGCCATCAGCTCAGAATTGGCAGAAAACAGTGGGACCCTGGTACACTCATCTACTGTCCGGAGAAGTCTGGTCAGAAGTGGCTTCATGGAAGACTTGCGACCAAAAAGCCATACCTCCGACGTGGCAACAAGGCCAAGCGACTCAACTATACATGAAAACACAGGAACTGGGGTGCAGAAAAATGGCAGCAGGTGCTCTGGACTGATGAGTCAAAATGTGAAATATTTGTCTGTAGCAGAAGGCAGTTTGTTCACCGAAGGGCTGGAGAGCGATACACGAATGAGTGTCTGCAGGCAACGGTGAAGCATGGTGGAGGTTCCATGCAAGTTTGGGGCTGCATTTCTGCAAATGGAGTTGGCGATTTGGTCAGAATGAATGGTCACCTCAATGTTGAAAAATACAGGCAGATACTTATCCATCATGCAATACCATCAGGGAGGCAAAAGTGGCTGCAGGTATCTCCTACTGCAGAATCCAGCACTGTTTGTTGTTGAAGTTCAGAGCTGAAGATAAAGCAGCAGAGAATCATATAACATATAATCATATAATCATATGACAGACATACACAGCAAACCGTCTTCTTGAATCTTGAGGGTTCCTTCATAACGCTATGCCTCCTGATGCACTAAGGTGTCCTATTATTAAGGATAGATCTTAATCTAAGAAGAGTGTGGTGGTATACGTGTGCCCATACCCAATCCTCTGTATCGCGAACATGAATGGAAACCATCTAAAACATTCCTGCAGTTGAGAGTTGGCAAGGCTGTGGCTTTGTGAGATTCTGTCTCCTGTCTCCTGTCTCCTGTCTCCTGAGCTGATGGAGACCTGATAGATCGGACCGCACTGATCCTCCAGCTCCAGCTGTTTTATCTTGACTCTAGAGATGGAGAAAGCCAGACTAAATACATAAAAAGGAATATTCAATACTTCAAATTCTTTGATATGTAATATGATAATGTAATATAACTGTATAATGAGTAAGCCTCCCAATCTGATTTTATTTAGTGTTAATAGGTTGGTAACTAAAGGTATATCTGAAACATATTTGTTGGAGAGCCAGTCACTTTCCTGTACTACATATTTTCATACAGTTTTGTGCAATTTCAATAAAAGATACATGTTTTAACAGTGTTCTGGTTTAAAAACAAAATCAAGCTACTCAGATGTTAAAAAGTAGGTTTGCCAAGTGGATAGAATAGCTGTTTCTATTTGTATCATTTATAGTAAGCAGGAATGGACTGATACCACATGCAGTTCTCTTACATTTTTGGGTAAAGATTTATATGATGCTACATGCTACATTAAAGTACTTCACAGAGAGAGGGGATTCCTACATAGCAGAGATCCTGGTGTGTACCTTTAATCAAATTATCAAGGGGAAAATATGTAAAAGTCTGACAGTACTTAAAAGAGAGGTGTGTGGGGTTGATGATCCATTTAAGGTATTGAAAGCAATGCTATACATTAAGCAGACATATGAATAAAAAAATGGCTCCTTACCTTTTAAAACACTTCTTATTAACTATATTCACCAGGGAGTTAGCATCATCCAATAGAGCAGAACAAGTGCATTGAAAAAGCTTTAATGTAATAGCACTGTCAGTTAAATTATATATATGTATATATATATATATATATATATATATATATATATATATATATATATATATATATATATATAGTTAATCTTGTTAATAATTAATGTTCAACTCCTTTAAAGTACAGTCACCACTAAAACTTGTTTATGAATGAGGTGTGTATAAAATAAATAAATAGCATGAATTACTTAATTATTTAATTAAAACGGTAAACAGCTTAGCACAGGTGCGAGTACTGCTGTTTGTTGTTTTTTACAGCATGGATAAAGAAAGTATTAGTTAAGAAACATACATTACTCCATCTACGCCAGATAAATTACCTCTCCCAGCAGAGTTCTGTATTTCTTTATTATGGATTTAAGAGTTGTCTGGTTCTTTGAGTTATCCCCATTACTGCTCTGCACTCCTTTATTGTCAAATCAACTCTTGCTTGCCCTCCTCCGTCTTCTGTAATTAGACACCTGAATTACCACTTAAAAGAGTGTGTGCAGGAACACAAAGATGCAACTTAAATGAAGAAGACCTGTGTCATTTGGGTTGTAAATGCTAACATTTTGTAATTGATTTTCAAGGTTTAAATGGCATGCGCCTACATCGGGACTAGCCTTGACAAGGTGGGAAGGCATTGCTAAAGGGCTCAGAATCTCTAGTTTGAATTCCTTCAGATTCTGATTATTA
Source organism: Amia ocellicauda (assembly GCF_036373705.1). NCBI lineage: Eukaryota > Metazoa > Chordata > Actinopteri > Amiiformes > Amiidae > Amia > Amia ocellicauda. Next base: position 9,350,714 of record NC_089851.1, on the reverse strand, counting down.
GTCTGTAAGGACTTGCTATCCTGTGCTTTGCAAAACAGTGTGCGGAGCCGAGCAAGGAGCGATGCAAGCAGCAGTCCTGATTGCAGTGTTAGCAGAACAACACTTCGACATATAGAAAGTAGCAGGCAGGGAAAAAGTGAGAAGATGGTAATATATATGGCCTACCTCAGAGGAAGTGGGTTTCCGTGTGAGGCCATTGTTATCGGCTTCTGGCACTGCAGAGGTTATATGGTGCTGAGAAGTTAAAATTGGCTTGGGTTTCCTACTCATACATAGTTTACCTTGCAATGTAGGAAGGCATACACCTTTTTTTTACTACTGTAACATAAACCGAAGGGCACTGAGGGATATAGTTGCAGAGTTAAATTACAGTATTGTAAGGCACATAAAACTGAAGTTAGCATGTTTTTAAAGTGCACCGACATTTTTGTTAAGTGTTGGCAAATACAAAAACAAACCGTGGACCATTAAATTAGGAAACATGATATGGGAACTCAACTTTATTTATTTATTTATTTATTTTTAATTTTTTTTTTTTATTGAAAGTATGAAAGTACCATAATGCTAAGTTAGAAAGGGTTGAGATTTTGGTCTTTTCTAACATCTCACTTAGAAGTACTATAAGTGGTGCAAAAACGACACTTGTTTCAATTTTAAAATAACTCCTCTTAATCAACAATGATCATAAATGGAACAGGTTCTGGTTTCTTCCAATTTAAAGATTTGAGGAACAACTGTCTAATGCTTATCATTATAGCTTAGGAAAGATTAGCTTCTATTCTGACACCTCAGTCAACTATAGTATCAATAAGCATCTGAAGATGTTTCATGTCATCTAGATTTTTGGGGACAAAAACAATAAGATACATCCATTACACAGTTGTATCACCTTTTATGGGGATTGTACTAGAACTGAAATCGAGGAAGTCTAGTCTGTTTAGTTTTGCAGTGAACTTGAAACTGCCTATTACAGCATTTCCTGCAACTTTGAGCTAATTTTGTTTCTATTAGGAAACTTTGTAAATGTTTCACTGTACTTCACGTTAAAGACATACCCAAGTGCGCGTTGCCAGTTAGGTATGGTGCAACACCGAAAACATCCCTTCCCTTAAAGCTTCTTATTCTGCTTAAGGTTGTATACATGAAGATTAAGACAATCTTTGGTCCAGGCTTTTCCAGCTGCGGTGATTAGTTATGAAAGACAGTCATAGCACAAACAGATGCCAGTCCATGTGTACAGTTCTCAGCTCATACCTCTTTACAGGAATACAATATTTATTTTCTATAGCATTACAGAAATAGGTCTAGGTTTTGAAGTGGGGTTGTGTGCACTTGTGCTCCTCAAAAACAACAACTATTACAAAAATAATTCAGCATTCAGCTCCTGCTGCATTCTCAAGACAAAATGTAAACCACAAACAATAGATAGTTTACTTCAATGTTTCCACCTTAAGTTCTTTGCCTTATTTAATTTACTCATACTGAAACACAATCTTGCTGTTGTACTCTAGTGTAGATGAGGTCAATTTTGCATATAAACTTCAAACGTTTTACTGTAATGAGAAAGCACAGATGTGCCTTTATTTTCCTTATCAGTTGAGCTTTTTCCGCTTCTTGTTGAAGGTAACTGCTTGACATGCCAGATGTTTCTGGAGCAGCGACATTGTTGTTTTCTTTCAGTTTTCTTGTTTTTTCTGACAAAAACTCTCTTGAACTTAGTAGTCAAATAGCAAATGAAACTGTGAATGTATGAACTCACATCTTGTGATTTCATCTCGTCTTTTTTTGTTTTCCTTAGCATAGTTGAGACCATTATTAAACAAATCCAGTGTTAAAAATGAAACCCATTAGATTGTACATTGATTTTATTTTTATTGACATTATGAAAAATGAGCTTAAAAGTCTGCTTTGGGCCAGAAACAGATGGTAATCTTTTTGACATTTTGTAGTTGTTGTTGTTTGTTGTTGATAAGGAAATTCTGTGTTTATTTCACACATTTGTGATAGTAAGTCCTTTATACTTCTTAGTACACCCAAAGTTCCTATAGCAACCAGTGTCCTCCAAGTTAGTATTCCAGCTGTATTTTATTGGCCTCTCAAATATGAATTATGTAATTAGACCTGTCGGTGGGAAAGATTATACTGATACAACTTAATGTATGTTACAAACACTTCCTGGCTTGATATGCATATCCTTGCTCTCGGTTCATATCAATCTTACACTCAGTTCCCGTAAAACAGTTGTTTGTCTTACCTTGAAGTCCCTCACAGCAAACAGCATGTGACCTCCAGAGGGACAGGACCGTAATTTACTCCCAGCCACCTCTTGCAAAATAAGACCTTGATAAATTTATAGAGTGGTTGCACTCGCATGAGATGGTCTGTCTGTGTGACTCCGGAAAACATAGTCTCTTCTCAATTTTATTTTGTTTTATACATCATTCTTCATGATTTGGTTTCAGGAGCACTATGCTGTCTGTCATTATTCATTCACTCATTAAATTAATATCTTGTACGAAATTAAAATAAATTGAAAAACCCTTAGCTGTTGTGAATGTGAACAGATCACCCCAAAATAAACATAGTTCATTTGAGGAATTGGGAAGATTAAAAACCTTTTGATAATATTTTTCAGTGATGGAGCATAAGGTTGAACTATTATTATTATTTTGACTATATTTAAAGAAATTCAAGCACCTTTGAATGGTGTATAAAAACTAATGACCTTCTGGAGCTAATAGTTTTTTCCCCTCACAATTCTTGGCTCATGCAGATTTATACTTATAAATGCAGTGTTTTAAGTCATGAGCATATGTGTTTGAATTGAAAAGAGCAGGGTCTGTGTAGGATTAAAAGAGTATTCAATTAAGCAAGACACAATATAAATAAAGACTGAAGTTGTGATTTGAATCATGTAAGTAGTAGATTAGTTTTACTAGTCTGAAATGGAGAAAACCACACACACCTAAAACTGTCTCCTCAATGCTGTCCGTGATCAGCAAAATAGCTGTCACAGAACCAAGCAAAACATATATCTTAATGCCACCTGCAAATGCGTGAAACTGAGGATTTTGGCACTAACAAGGAATAACTTAGATCCAGTGACTAAAACAAATGGGGTGTGATGACCAAAAGTAAGCAAGCCATTTATGGACTGTTCCACTCAGTAACCATAACCTAAACTACCCAATCACTGTAAACATTAGCTAGGAGTGGAAAGGGATTTTGAATCAACGTGAAAACTGAAACCATCCAGGGTGTGAAACATCACATTAATACTTGTGTGTTTTTCCTAATTATTTCACTGTTTTATATGTGCCCACAGAAACAAAAGGAAAAGACACCCTGGGGCCTGAAGCTCAGCCACAGGAAGCCGGATATAAAGGTGAGCCCAGTTTTTTATTTAAAGTGACAGAATTAATCTGTAAACATTCAGATTTTACAGCATACATCTATGACATCATCAATTCAGTTTCTGGATGGGACTAGTTAGTGCCCTACACAGGTGAATCACAAAGGGTGGCCATTTAACATCTAACAAGTGTTAGAGAGCGCTGGTCGGGGTTAAATCTCTTGATGAATCCTACTCAGTTGGTGTCTAATGAAGTCAGGTTAAGTTCAGTACTGTGTGGGTCAATAATTCAGTCACCCACAGTGATTTAATTCAGCAAGAGAAGGAAAAAAGAAAGTCCTGTTTTGGTAGCAAGGTTTGCAAAAATGAGGAAAAGTAACAACAAAATATATACATGCTTTATTTAGAGCTTTTTTTTGTTAGATCTGAACACTTCCACTTCTTTATGTTCTTGTTTTGGTGTAGGTTTTCATCATAAAACTGTAACAGATGAGTCTATAAAGATCAATGTTTTATAGATATTTAGTATTAATGAGTTTTTTAAGGTCTCTACTCCTTATCTTTTATTTTCCATGGCATTAAAGAAAGTTTAAAAATAAAGATGTAAATGGGTTTCAGACGCGTGGTGTGTCCTCATAAAAGGTGGGCACGGTGAGCGGCTCCTATTAGTCAAAACTGTCATCCTGTGAGCACAGGCCCAGCACGGGGGCTTTTGGTTCACAAATTTGATCAGGTAGGATCTGAGAACATCAATTCATGTAGGTTTTTTCTGCCAGCTTGCACTACTTGCTCTATACTGCCAGCATAATTGTGACGCTGGGAAACGGGGTATTAATCAGTCTTTGTCAGGTACTTCTACTTTGACATCTCCAAGACATTTTCAAAACACTGGCAGTTTTTCTACTTGTGTGTTTGCAAATAACACACCGTTTGGGGATGTTTATTGAACTGTCTAATGCTAATCAGGGTCCCAGCGTCAGTTTACAGAGTATTGTCTCTCAGTCTTTCACTTGTGTGCTTGTTTTTCAATTGCTGGATTTTGACATGGCACTGGGGAGCTGGGTGGATGATCACCTGCTGTTGCAGACTAATGGAAACATTTTCCGTTGCAGCCGGCTCATTCGCATTCGGCAGCCCAATCTCGTGTGTCCCAATGGGAGGGGGAAGAAAGATTATGATTTCAGAATGAGGTAGTGACTGTGGCATCTGCTCCGTGAATTCCTGGAAAACAGCACCAAAGCTGACAAGGAAAATCCAGTCTGTTTTTTCATTGCAGACTTGTTACACATTAAGGGTCATGTTAAGAAGTAGTGTTTCTTTTGGGAGCAAAATCGTATTTGTCTTGGACATATTTCTCCTAAGGTACAACTAATTGAAGCATTCTATGTCCACCAATCAGAAAACTTTCTGTCTTGTGGGGGGGAAAACACGGTACCTTTTTTTCTAGAGTCTAGTTTTCATAGTGGAGTTTATCTGTGAAGCTTTAAAACATTGTAATTGATTGTCTGTTAATGTTACAATCAAACATACAAATATTTGTAATAAACCCAACTACACTGAATTCACTTTGATATTGTATGTGTAGTTTTTGGTATCTACAGTTAACCTGGCTACAGCATACAAACCACATAACCCCAATCACTTTAGTTCTCTGAGTTTAAGAAGATGCTTGAAGGCCGTGTTTATAGATCAATTGAGAAGCTTAAGAAACCCTAATAAGATGTTCCCCAAACACATTCAATAAAGTGTAATACCAAACGTCAGAATGGTACTGTTGGCTCATGGGATCCAAAAATTGTTGTATTACAGCAAAAGCTGATATTTACAGGCACTCAGGCTTTTTTCCCTGTTTTCTGTCCTTTGTTTTGTAAGGATGAATGTAACCCTGGACTCTCAAGTCTCTCAAGGAGCACCTGGCTCGGTGCAGTGCTTTTATAGGAGAGGTGGAGTGAACTGGCAGTGGTTTAGGCCCTTCTGAAAGTATTTATGTACATAGCAACGGCCGATTCTGTGTACAGCATTGTTTCCCACTAGACCTCAGTGGGAAGCAGCACCACCTATTCAGTGTGTTGCGCAAGGACTTGACAGTCCCAGAAACAAGGCCTGCTTGAGTTAACATTGCCTGAAGGGGTGGGGGGATTTTCACAATGCAAAACAAATTAAAGGTTTTGAATCCCTTTCAATTTTTTTTTTAGTCTTTTCCAAATGTAAGTCTCACCAGGCTTTTCAAAACAACTGAATCACAATATTACGATATTACCACATGATTGGAGTTTTAACATTTGGTTTTCTAAAAGTTAGCTCTGCCGGACTTCAGTTTAAGTTTTTAAGGATCTTGCTGTTGGGAAATGATGCAGGTTAAAATGGCACCAGATGACTTCGTTTTATCTGAACTTCTGAACAGGAATTTACACTTGGGTAGTAGTTCATATGTAAGATGTTTTTCAGATTGTATGCACGAAAAACATGAAAAGGCTTGATAATGTGCAAGAAATTAGTTTCTTTAAGACGTGGCCTGCCTTTAAACTCCTCCCCTTAGGGCTTTAATTAGTCATGGTTAGCGTATTTACTATTTATAATTGTGACTGAAAATGATCTTATAAAAAACATGCTTTGCAGATGTCACATGATCTTGTTTAACTTGATGTCCCTGAATGGTAAATGTTGTTTTATTTGCACATTAGAAAGCATTGAGATATTTGTTGGTACATTTGAGATTTTCTGTTCTTTACTGACCTGTGGACTCTCTGGGGGAACTGGGGCTGTGAACTGTTTTATGGTTCATTTGATAGTCTTTATATACACGTCTCAGCAGTAAGCCTGCCAAACATGTTTTTTTTTGTTTTTTTTCTCCACCGTGCTGTATCATTTATTTGACTGTATTTCTGAGCTGCACTGTTAGTTGTAGGATTTAATGGGATGAAGCATTCCATAGCATTTCAAAGATTTGGCATAAAAGGATGCAAATTAATACTTACCATGAAATTACTTTATTAAGAGTAGCGGGAAAAAAATATGTACGTGTTAGAGCATATGTTTGCATATACATACATACTCTGTTACAAGAAGTCCTAGTAAATTGAGGGAGAATGCCCACGTGCCAGTTAAAATCATCTGTTGTACTGTTTTCTTTAAAAACATTAAAAAATAATTTTGTATAAACCTAGTGGTTCTTCTGCCTTCTTCCTTAGAAGATTTAGAAGTAGATTTGCCAGTTTCTCAATACTTTTGATGGCAGTTTATCCTCTGTTGTTTAGCACCCTAAAACAATGCAGAAACTAACTGATTATTCAAATCTACAAATGTAAGCAGAGTACGATGATTTATGAACCAGTGCCCATTGTTTTGTGCCATAGTCTGTCAGTGGGGAGTGGCAGGCGGGTTGTGTGGCCGCACTCTGTGTGCTCTGGGACCCAGGAGGTCGGAGGTCGGCTCCAGGTCAGCGGGGCGCTTGGCCCTGCTGCTCCATTGCTGGCTCTGCTCTGGGAGCTTTAAAGAAGTGCTTTCAGTGAACAAGAGGGGCTGTTTTCCATCGGAGGGGATCCCTGTGTTGTGAACTCAAAGGCAGAACTGAAAGTAGCCTCTGTTCTCTGCGTTGCGGAAGTTAAAGCTCAAAAGGAAACGCACCGTGCCCTTTGAATCAGATGTATTTTTCTTGGCCAGTAGGGCGGTGTATCTCCTGTAGGTAAGCAGTTTGTATTTTTTAACAGACTATCCAGAACAGACCCTGGTGACTACAAATGTGTGCAATTTTCACTTGTAGGGGTTTGTGCAAAGGCAGGACCTGTCATTACAGAGGCAGAACAGATGTCCTTGCTTCTGTTTGCATTTCATGTTGATCAAAATGTGCTTCTAATGACCTGAACACCATTCATGTTACTGAGCAGGAAATCAGTTCGGTACATGTCTTTAGTATATTGTCTACATTACTTTTCACAATAATGCACAAATTAAGGTCTTAATGGGAAGAACTGGCTGCTAAAGTCAGGCACTAAATTTGGTCCGGGTTATATTTTAAACCTTGTATGAACTACAGCTGCTGTTACTTCCCAGGTTAACTATTTACTTTGTTACATCACATAAGAAGAAGCTAGAGATGGCCGCTGCAGTATACCTTTAAAAATCAGAACAGCAGATTTGTTCTGTGGGACTGTGAAAGTGTGTGTATCGGAGGTCCTTGCTAAGTGACATCTGGTTTGTGTCCTCTGAGGGAATGGCTACTCACTGCTGGCAGCCTGAAGGCTCCCCCAGCTGTCCCTGTCACGCGGCTCCGCTGCTAATGTCTGAGATGGCTCAGCTCTCAGAGGAAAGGTGAAGGACTTGAGATGTTGTGTAACTTTCAGTAGAGGTGCAGCATTTTGCTTACATTCCAAAAGCACAGTATTGTAAAATACAGCTATGTTATAAATGGAGAAGATAAAGCCATAAATAAGAGTTAATGTGCGTCTTACATTCAATCCACCAAAGCTTGTTCTCTTTAGATGTATTTTAAATCATGCAGTCTGCTTTTCAGTGATTGATTTTTACATGGAAATTGAATATTTCAAGGCTGACCTAAAAAAAACTCTGCTATAGCGCTTATCAGAAGCCAGTGAAAGTTATCCGTTTTGCCTCTTCTTTAAAGCCATTTTTGTATTGCTCGCTTTTGTGAGACTAACCTTGCGAAAATCTCTCTATTTGCGTGTCGAGATCTGCAGCCAAACCAAAAACACACATACAACAATCACAAACACACACTTAAAATGAGTCCGTAATATGTTAAGATCTAGATTGTAAAGTCTCTTAAATATGATATGGGTGTCGTTCATTTTCTTCGCAGTGCACGGGTACGATTCCTCTGAGCAAGCAGGGCCTGGAGTGACCTGTTCTCACGGCTTTGTCGCTTGTGTTTTCCAGTGAAGGACGAATGTGGTTCAGAAGCCGAAGATGAGCAGAACACTGACCCGATCGTGGAGGAGATCCTGCAGCAAGGTGACACGGCGGTCATCTACCCGGAGGCGCCGGAGGAGGAGCAGCGGCAGGGCACGCCCGAGGCTAGCGGGCACGACGAGAATGGTAACCAACCACACGCGCCCCTCATACCTCCCCATCGCACACCCCTCCGCTCCAGCTGCACTCCCGTTTCCTCTCCCCTATTCTCCTAACCATGGGAAAACAGCGCCATTAACATGTTGCGCTGAGAACAACAAATTCTCAGATTGTAGTGGTGATAAAATGGCGAATGTCCGTCATAAAGGAGGCCGTGTGTAATAAACTCAAGTCTTGCCTTCAGGTGTGTTCATTAGTATGTTAAGTTAATCACACAAAACGAAACATACTGCTCTGTAATGGTTGTTGTCTGTGTGGGTCTGGCCTATAAAAACACCTTTCTTTGGTTTCATTGTGCACCACGCAACACATTTTGCAGCCATTTACATCCCTTTTGTTTCACTTTAATTGCTTGCATTTCCTCATTTATTTTACCTATGTGCTGTTAAGCCAAACAGTTATTTCTCCCCTTGAGGAAAAATAAATAAACAGCAGGCACACATTAAAAGCTTGTGGCATCTATTATCCGAGCCATTTTGAACATTCCTGTGTACCGTTTGTTTCAGTTAGGAAATGACAAATCGACTCTATTATTCTAACATGGATTTGCCCATTTGTAACGTTTTTACAGTCTCCTTCACCTTTGCTATGCTGTGAAAGTAATTGTTTAAATAAAACCAGGTTTGGAGTTTCAGGTTTGTTTTGGATTGTATTTTTCTTTGTTTTTATTTTTTAATATTTTATAAAGGTAGTTTGCTCCAGTGAACTTTAAAAAGTTGTATTTTTATAAAATCAAAACAAGCGTCAAAGTGATGCATAGCCAAAGTAATGCAGCCACCATTCATGGTGTGAAAAGCCTCTTTATGCACATGAACACAACTTTGACCCAAGTACCGGTTTCCAGCATAAAAGGGTATTTTAATTTTTTTTGCTGTTATTTCAGGAGCAATATCATTTATTTTCCTTTGTTCAAAAGGTAGTTGTGATAATACAATCCAATATTATTAAAATAATATTATGCATTATAAATAATGCAGCATCACAGTACTCCCGGATTATTGTAGAATTTGTTTTTCCAATTATCATGACACTATAATTTACTAGGGTGGCTACATTATCTGAGTAGCATGGATTACATGTGTATTGTAAAGAGGTAATTGGCCCTATTTTCCTTGGATACTAGTAGGTTGTGTGCTCTGTGGGTACTCTTCAAGCTGAAGCTTTTGACTGTGTTTGCAAGGTTACCAAGCCCAAGCTGTGAAACTTTGACCTTGTAAAAAGTCTGAGTTCAGCCTAGGAAGGCTGGCTCACTGGGAGCATGTAGCCAGTTTTTGGTTTTCTGTTCAACAAGAAAAGGTGCTGGGGAAACATAAAACTCACAATGGGATCCAACATTCCTGCTGCAAAGCAATAATACCTGTGGCATAAGAGACCTATAAATTAGTCGACCGGGTCTTGACCAGAATATATAATGATCTATAGTGAATGAGAGTTAAATCAGTAGGTGCATTTTGTCAAGACCAATATATGATATATCTGCACAGCTGGTTAAAAGCAGCCCAGTCTGTGCAAAGAATAACTGGGAGCACATTGTCTAAGAATTAAATAATTAAAACTACATAGTCTTCCTCAAATGAAGAATGGAAAAAAGGACAATACTCTGTATGCTGTATACAGTAGCTGTATGCAGTCAAATATTGTTTATCATTATTGCATATGACCTCTATGATTCACTGTATTTCCGTTTTCCATTTTTGCTTGTTGATGGAAATCAGCACGATTAAAAGTGAATTAGAACCAGTTAAAGCTGTCTTACATTATTCTTTTTAATAATAGTTTTATATAAATAGGTAATAAATGCCATGCAGTTTATACTTTCATTTCTATAAATATTCGTAAACCTTGGAGTTATTATTAAACTTTCATCCCCCAACACTTCAATTTGACAAAAAAATGAAAAATTGAAAACATCAATTGCAATCTCTAGAGATGAGTGAGTCTTTCATACAGATTCAAACATGTCAGGGCTATACAATAGCACTCCCAACTTCAATTACCATTTTACTGTGATCAGAGAAGCGAATTCCCCCCATAATGAATACATACCATTTTTAGATTTAATTTGATCTCTTTCCAAATCCTTTTCACAACATTCAAGCTCTGCCACCTCCAAGTAAATTATTGGTCTAATTTAACAATCCTCGACAAGGGCCGCACTTCGCCTTTTTCCAGCGTTCTTTGAATCGTGATCCCAGGCCTCCTTTTACAGACGAGCCCAGGACAGGCTCTGCAGTTTTTGCATCTGTAGAGAAGGAACAAAACTCTTCACATAGTAGTTTTTTCTGTAACAGAAATTTATTTGTTTTGTCTGTCGTCTCCTTCACAGGGACGCCAGACGCTTTCTCTCAGCTTCTAGCATGCCCGTACTGTGACAGAGGATACAAACGCTACACGTCTTTGAAGGAACACATCAAATATCGACACGAGAAGAACGAGGACAACTTTAGCTGCTCTCTCTGCAGTTACACGTTTGCCTACCGAACACAGCTAGAGCGTCACATGACGGCACACAAATCTGGCCGAGATCAGGTACACGTTTATCAGCAGTTAACTAATCCTAGAGCTTAATCTGATAGTATTTAAAGTATTCAGATGAATTGGTATGATCTTATATGTCCTATTCCCTCAGCAGTGTTTGTTTAAAATGCCTCATTTCCAGTTAGGCCTACATTTTTAAATACGTCCTTTGGATCCTGTATCTGTTAGCGTAGGAATATCATAATAGTGATGTGATGTTTTTTTGGTATAGCCCTGTATATAATTCCAGTGTTTCCAGAGTAATGTAAGATTGTAAAGCAATTTGTTCAACCAGACAGAAGCTTGTAGCAAATTATACCCATTGTTTGACACGGAAGGAGACTATTTTATCTGGAGTAAACAAATCTTCCCTCATTAAAATATATGTACATTATTTTGGGAGATCTGGATTCCCCTCCAGCTGTTCACTATAATACATTATATAAAGAGATGGCAAATGTCAATTGTATTAAAATGCACGTCAAAACATGGATGAGCATACTTAAGAGATGGAAAAGCTGACCAATTGCAGAAACCAGCACAGAGTAACCAATAGAAACGTTTATCAGACAAACTATTGATTATCGTATCAGATGAATGCAGAATGATCATGCAGATGTCATGTGACTAAGCAGTGCCTTGTACTTATTCGGTGCGTTTCTGTTTCCTTAATCTTGTAGCGTCATGTCACACAGTCTGGGGGCAATCGGAAATTCAAATGCACTGAGTGTGGAAAAGCGTTTAAATACAAGCACCATCTAAAAGAGCACTTGCGTATCCATAGTGGTAAGTACTACACCACCCTTTCAGCTGCTCACCTCACCACAAACATCACGGTCTCTAAGCCTGTCTAAAACATATGTTATGAGGTCATCATAAAAGACACCTCATTAAAAAGAATCAGCTAAGGCTAAACAGGATGGGACAAATGCTAAAGCTGTATTGCTAGATATGTAGGTCCAGATATTTGAATATTTAAATATATATACATATTTATTTTTTAGTGTATTTGTTTGTGTGAACAATTTGTATTTTGTGTTGCATGCAACTGGATTGCTCTTTGATTACCAATGTGCATTGCAATTAAAGCATATTTCCCAGAGCTCCAATCCAATCAGCCTTTATTGAATCATTGGCATGCATGAGGTCTAACTGTAGGTTTCCCTCTTTTATTTATTTTTCTCATTTTGAATTCCTTTCCCTCTGCAGGAGAGAAGCCATACGAATGCCCGAACTGTAAAAAGCGTTTTTCTCACTCTGGGTCGTACAGCTCCCACATCAGTAGTAAGAAATGTATCGGTCTGATGCCTGTGAATGGACGGCCCCGACCAGGAGTCAAGACTTCCCAGTGTCCGTCTCCTTCCCTGTCTTCGTCGCCCAGCACCCCTGCCAGAACACAACTCCGGGAGAAGGCTGACAACAGCAAACCGCTACAAGAGCAGCTTCCCGTCAACCAAATCAAAACTGAACCTGTGGATTATGAGTACAAGCCCATCGTGGTGACCCCTGGAATCAACTGTGCTACCACTTTGCAGAACGGGGTGTTCAATGGGGGAGCCACGTTGCAAGCGACGGCGGCTTCATCTCAGGGCGTGGTGCAAGCTGTGGTGTTGCCAACGGTGGGCCTGGTCTCCCCTTTCAGCATCAACCTAAGTGACATTCAGAATGTTCTCAAAGTAGCCGTGGACGGAAACGTTATTCGCCAAGTACTGGAGAACGCTCACATCAATGCCTCATCCAAAGAACAAGGAACAATTGGCTCAGTGCAGCAGGGAGGTCATTCCCTGATTTCTGCTATCAGTCTTCCCCTCGTCGACCAGGACGGAACGACCAAAATTATCATCAACTACAGCTTGGAGCAGCCCAGCCAAGTTCAAGTCCTGCCTCAAAGCTTGAAGAAGGAGAGCCCGAGTACTGCCGAGGTCTGCAAAACTGAGAAACTCCCTGAAGACCTCACTGTCAAAACAGAAAAAAGCAAATGTCCCGAGACTGAAAAGAGGGTGAGCACTTGTCTTCTCTGTGACGACTGCCCGGGGGGGTTAAATGCACTTCAAGAGCTCAAACACTGTCATTTGAAAAAAGAAGGTGGGAGTCTGCAGGTAAATGGAACCGATCCAGAGAAATCAGATTCGACCATTTCGTCCAACCCACTGGATGGGACTCTATCTCCTGGTCAGCCACCCCTAAAGAACCTCTTGTCACTCCTCAAGGCATACTATGCCTTAAACGCAGAACCCACCAAGGAAGAGCTCTCCAAGATTTCCGATTCTGTCAGCCTGCCCCTAGACGTCGTCAAGAAGTGGTTTGAGAAGATGCAGACGGGGCAGATCTCACTGGGAGCTCCCGGTACCTCTTCTGAACAAGACACGCTCCCACCAGAATGTGATCCAAATGAGACCGCTGTCCCTTCCGTCGGAGCAGTGCAGGACAGTACGTCAACCGCGGAAAAGCCACTTACCCTGACCGACTCCCAGGTTATCTCCGTACAGCCCTCGAGCGTGACCGTTAATGGGTCTGGAAGCAACACACCTCCCCCGTCACCACTAAATCTGTCCTCGTCCAGGCCTGTCGTTGTGAAAACGGAGGACGGCGCCGAGGACGAGGCACAGGCAGAGCCCCTCGACCTCTCACTACCAAAGCAAGCCAGAGAAGACATGGACAGAGCCGCCGGTACCAGTGTTTACCAGAACAGTGTTTACTCCGTTCAGGAAGAACCCTTGAACTTAACTTGCACAAAGAAGGAACAGCTGCAAAGTGACACTATTAATGCAAGCCCAACTCCTGTTTATGTTACCCCACCAAGTGCCAATCCTATTAACATTGCTATTCCCACAGTCACCACTCAGTTACCTACGATTGTTGCCATTACCGACCAGAGTAGTGTTCCTTGTTTACGGGCCCTGACAACCAACAAACAGACTATTTTGATCCCCCAGGTTGCATACACCTACACCACTTCAAGCAGCAGCCCAGCAGGATCTGAAACCCCACAGAAAACCATACAAATAAATGGAAACCAGGTTTGTAAACAATAATGTGAATAGCCTATTTGATAAAACGGTTAAGTGTGTTTAAAATGTATTCTACAAGATGCAGCCCCACTCTGTCCCGGGGGGCAAGCAAGAGGTTTCAGGAGAGTTGGTTCTTACTCTCCAAACTGGAATTCAAACCCATTGTAAGAGCATGAGTCGAATGTGTTCTGCATGAGCAGGGTGACATGAGAATCGGGTTTTACATTCAATTCACTCTCTGATCCTTATTTAAATAAATCACCTCAGGCGAATGGCATTACGTCACCACCAGCCCAGCCCTCGGAAGAACTTCTGATAAACATTTTAGAAATGGAATTTGATCTTTAAAAAAAAAAAAAAGTTGGATGGTGATTACTTGAGTTTATAAACTATGTATTTATTAACACACTTGAGAGTGTAATAGCAATGTGCTGTGAGAAAAGGACTCTTAATTAGATGCACACCTTGCATTGTATATTTTCAGTTGAAGACATGGCAATTCACTTTGCCCTCAGGGAGAACAGCTACACAAGGTATTCTAAATAACACAGCCAAGGGAGACTGGGCATCTCATACATATAATGAGCCCAAAAAATCAATCTCCCAACTGAGAATGAAGGAAACCTGATGAAAAACTAACACCATTAAGTGCACTATATGTACACTTTATTACTTTACTATACAGAAAGTGTACTTGGTATATACTGATTTATAGTATTAATACTTGGTATATAGTAACATAGTGTACTTTACTACTTCTACAAGAAAGTGATTTTGTTATCTAGTAGCGTCATGTTGATTTGAGTATAACATTGATCTTGTATCGACTGTTGCATGAGTCGAAGGATAAGCCACATTGGATATTGTAGTGTATTCTGCACACACTGTGTTTTATCTTAAAGCAGTGCATTCGGTAATTATTTGCAACGAGTGCAGTCTAAGGTAATGTTTAAATTAGCATATTCATATTTAAAATGCTTATCTTTAGAAAATAGTATTTGGACCTTCCTAACCCTACAAGCTAAATGTATGTCTTCTCTGGAAACTCCTCTGTTGCGTACATATTGGTATGTGAGTTAAGTATTCATGATGTCTGTATGAATGTGTTCTCCTAAAAGAACATCAACTGAAAATTGGAATAGCATCAAATGTGCCTTCTTGAGAATAATAGGAAAATTAAATAAAAACTTGCATTAACTCACCTTAAGTACCCCTCCTTAAACGTTTTATTTATTTAGCCCACTCATTTTGTGTTCCAAGGGCAGGACTTTCATAGTTGTTGCCAATCCAAATGCCATCAAATAAGTGATGTGTTGCAGATAACAGAGTGTATTGTGTAACAGAGTGTAATTTCTTTACATTAAATTTTAACTTAAGAGGTATTATAGATCCCTGGAGAACGTTTCATAGAAAATCACTGGTGTGAAACCAGATGTCTTGGCAGCTCTCCACTAAGGTCATCTATTGCTGTAGGGCTGGGTTCCACCTATCTATTCCAATTTGGAAAGGTTTCCATATTTCAGCTTAAGTAAAGGGTGGAGAAGGACAGGCCCTGGAAAATCTGTGGCATCTCATAACTCTTAGAAACGTCTCTTACTATTATCGTGAACCTTTCGCTTTGGAAATGGTGAATATAGAGGTATAAACGGCAAGGAAACTAGATCCAGTTCGTGCACAGGTCTTAGATGGCGGTGGCCCAGATTTTGTTTGTAAGGAGGAGTGACAGCAGCCTCTACAGTAAAGGGCCTGGGCGTATCCTGGCTCTTTAGAGACATTTCAGTAATCTGCTCCTCTTTACAGGCAGTGGATGCAGACCAAAAAGGAGCGACTTTGCTGCCAAGAATAGTTTAAACATTATCAGGGGACCTCCTAGAATTCTTTCCACTCGAATGCCGAGAGTGACTTGGATTGTGATGTTGCTGGAATGCGATCGCCACGTTCAGAGCGCAGTTCAAACTGTACTGGACTTCCAGCTCTGTTTTGGGGTTGTTGTTTTTTTGCTTCTTTATTGGAAGTGCAGGACCTTATCGCTTGCTATTACACATATTCTATGGCGTTTCCCTGATTGATGTTTTTTGAGTCGTTTCTTTGGTTGGTTGGATGGTTGTTTTGGCTTTATTTTGGTTTTGAGCGTACGACTTTGAGAAGGTTAGGTGAGATGTTCATCGTTGCAAGATGAACTGTTATGAGGGGCTGTAGTTCTTATATCCATGGAAGGTTTGATCATTTAACACAACAGTTTGTTTTGACATGGCCATTTTGTTGGAAAAAGCTTCTGAAATATCAGATGTGTTCTTGTTTGGAGAGTATTGGTTCAGTGAGTGATGGCAGTATGCTCCGTAGTGTCCCTGTCACCTGTGTAGTGTAAACAGAGGACTGCTGGTAGTTTTTCACTTCATTCAGTGTGTGATAGTGGTGGCAAAGGGCAGTTCAGGCCCACCTCTCTGACACAGTGTCTGAGTGTCAAGTCTGGGCTTCTCATCTGGGCTGTGCAATTACCCTTTATTGGTCGTCCTGTCTTGGGGGACAATTACCAGCCTGTGTTGCTATCACTGTGAATCCTTCTCTGTCCAACACCAGTTGAAAAAGAAAGAAAACATTTTAAATATCCCTGTGATTTAAGTTTTAATTATTACTCCAGCAAAACAAAATTATCATTTTTATACATGTTATTCTAGTATTTTGTACTATTGCTGTTACAGGGGAGGTATTTTAGGTTTCTGCAGTTCAGTCAGAGCCTCGAGGTGTTTGGTCTCATATGTGGAGTGGTCTTTAGTTTCAGTAACCTTCGTAGAACTCGGAGTGAATGATAAAGACTTAAATCTGTGAAGTTTTGTCAGCAGTTTGGCTGTTAGTACACTGGTTTTTCTTTACTTTTTATTTCACAATGCTTTTGTAAACGGTTGAGTTTCCACTTATTCACTTGTGGCAAATGTATTTACTCATTGCATTAAGGTACAGGATGAATTCCAACTATGTATTTGTATCGTTGTGCTGCCCTTCAGCTGAGTGGGTTAGTATTGCACACTTACAGAGCACAGCAGGGATCTGCTACACTGGTCCTGGACAATCATGTTGTTTTCTGATTTCTGTTCCAGCTGAACTGGGAATTATTTAATTGAGGCTATTATTTGCTTAATTAGTACAAGTAAATATTTTAATCCAAGTATCTACTCTGTTAATTAAGTATCTACCTATAAATGTCAGCTTTAAAAACCTACAGGGCCAGTCTTGCAAACACGTGGGCTTTAGCCACCCACATGCTAGCAGCAGAGTGTGAAAGTTGAAGTTATTTCTATACAAGTTATTTTTGTTTGACCATTTGCATTGATGTGGTCAGTCTTAATCTTCATATATGAATCCTATGCAGTGTGTTCTACAGTTTTGATCTCAACCTTATTTATGTGGCCTTGATGTGCTGATGCGCTTTTCTTTTTTGGTTTTATCAAGTTACAAACCTGACTGCATTGGCTTCTTAATGCTCCCACTCCCCCCTGACCTGAGAGCCGGGATGCAGGTGGAGGTGAACGGCAGGGGACACTATTTTGGGCGAATTTAAATACATTGAGTGTTGTTCTTCTGTGGAAACAAATGTGCTGATTCATTCTGAGTGTGGTTCAGTGAGTTTCCTGCCTGAACCATCGCTTTGCTTAATTAACGACTTCACATATGTCTGGGAGTCTCAGCCCTGACTCCAAGACTCCAGGGTTTATTACTATATAAGCATATCTTATATATAATGTATATCTTAGAATGGCATTGCATTCTTATTTGATGTATAGATTGGGATCACAAAAGTGTCTACAGTAGAAAATGAGTACAGTAGGAGTGAGGAAAGTACTCACTTTAATCATAAACTCATCAGGGCTGTGTCTCGTGTGGAAATTCCAGCAGAACAATTGCTGGATGCTACCTATTCATTCTTTGGGCAGAAAGAATGATTAGTTTGTGTGAGAAAAACACTGCTAATATAGTGCTGTGTGAGTGGTCTACATCTGAAAAACGTTGGAATTTGAGTCTGCATGAAATGTATATGTATATGTTAGCACATCAGAGGTCAGAGATCTTTTGCTCTCTTAACATAAGGTATAACCACATCCGTGCAGCGAGAGTTTTGCATGTGTGATTGGTGTCATGCCTTTTTTTGTTGCCTTCTCGGTGACCCCGACGTTCCTTTTTCCTTTTTACCTTAATAGGAGGAAAGGCAAGACACTAGCTCCGAGGGCGTCTCCACTGTGGAAGACCAGAATGACTCCGACTCCACTCCTCCGCGGAAGAAGATGAGGAAAACAGAAAATGGAATGTACGCCTGTGACTTGTGTGATAAAATATTCCAGAAGAGCAGCTCCCTGTTGAGACACAAGTATGAGCACACAGGTATGTGGAAAGTATAACCTCAGAAGGGCAATTTATGACTGCAGTTGACTCCTCTGTCTGCTGTGTTTCGAGACATTGCATCACTGTGCTCCGCCGAGGTCCAGAAAAATATTAAACTAAGTAGAATTGACAGGAGTATAAAAATGCAATATCATTACCCGTGACATGCTTTATGCATGGCTGAAACTGCCCTTTCCACAATTATTACCCAACATGCACTGAGAGCATTGTAAATTCTTCCCCATAATATCGGTAGCCAATCGTTGCACCTTTTTAATTAAACTTGGAAGTTGTATCGGGTCTCTGCTTGCAATTACCAATGTGCATTTGGTGAATTCAGGCATGGAGGGATCCAAGTACAACAGCAAATCACCCACCCTGAAGAATCATTCTTTTCAGCTGTAAAGCCCAAAAACTGGAAAGCAAGGAAAGTGTATTTGGATGGGATGAGATGAATTCATTATCTGCATTGCTAAACAGAGTGGTTATACACCACTACCATGGGAAGTATGGGATTAACAGTGAGGCTTTTTTGATTTTTGTACATTATTATTTGCCTTTTCTCTTTTAAAGCTTCCTCAAATAGTATTTATAGCGTTTTCCACTTCTGAAAACTCTTCATAACCCATCCTTTTAAAATACAATTCAAAATAAAAACTTTTTCTTTTAGAAAGAAACAAACACATTTCTTAAACGATTCTATACATGTACAGCGTCTCCAATAAAGTCGTTCCAATGAATAACCATACGTCTGGTTTATAGAAACTCGCTACAGCTTGTGCACTTACATATTGTTGTGAATTACTCTTCCTAGTGTAATATCTGTTACCCCCTTCTTGACAAAGAATAGATCAATGTTACTGTTATATCTGGGGCCCAGTGTAATGTCCACACAAATGACACAGCTGTCTCGATAATTAAAACAAGTTTCTCTGGAGCTTTAAGTACTCGAGCAGGCCTTTGTGTTCTCATGGCAAACATGTAGAAACCCCCTGCTCTTTGTAACGCTCCCCGTACACTTTAAGAATGTTAACCTTTTGTGGGGAGAAGCAAGACCACCTCAAATTACAACTGTGTGCAGGTTTCTGCCCTCGGGAAGAGTGTTTGGTTGGAGATGGAGGAAGCGAGACCATCGGTGAAGCTGAGTTCTTAACCACCCCTGCCTTTTCCCCTCTCTCTCCCAGGTAAACGGCCCCACGAGTGCGGCATCTGCAACAAGGCCTTCAAACACAAGCACCACTTGATCGAACACATGCGACTGCACTCGGGGGAGAAGCCCTACCAGTGTGACAAGTGCGGCAAGCGCTTCTCGCACTCGGGCTCCTACTCGCAGCACATGAACCACCGCTACTCGTACTGCAAGAGGGAGGCGGAGGAGCGCGAGGGCCCGGAGCCCGAGGAGGGGGACGGGGAGGCCGGGGCCGGGGCCCGGGAGGAGAGCCCCCCGGCGGAGCAGCAGTCCGACAGCAGGGCCACCTCCCCGCCCTCACAGCTGGACTCCGACGACCGGGAGAGCAGGGAAGACGAGGAGAGCGAGGAGGAGGAGGACGAAGAGGAGGCGGCCATGGTGACCATTGTGAAGGAAGAGTACGAGGAGGTGCCGGCGGGGGGAGAGGGGGGACGGGAAGACGGAGTCGCGGAAGAGGAGGAGGAGGAGGAAGAGGAGGCGATGGAGACGGAAGAGCTGCAGATCAAGAAGGAAGTGATGGAGGAGGCGGAGGAAAGCAGCGGCGTGGTTTTGAAAGAGGAGAGAGAAACACCTGATGACTGTGACAGAAAATGAAATGGACTGGACTCCTTTTCCTCGGAATGGGAGGGAAATCAACCGAGAGGAAACAGAACCACAGTTTGCTCTATACAATATAAGTGTTATTGTTGACGACACAGTGGCTCTGATGCTGTGTTTCAGTTCACTACTGTGTATAAATCCAGGTGTGCCTGAACAACTCAAAAACTAGTAACTTTTCCACATGAAAGATTTTCAGTGTTAGAAAATTGTTTGTAAAAATACTTAAAGTTTAACAAAAAAAATGCATATACTGACTTTGAAAGCTAGAATCAACAAGTTTTAGATAATGTTTTATTACTAAGACATCCTGGGTCATTTCTTTTATCAGTGTTACTAATTTCGTCACTCATGTTATAACCTTTTAAGCTGTACAGTTGGGAGAGATTTCTATACCTTTTTATTGCCAATGAAGTTTGCTAAATCAGTATTTTGTTAAGTTGGAAGAAAAAAAAACCTCTGCACTACAGTATTCCTGGTTTACCTAAGGATACAACATGCTTCAGTGTTGTCTACCCTTCAGTATTATCGCACTAGAGTAGTACTTATTGGTGACATTAGCCAATGTTAGCCTAGCATTTGTTTGTGGATTGTTAGCCTTAAAGAAAAGAAAAGAAAAAAATACGAAAAAAAATTAGATGATATTCTGGGGACAAATGTGGCGCCTGATACTGTTAGATTTTTCAAGCAGGGAGCAGAATATCAGAGTATTAAAGCCAGCATTTCTATTTCTTCTTTGTTACTTTGCAGTCAGTGTTAAACATTCAAAGGAAGGAAGTAAATAATTACAATACAAAGCATTTTAATCCCCCAGCCTTATGCAAGACCTGTGTGCTGTAAGTGCCATTGAACAGTGTTATTTTTAATGAATGGCTGTAGCCAGTCCTTGTTTTAATGTAGGGCCCATATTAACTAAGATTTGTTTGCGGTCTCTGTAGCATCATGTCTCAAGCCATTTTTAGCTCTTGTTTTACGTGCATCCCGGCATTTGGACTGAAGTAACTTTATTGAAGTGAGATGCATTTTCTGTTTTGTTTTTGTTTATATATATAAAAAAATGCATGTGTTCAGGATGGCTAGAACATTGAATGAGGAAAAAAATTACAAAAAAGATGTTGTGTAATTTTGCTGCCCTGGAATGTCTGTCTCTTTAGGTTCAGTGCACTTGTTAAAAGTTTGTGGCGACCTAGCCTGTACTTCAGATAACAAATGTTAGTGGATATGGTCCCAAAATATTAAGTGTTAGCTGGTTTTACCTGTCAGTATTATTTTCAGTTTGGTTGTTTTATCCTTTTTGTTTGTTTGTTTGTTTTGTTTTTTTTATGTTCATGCAAAAAAAGCGTGTACTGTATGTTTTCAACAATGGCAGTATTAATACCCTACTCACTGATATATGTACCAGTTTAGTTTTAGAAAACTTTTATATTTATGTGTCTTATTTTTATATTTCTTTATGGTTATTTATTACACAATGTAGTGTATAATACTGTAGTTTGTATTAATACAATAATATATTTTAGTATGAAAAATAATTTGGAAGGTTGTTAATAAGATTTCAAAGCCTGAAGTGAAGCTCGGGCATTTGAGGTTTGTTTTAAAAAAATAATAAAAAAAAGTATTATTTTAACATTTCAGCCTGTCTTTGACAGAACACCTAAAGAGAGAAGAATTGGAACCTGTTACCTTTGCATCCATAACCCAAGTTAGTTTGACTTTTACCCACTTTAATATGAAGCTACTGAATTTTTAAAACTAACTGTGTGTCTAATAGCATGAGACTTTGCTGTTGTATTGAAGGATTATCCGAACCATGGAGCTGTATCGTCCTTTTACAAAGCCAAAATTATATTAACATAACTTTTTTTATGTTTTGTGCCAACTGGTTACTTTATATGTCTATGTCAAGGCTACAACTTCTTTTATAAGTCCCTGTTTAATTCATGGTCATTTTTATAGCTTTGTTTTGTTAGGTTTTTTTTTTTTTTTTTTTTTTTTTTTATCTGACTCCCCATCTCACAATAAAATACATCAACAAAGCAGTCTTCATTGGTGATCATTGCAGGGTTCTGTTCAGAGGTTTATTGCATTCGAATAAAGTAAAATGCTCACCTGATGGGCCCTCTTTGAAAATGTCAACGTCGTGAGTGACATTGGTAGGAAACTGGGATCATGTTGTTGTTCGCCTGTATGAACTTTCATAAGCCTGGAGGAACTCATTTCCAGACTATTGAGTTGAGTAGACACCTGAAAAGTGATATGATGTATAACTATGTATATGAAGCGCATGTCCATGTTTCCCTTCTATTTCGTATTGCCGAACCTGTCGCAGATGTGTCCAGTTCTCTTATGAAACAGATTTGGTTTAGTAACCATGGATTACAGCTCTTTGGAAGACAGCCTAAAGCCAATATATAGGCAGGAAATCAAGTGCCTTGTAATTATTCAATTCCACTCAGGCAATTACATTTTTGTGAGCAGTTGAGCTGGAGGAAACCCGTGCAAGAAGAGCTTTGATTTTCTTCACAGATCTCTTTAAAGAGTATCACAGAAAATGTGAACTGTCTGTGCAGTGCGTTGGTATGATTGCTTTCTGTCCCTTTCACCCGGTCAGATATAAAACCAGGCAACATATTTCACTGAGGAGTAAAAGCAGTGCCTGGATATTGCTTGTTTTGCCATCAAATAAAGTTAGGACAAATCCAGTTTTATAATCAGATCCTATTCTGTAAGAAACACTGACCTCTCCTTGTTGCCAAACGACATTAGCAGTGGCTTAAGAGGGATTCACATTCTTTCCAAAGACTAAGAGCATTCAAAATGTATGATCAAGTGTCCTGGCTGTTCCACATTGATCTACACATCTCTTCCCCACTCTGGGCCGGTTTCAAACAAATCCCCGCTGTTGTATCATCGGATTACCCTGCATCTGAAAACGGTAGGCAATATTTTCTTCAGAGACCCAATATAAATAAGAAATAGTGAGCTTCCAGCAAACTAATTCCGAATGATTTTTGTTGAAATGAAATGCTTTACTCCAATTTTGGGGGAACAGAGAATTTAGCTTTCAATCCCTGTAGACAGGAATCAGATTAGCATCCAGAAAGTCTTCCTCTCCATCAGGGGCCCTAGGATACCAAAACCCAACACCACGCCACCTGAGTTCAGAACAGCCCAAATTAGTTAAACCCTAAAGCAAAGCAAGGCTCCTCAAGGTCGCTTCCATTGATCCGGCTCAGATTTCCAGTGTATTTGTGCAAATGCATGAATTAATAATGCTCTGCAAAAGAAATCTATAATCTGATGAAGAACGGAGAGTAATCCAACACATCTTGTTATGAGCTTTTAGAAAATATTTTCTGCCTGAATATATGGTGTGCTGCTGGGAACACTTAATGAAATAGGTATTAGACTGGACACAAAGGGTCTTGAAAAATATAAAGGGACCATTTGCCTTGGAAGGATGGGGGGCAGGAGGGGGTTACAGTTGCATGCTCCCTGGACAGTTGGTCACATGTGAAATGGATCCCATTAAAACCTGACACTTAATCTTAAGTGCTGCTGTTGGGCCTTTTATCCTTTCCAGTGCCAGCGCTGTAGATAAGGTTAAGAAGAGAGAGAAATAATGGTCTAATAGCACAGCATTACAGTAAACGGGTACAGTGTCAAACAGCTTTCTTGGACTGAGTTTAATGGAATAGAACAAGAGGTTTAAGCAGATTTTCTTCTCTCCTTAATGACTCTTGCTAGACATTTCCATTTGCTGCATAATCTGTCCAGAGGAGGACTGGGGACTGCCAAATATGTGTCACTTCATGGCAGGAGTTACGCATGGAGACCAGAAATGGGAAAATTAGATGCTATGTTGTTGCTGAAGTGGGTTCATGGAGATTCATTTTCGCAGTAAGCCTAAAGGGTACATCCTATTCCTAGTCTTTTTCTGTCACAAGAGATGATGCCGTTTAACCGCGTGTTGACAGAATTCAGGGAAATGCACTGTCACTGGCACTTTTTGGGGCTACAGCCGTTAAAGCCAACCAATATGCAGTACTGAAGCACATATCTGTGTGAGGAATACAGTCCTGCAACCTGGTCTATTGACAAATAAAAACTGATTTATGGAAGAGGTTCACATAACACAGAGCCCGTTCCCCTTCGTGGATGTGTAGCAGTGCGTATGAATTTCTAGTCCAAAGGATTGCAAACTGTTTGCCAACTGCTGTCGAAACTGCCTTCCCAGAGGTCTGACTTTTATTTTTAATGTTGGTGTTTTTCAAGTCAGATGTTTAATTTTATTGCTTTCTGTGTTCTAGCCTTGGAACGAGCAACAAGGTCCCCATGCAGGAATGCAAACAGTTGTAATATCTGTTGCTGTGGGGAATTGCTGGGTTGATCATGGATTTATTGTGTGCTCTGTTCAGTTTCAGGAATCTCACTCTGTTTTGAGATTAGTATTATTGTATGTGCTGCTCATTTTTATACACTAATATAAGAACCATAAGCAACTTCGCTGCTACTAAACTTTTTTATTTTTGTATGTGTGTGTATGTATATGGTTTATTTACTTATTTGTGGGTGATATTGCAACATTTTTCAAGGGAAGCTGTCAGTAAGGTGTCCGGGACCTTTTCGGAGGGATAATCCCAGACAAATACAGTGGGCACTGGATCAAAGCTAAGGGGATTCCCCCTTTGTTTTAAGGTTAACCAATCAAATGTGGCCAGATTAGCACAGTGAGGGGTATATTGGTTCTTTAAATCAGTCACTGAAACACCTGCTAATGGGACACTCATGATAATCTGCGTTTTAAGGTAAAAGTAATCATAGATTTTATAAACCCTCACTGTCTGTATTGTCAGCTTCACCGCCTTTCCCAGAAATATTTATCACAATAATCCACAAAATCATTGTGCATCATTATAGAATAAATCTCCAAAATGGATTATGCCAACGCAAACAAGAGCCAGATATATACAGTGTGTGTGTGTGTGTGTGTGTAAGTGTGTTTAGATATAGATAGAGAGATACGAAGATAGAGTGTGCTCATGTATAAGACTATTCATACTATTGTATCACACAGACTGCACCATGGGGCAATGAAATGTAATACGAGTTCAAATGGGATCATGGGAAATGCATTCACAAGGACAGTGACCGTTCACATCAGACGGCAGCTCAATATGAACACCATTGTATCTGCTGTGGCTTGCATGTGTATAAGGACATGTTCACTGTGTCATAGAGTGAACTAGAATGCATTGCTCCACGGTGCATTGTTTGTGTGTTTGTTGTTTTTTTACCAAGCCTCCTGGATTGTACTTCCTCTGTCTCACAGTCTGTCATTTGAAAATCAAAGCAATATATTCTTGACTTTGCTCTGTTAATCTCAGCCCATGTTCAGCGCAAATGCATTTCATAAATATCTCCTTCCCAAAGCTTGCTATTAAGTTACAGATTCCTAGACACACTCTACCGAGACAGTTAAATGCTGCACATAATGTAAACCACCAGAAAATCTTTTAAAAGCATTCGTTCTAGGTTTGATCAGTCAGAGGTTTTCTGACATTACAAAAGTCAGGCTATTTGCAAACATCTCGAGTGAGAGAAATGGCAAATTATAGCGTAATGCAGAAAATAAAAAACCTCGACAAGAAATTGTATAAAAAATAAAACATGCAAGTAAAGAAAGCAGAAATGTGACCCAGTTGCTGATCTCTGTTGAGTGTGGGTAATGCTAATTTTATTCTATTAAGAAAAAAGTTGAATTAAATACTTTATTACAGGTCACATAAATATCATCCTAACACAGGCTGCCCCTGCTAGCTGCAAGCTCCAAAGAAATGGTTATATACTTTACCGAGAGTTGACTAATTGTTTTTTTTTTTTTTTTTTTTTTTTTAATTATTATTATTATTATTATTATTTGTATTTCTTGGCAGACGCCCTTATCCAGGGTGACTTACAACATAAGTGCAAACAAAGTGCAAAAATACAGAGCAGTACAAGGCATCAATCATTACAAATTCAACTTAGCTAAAACATAGCAATTCAAAATAATACATTTTACAAATTCCAATTTACAATTGACACAAGTACAGTAAGAGACTTCCTACATCCTGGACGGTGAAAGCTAAGTGCTGTCAAGATGTAGGGTCACAGTCAAGGGCTACGGGAAAGGGAGCAAGGAGGAAAACAATCAAGAATGCGAGGAGCATAATAAAACTGTGAAGTGCTATCTAGCAGGGATAGAGGACTAATATTACAAGTGCTGTCGGAAGAGATGCGTCTTGAGTAAGCGCCGGAATGAGGTCAAGGACTCTGCTGTTTTGACTTCGGTGGGCAGGTCGTTCAGGGATGAGAAGGAGCGGCTCTGGAGGAAGGAGAGTGGAGAGGAGGCAGAGTTAGTCTTCTGGCACTGGAGGAGCGCAGTGGTCTGGAGGGGATGTATGGAGAGACGAGTGTCTGAAGGTAGCTTGGTGCACTGTGGTCGAGACAGCGGTAGGTGAGGGTCAAAGTCTTGAACTTGAATGCGTGCCGCTATCGGGAGCCAGTGGAGGGAGCGGAGCAGTGGAGTAGCGTGTGCGAATCGTGGCAGAGAGAATACCAGACGAGCCGCAGAGTTCTGGATGAGCTGGAGCGGCGGGTAGTGGATGCAGGCAGGCCGGCCAGGAGGGAGTTGCAGTATCCAGGCGGGAGAGGACCAGTGACTGGACGAGTAGCTGAGTTGAGTAGTCGGTGAGGAAGGGATGGATCCGGCGTATGTTGCTCAGGAAGAATCTGCAGGTGCGCGTCAGCGTGGTGATGTGCTGGGAGTAGGAGAGCGCAGGATCGAAGGTCACTTCTAGATTTTTAGTGGAAGAAGAAGGAGAGAGTGTGGTGGATTCCAAGGGGATCAAGATGGGGAGGTCAGCAGAAGGTGAGGAAGAGTGGGGGAAAAAGAGGAGATCCGATTTGGAGAGGTTGAGCTTGAGGTGGTGCGAGTGCATCCAGGCGGAAATAGCAGACAAGCAGGAAGAGATGCGAGAGGGGATGAGAGGGTCAGAAGAGGGAAAAGACAGGAAGATCTGGGCATCATCAGCATAGAAGTGGTAGGAGAAACCATGGGAAGCGATGAGGGGGCCCAGGGAGCGAGTGTAGAGAGAGAACAGGAGCGGGCCCAGGACAGAGCCTTGGGGAACACCGGTGAGGAGAGGTTGGGGGGTGGATGAGGAGCCACACCATGTCACTTGGTAGGACCGGTCGCTGAGGTAGGAGGAGAACCAGGTGAGAGCAGTCCCAGAGATCCCAAGGTAAGCGAGGCAGGAGAGGAGGATGGAGTGATCAACGGTGTCAAATGCTGCAGAGAGGTCAAGAAGGATGAGGACTGAGGAGAGGGAGGCCGCCCGAGCATGGCTGAGGGAGTCAGTGACAGCCAGGAGAGCCGTCTCAGTGGAGGGAGCTGTGCGGAAGCCGGATTGCAGAGGATCAAGGAGTGAGTGTTGGGACAGAAAGTCCGAGAGCTGACGGTGGACCGCCCACTCGAGAGTCTTGGAGAGGAAGGGGAGTAGGGAGACAGGGCGGTAGTTCTGAGGAGAGGTGGCATCAAGGGTTGGTTTGTTGAGCAGTGGGATGACAGCAGCTTGTTTAAATGCAGAGGGGAAACAGCCAGAGAGGAGTGAGGAGTTGAAGAGGGAGGAGATGAAGGGGAGAAGATCAGGAGCGGTTGCTTGGAAGAGACGAGAAGGGAGAGGGTCCAGGTCACATGTTGTGGGTTTGTGACGTAGGAGGAGAGCAGAAACTTCAGCATCTGAGAGAGGTGAGAATGAAGAAAAGGAAGCTTAGTCGGTGGGAGGTTTCAGTGTGATGGGAGATGAGGGTGGAGTATTGAAGAGCCTGCGGATGTCTGCAATCTTGGAGGAGAAGAAGGAGGTGAAATCATCAGCAGTGAGAAATGAGGGAGGAGGAGGGGGAGGGGGGGCAAGGAGGGAGGAGAAGGTGGAGAAGAGTTTGCGGGGGTTGTTGAGAAGAGAGATTGGAAGTAAGACTTCTTGGCTGAGGTGAGAGAGGATGAGAATGTGGACAGTAGAGAACGGTAGAGTTCGGGAGGGGAGGGAAAGGGAGAAGGAAATGAAGTGGTGGTCCGAGATGTCCATGGGTGTCACGGAGAGTGTTGAAGGGGAGCAGCCTCTAGAGAAGATGAGGTCTAGCTGGCGGCCAGCCCTGTGAGTGGGGGGAGACGGGGAGAGAGAGAAGTTAAAGGAGTGAAGGAGAGGAAGAAATCCGGCACAGTGGGAAGGGTTGGAGAGGTGGATGTTGAAGTCTCCCAGGAGGATGGTAGGTGAGGACAGCGAGGGGAGAGAGGAGAGAAGAAAGTCGAGTTCATCCAGGAAGGAGGTGAGTCGACCAGGTGGACGGTAGAGAACTAGAAGGAAGAGGTGAGAGGGAGAGGTGATTTCCACTGCATGGAATTCAAAGCTGTGGGTCGAGATAGAGGAGAGAGAGGGGGGACAGAGAAGAGGAGAGAAGGGGAGAGCAGGAGCCCTGTTCCTCCTCCCTGTCCAGTAAGACGAGGGGAGTGGGACAGGACAAAGAGAGAGGATAAGGCAGCAGGGGTGGTAGAGCTGTCTGGGGAGATCCATGTCTCGGTGAGAGCGAGCGGCCTTGTTGGAAGCTGAGTGGCAGTTCCACAGGCCTCCAGAGAGTGGAGTAGAGGAGAGGGAGGAGGAGGGGGGAGAGGCAAAGAGATGAGGTTGGAGGGATTAGGGAAACAATGGCGCACAGCTGCACGCCGAGAAGAAGGAGAGAGCAGGACAGGAATCGGAGAGATCATCATGGTTGCCTGTTGTTGCTGTTGCTGTGTGGCATCTCCTCGCAGTCTTCTCCTCGCTGGAGTCCCCGCAGCTCGAGTCCCTGCCCTTTGGAGATGTGGCCCTTCGGAAGGGGGGCACTGAAGGCTGCTGGCGCAGAGGTGTGGGGGCCAGTTAAATACGACACCTGTAACTACTTAGGACAGAAATACCTGTGTTGCATTGAATGACACAAGGCTGGTCAGGATGGCCCCACGCAGGACTGCTAATAGCACAATTACTGTCCGCTTAATATCCGAATACAGACAAAGACAGTGCCAGATACACGCAGTTACACTGAACAATAGCTCGTAGTAATGTTAAACAAATGCTAAATAATCACAGCCTACAGTGGAACGCTTCTGATTGCAGACAGGGCGTGTCGAGTGCGCTGGGTTACTGGCTTTACTGATAACAAACAGTCGCTGCTCTTCCTACAAAACAGGTGCAAGA
Organism: Amia ocellicauda; assembly: GCF_036373705.1. NCBI lineage: Eukaryota > Metazoa > Chordata > Actinopteri > Amiiformes > Amiidae > Amia > Amia ocellicauda. The sequence continues at coordinate 9,321,308 of NC_089851.1, read as the reverse complement.
TATACAATTCGTAGCTAAACAATAAACCACGTAAACAGTCAATGAAACTTAACTAAAACGAGGAAACGAGAGAGAAAGCGATACTTAGCTGCAGCGACTTGAGCGACTTCTCAGCTGGCTTGTCTGAGAGTCCAGTGCATCTTTAACATTGTCTTTTTTATCAGAAAGAATGGTTGGATTCCTGCCAAGAGTTTTTGAAAATGAAGATAAACTAACAGGGGAGTTCAATTTCTCAAAACGATCCCGTGTCCAGGGTAAAGTTCTCCAGGGAAATTTACAGAAAGCTCATTTGAATGTAAAATAATTCTGGTGCAAGAAACTGCATATGTAAAAACATGTGTTTTGACCACTGGACAAAAAAGAAAATGTTAATTATGTCTCCATAACATAATGAAGTGACCTGCCCTGAATACAGCATTACTCTGAGCAAGAAATATGTTTAGGTTATATTATGCGTCTGTTGTATTGCATTATTTCTTACACAATTAAGTTGTTTAACTTTGGTGGCTTTGTTTTTGTTTTGTTTTATTAAAAAAAAAAAAGTTTTCTCTTGTATAGTACGTTGAACGTAAAAGGAAATAACATGCATTATCATTTTAACAAGCTTTACCAAAGCCCACAGAAATGACACAATCTCATATTGTAATCATCCTGAGAGGAAGGGTGGGGTTTTAAAACCCACTGAACTAAAACAAATAACTAAAGTAAAGCATATGTATATGTGTGTGTATATATACATGAGAATAGCATTTTTCAATATGTATCTTATCGTTGTTGTTGAATTAAATCTGCCTCAACCACATACAAAGCTTTGTAATCTAAAAAGGAATCAGCAATCAGCTTGCAAATTTTTGTAAATATTTTACAGTCACACTTTTCTTTCTCCTGCTCATGGGGGTGCGGGCCATTTGCGATGGTTTCCAGTACAGTACAGCTATGAGTGAGGATGGAGGATTACCCTCCGCTAGTTTGAAAACCACCATCATTAACTGGATTTTACTTGCCAGTGGGGGTCTGAACAAGCATCTTAAGAGCCCATTAATACACTGGGACACGGCGCTGTAACTCAGGGCTTTTCTTCAGCACTAATTTGGCAAGAGACGGGAGGATAACCTGCCCCGAAGGGCTCGGCCTTTCAGAGCACCCTGCTGCACTGCTGTCCCGGAAACGGGCCTCTGACAAACCTATGAGTTCAATCTGAAAGGCCTGACTTGAGAATTATCTTTATTAACACACGTCTTGCCTGCGCCGGGGTGGGATTTGTATTAATAGTAATAGTGGCAGTACTAGTGGTCATAAAAACATTCAATTCCACATTCATTTTCTCTCCACTTGTCAAATGTGTGCTTCAGTTGGACCCCCTGTAATTTAAAACAAAAGGAAAACAAACAAACGCCCCAAACCTTAAAAAGGTCAGTTATCTCGAAACACATGATACGTATTATGTTCCAAAATAAAATGTACCGGTAACCCATGGATCTGCGTTTCAATAGATATTCAAGAGATCAGCATCAGAACAGAGGACATATCAGACAACCAGGTCTTTATCTAGTCGGTTTAGGCGAAAGACACCTGGTGTGATTGAAAGACTGAAATGTTGATCTTGGGTTATTTGTGTATTTTTCACTTTTGGAGCCTAAGGCAATACGTGTGCCTGTACGATGTGTTTTTCAACCACCTGTGATGAAACAATGACCATCACAGACCAAAGAGTGTGCACTGCAATCTGTTTCTATACCTTGGCCGCTCTCATCCAAGCTGTCTAATCCATTGACTTCATCATCCTGTGTCCCAGAGGACAAAATCGCTTCATCATCTCACCTTACCATGCCAGAGATATGCTCAGCAGATGTCCCTGTAGACACCGTGGTGCGTCAGTCCCAGCTGATTTCCCCACGAAGCTCCTGGGAAATCTAGGTCAACTGAGTCTTCAGTCCAGACTTTCATCTTTGTATGGTGTCTGGTTGGAGCCTGAAAGCACATACGTTTTCCTCAGCTTGCGCTCGTCCACTTCATTTTGATGTTTTTAATCCAGAGAGAGAGAGCTACATGCTTTTTCAACACGACCCCCACTCAGTGTTTCTTGTACTCAAACATTTAATCCAGGCATAGGGAGAGAAGGACAGCTGTAATAATGAGTTTATCAGATTCGGACTCTCCTGCAACCTTTATTTGCTTCCATGAATAGTTTGATGTATCAAGAGATTTCGGGCAAGACAACATCATCTGTTCACCGCGTTTTGATCATTTGATCTGAGTTGTACAGGATTAACAGTAAAGTGGTAACCCCGTTGAGCAGAGTCTCATCCAAATGAGCCTCATACGAGCCAAGAGCAACACCAGCAATGATGGGGAAAAATGTTTTCTACTCTAACAGCCAAAATGACTCTCAACCAAACATGCGTAACATTCTGCCAGACACTCTGGCAGACAGCAGAGATTTTCGAAAGGTAGGAAACGCTTTAAGCTTGGACATATGATCTTTGCTCTATTAACTGTGTGTGCACGTGTCCAGTCAATAGATCTGTCTACATCCTGAAGAGCCGAGAGACTGGCCAGATAAGTACCTGAACCAAAAATCTTCCTTTATTGGGTAAACGTATGAAAATGTCTACTGACTGAAGTCATTTGGCCCACTTACTTGTTCAACTCCCCAACTCCCTCATCAGTTCTCCATACGCGGTGCAGCTGGGATGGCGCACGAGAAGCAGATCTGTATTTTTTCCAGCTCATTGGAACGCTCGCTGACCCAGACGCGCTGTGTTTTAAAGAGATAAGAGTGAATGAAATGTATCTTGTAAATATCATTTATGCCATGTCATTAGGTGTAATGGACCTCCGAGCAACTGTAAGGAAAACAAAGAGACACGAGCGAATCTGTTATGGGGTTGGGTTCCGCTATCTCTCTAACCAGAAGATGATATTTAAAGAAAAATACTTTCCCTTCCTTTTGTTCCAAAGTACCAGTATTTATGAGCGATACTTCAGCATCCCCATTCCCACCACACACATTCCTACCTATAGTTTACCACACCGCATTTGAGCCGTGACAACATCTCCAGTGAAAACATCAGGACCAAATGGGGCGTTATATCTTCTCAGCCTTGAGAAACGAACACACAGGAAGCACAGAGAACGAACTGCAATAGCACTGGACCCCTTCATGACTGTGGCACATGTGAAAACATTGTTCATCTTCACCATTCTGAGATCAACATGAAAACACCTCCTTATGGAAACTGTATTCAAATGACTTGTCTGCTCCTCCTGCTTAACTGGGTATGAAAATGCTTTCTCCTGCACGATACACCCCTGCTATCTGAGCCCACCAGCACATGTCCCAATGTGTCCTGAAAAGGCCCATCAGAAATCAGGGCAGCTAGCCTTGCTGGAGATTTTCACAGTTTATTTTCTTGAGTTGAATGTTATTCTTTTCTCACATACTGGCTTTCCGATGAAGAAAATAATGCATTCCGTCCGTGGCTTTGAGGGCCACGGCCTTTCAAATACCAAAGACATCCCGCATAATTTAAAAATGCTGTTCCTGCCACTCTTAATGTATGCAAATAAATGATTCTGAAAGTGGCTGTGTGAACAACAAGCAATCCTTGAATGGTCTGTAACGGAGAGCAGGAAGCAGTGAGTTTAAGAACGTGCTGTGACTCAGGCCATTGTTTTTCTCTAAATCCTGTGATTTTGTCTTTCTTAGGAGCAACCCTTATGAAAGTGTGTGAAAATGCCTCTCCTGTTACATGTAAGAGGACAAGAACATTCATAGTAAGAGCATGAGAAAAAAAATATGTTTTGAGGCTTGTTTGTTATTTAAGAGTCAGTAAGAGCTCTAACTCCCATCCAATCTGCTGCTGAAGTGATACAAATCAATTGCAATCCACGCACCCCCTCCTATTATGATATTGTGAAGCTGGTTATTGTTTTTGCAGATGTGGCATAAATTAAACATAAGCCAGAGTGTGCAGCACAGTCTAGTTCGGGCAGTAGTTAAACGTTAAACAAAATATAAACTCTGGCGCTTAATGAAAGAAGAGAGAAAATTAAGCATTCGGAATCCAGCCCAGCTGGTGAAAGACTTTACTTTATTCATCTGGTATCATTGCAATCTCCTCCAAACAATACCCCAGGCGTTTATTGTGTGCAAGTGCTATTCAGACAGAAATTGAAATGCAGCAGCTAAGCAAGTAATGTACAGTGAAACTGGAAACATGTGAAGCATTTTAGCTTTTAAATGAGCACATTTTAACTGCACTAGTGTGGCTGGTGAGATGCCAATGCAAGCACCGCACAAGCTAGATGGATATTAGGCATCGCGAGCAGGTGTGTGCCATTGTTCGCAAGAATGTGCTGCATTTACTGTCACAGCCCGAGGTGATGAGCATTAAAAATGATCTGCATTCTGTGGACAATTAGAGAGTTTAAAAAAACATCCCACTGATAAATACCTACAGACTTGTTCTGTATTTTTCATTTGCTTCATGTTTGATCCCAGACGTCCATTCCTCATCTAGACAACATTTTGTGATCGCTACAGGTTGTTGCTGTTATAATGTCCCAGAAATGTGCTTGCTGTCATTTTGTATTGCGCATTCATTAGTGTCACTTACCAATTTAAAGAAATATATATTAATGGCATTGCATCATCACTGAGAAAAACAAAATCCGACTTTATTTATCCTTTCACTCTAACAAAGAAGTGAAACAGGGCAAGTGTGAAACACCAACACTCTGGGTAACAGACAAAGAGGGTTTAATTAATATGCTGCATTCGGATATTCACAGAAACCTTGTGTTGTCAATCTGTGTGGATCAGATAAACACCATTATGTGGACATATCTCTGCATCCATCTATTTATTATAAGGCTAGAATAAGAATGAATCCCCTCCGAAGAAATTGACGTCATCACCCCAAAGCCCAGCTCAAGCACAGTATACCAAAGACTCGTGAGATACCCTTCTTTCAAAGCATGCATTCCAGATTCATTGTCAGCTGAGCAGAAATAAATGTCATCAGGTTTCCTTTGCTTTGTAGTGTTTCATTATTGTCTTGAAGAGCCAAGGAGTTTCTGGAAGGGAAGAGGGTGGGGGGGCAGAAGAAGAAGGAAAAAAAGATTACATAGTGAATACAGAGAAGATGTATTCATGATATTTATGAGCTGACATTCCACACAAAACACAAAAGTGACACCTAGCCAATAATGCTGCCCCTTCCTTCCATGCAGCAAATCAAAACACACATCAGCCCTCGGCGTGCTGGGGTTTGGAAATGTACAGATTCACAGCTGGTTTGAAATCCCCTTCGTGCCACCGAGACAAATGATCCAAGTCAGCGTGTGCTAACAGGGTCAGTTTCAGAGGCAGCACGGAGCAGTGAGTGATGGAAGATCACCGTGGCTTCAGCCGTTTTCCCATCAATCAGCGTTCCCGGCGTCTCCTCTGGGGCGGCCCACCTTCACCTAATCTCTTACAATGCTCTTTACTGGCAGACGCAATTCAGCCTGAAAGCTAATCTAAAGATTTCCTTTTTAGCTTGATTTGCTTAAACAGGCAGATTTGATTCCTCTTCCCTCGCTTCTTTAATTTAGTGAGCAAAAAAAAACAGGGGCAGTGACCATTACGAAAACATATACAGCTCTGTAGTGGGCAGGCCGGGACCACCTGAGGCCCATGAGCACAACTGAATCAAACAACCCCTTGAGGTCTTTATTGCCCTGATGTAGATATTGCTGGTGTGAGTTCTCTTGATGCACACAGACATCTAACGAGTTTCTGATGTGTGTTTTCCTGGATTCAAAATCTTGCTTCTCAGTTTAGTCATTATTAAAGATCATCCTTAATACAGGAGACACTTCTTCACACAGAGAGGCGTCACAATCTGAACAAACTCCCCAGAGATGTGGCTGAAGCTGAAAATTTGGGAACATTTAAAAATAGACTGGATAGGATCCTTGGATCACTTTGTTATTTAATGGACACCAAACGAGCATGATGGGGCGAATGGCCTCCTCTCGTTTGGACACTTTCTTCTGTTCTTCTTCTGTTCTTATCTCAAAGAGCTACAGTAGCTCACAAATCTGATGACGCTCACAATTTGGGTTTGAGTAGGATTGCAGAGGTGAGGAGATACACAATTTCAGGAAAATTATACTCTCCCGCAAGCAAAAGTATTGTGAAGCTCTTCTGAGTTACACGCTGATCTCCACTTCCACAGACACCTGGCAGGACATCGGAGAGGAAGAGCTGAACTCCAGGGTTTCCTCAGAAAACGAGGGAAGTTACAAAAAAAAACAGGATGGCGCTCCATCCATCACAATGGCGCTGTCACTGATAGCCGATCAATCCAAGGACAGTAACAAGTCCTCTCTCAAAGTTCCCGACACGTCACAATGTAATGTATCCCATTCCTCCTACACTGCGAATCGAGGACGCACCTCCTACCTTCTGCTATGAATCTGACAGCACTGAGCCTCGAAGGGCACCTGATATCTTAGGAGGCTGTTCTGCGAATGATTATGAACAAATATTACTCCTGCATTCCAACCCCCGTCTCCTTTGTAATCCAATCAATCAAAGGCCCATTGCGGTGAAGTAAATCAGTCCCAATCCCATAAAAAGGGTCTCTAAATTCATTTTCCTAGCCTCCCGCGCTGGTTCACCTCAGAAGCCTGCGATTGTTATCTACATGTCATCCTCTTAGCTTGAAAGGCAAACTAGGGGTGAAGCATGCCTGTAGAAATTGTAATTCAGAACAAAACACACAGTCAAAACACGTGCTTTGTATTGCATTGAAAAGGTAGGTCCTTTAAATGTTATACAGTAAAATGGCATAGTTTGATATGTTTTGTTTTCTCTTCAAGACCGTGAAAGGAGGTGAGGAAAAACTAACGCACAACTAAAATAATAAAAAGGGCCAAACTGAGATAAAAGATAATTAAATCTATTATTCAGAATGATATACGATATGTAGTTACACACACACACACACAGAAGTTGTTGTATTTTTTGTACATAATGATTACATGTATTATAACAAAATGAGCTGAGAAACCCTGATCACACGCCAGTTTACTGAGAAAGGTTAATAACAAGGCTTATCTTGAACACTGACGTCACATAGACTGAACATGTGATCAACCCCAAAACTCTCTTCTGTCTCTGTGACAGATGTCAGGATTATTAGCACAAAGAAACAAACAAGCCAATAAACAGAAGCCTGCAGGATCGCCGGAGAGAAGCGCCCAGAGGACAGACACAGTTGCCTGTGTGGTGACATGATGTCAGCTCTGGAGGAGCAGCTCAGAGCGTCCAATCACAGCCCGGCTGCGTGTTGACGGGGACGGCTCCATCGCTAGCATGTAAGGCCATTGGGAAACCACAGGGCATTTATCACAGGGTCTTTGTCGGATGTGACAGTGCCCCCGCACCTTGGCCATGTGCTGTACTGAACACGAATCCACAGCTCGGTCCCACCACGGGTCAGCTTGGCACGGAGGACATCATTAATTATGAGCTCCAGCAAAATAAAGTGACTGAAGGGCCTCCTCCTGTTTATAACGTTTCTAATGTGAATTAAATATGCTCCAACTCCCGTCACCGGAGTAATACGACAGCTTTCAAAACTGGGGGAGGAAGGAGTTTCTCATGTTTGACTTATGACCAGGGAAAGCCAGGAAATAGATTAATTAAGGTATCGGACTATTTTTAAGGGATGTCAAGCTGAAGCCTTGGTTTCAGTGGGATTTTGCAAAGTTCAGGGCATTCTGACGTAATGCAGGAAAACTTAAAAGAGTATTGAATGTGCCGCTGCAGAACAGTAATGTCAAAATGTAATTTCACATTATTAAGATTAAAGACTTAAGATATAGGAAATGTCAGGGACAAAAAATCTAAAAGTGGCTTCTTCAGGATATATCTTCAGTACACGCTTCTGCACAATGAATGTAGAGGGAAAATATGTTCTTTCACTCTTCAGCATAACCTTGGAAAGCAGATACGACCGGCTCTTTGATAACCAACTGTTGGAAAATATAGATATTATGTCTGGGTCCTTTTTGTCAACACGGCCCCAGTGCCCATTTGCCGGAGATATTTTAAAAGCTTCCATGTATCTTCCGTATATCAGTGCTTTAGTCAAGGTTTCTCTCCCCTCGATGGTTCTTCGTGCATCATCACTTTCTTTGCACAGAACTGTGGCTGCACATTTATCTTCGGCAAACACTTCCCCCCTGAACTTTCACCCACAGAATATGTCTTGACTGGGTGAACTCTGACCCGCTGCTTTGTCTGCTCTTCCCTGGGGGGTAATTGCCATGTTCACAACTACTCAAGTGCAAAAATGACCCTGGACCCCTTTCTCTCTCCTCTGTAGCAGGATATTTTTTTAAATATATTTGATTATTTGGGAAAATGGCAGAAGAACTTCCTCTTGTCAGATGTTTGTATTCAGCGCTTCTGTGAAGTAATGCATTCAGAGAACTGCAGCTTTAATTTGAAGCTCATTTTTGGTGCTTTATTTTTAACCACAGATCAACCTGAGCACTGATAACAAAGTTACCGTAGAAAAAACAGGATGTCAATTAGAGAATGAGTGAGAGAGAAGCAGCATTTACTGACACACACTGTATCTGTATTTCCATACCCTGTACACTCTCCAGTAAAGTGTCCGTTCTTCAATCCCCTGCATTGTATATCTGCAAAGGGTTTATAAATACCTGAAAAGCTCCTCATAATCTTTAAATAAATGTACATTCTCTCACTCACACACACATCCTTGCAAATGTCCATTTAATGTCATTAAATCAGAAAAGCAGTGTTTATGTTTGGCACTGGGCTTATAGGCGTGACTTTCAAGAATTTGTTACATTCATATTTTAAATGAACATCAATACATTCTTGTCAGAAACCAATTTATCAGACCTCGCTATAGAACGGAAATCAGGAAGAAGGGATGTGTATAGGGTTAATAATCCTCTGAGACTGAAGTCGTTCCACTACCCTGTTTAATTTGAATCAGCTAATTGGCATTACCAGCTTGTACTTTCACAGAGATGCCACTGAAAATCAAACTGTAAATCATCAGGTCACAGTTTCTCATGAGCACAAATTATTATTTACTGTCAACTAAATAATATCTCTTAAGCTCCATGTACAATCTCTGGAGCACCAGGACATAATATGTAATAATTTAGCCGAGACCTTGCTGTACACACACCAAGCATGGAAGCATTCGCACCTGCCTGACTCCACTGTCGCTTAAAATACTGATCTCAATATTTCTCTTCCTGAGTTTCTCCTTTTAGAACATTTGACGCCACCAGCAACACTGCTTTAAACCACACGGATCTTGTTAAAACCTGTTCATTGCCAGATTACATTTCCTACCTACCATTATAATTAAATCCACACGATGATTATGGAGAAAGCACAAGCCAAATTACCACACAATCCTTTGATGACTTGTATGGGGATATTAAATTATTTGTGTAAGTGTTATTGTGCTCTGGTTGCTTTAAGGACTAAGTTGGGGGTGGGGGGTCCCAGACAGCTCCACTATAATTCCACAAATGCAGTAAATAATCGTGTTCAGCATAACCAAACCAGTGATAACATCTTTACACAAATTAATCCTTTGATTATGAGCTAATTACTTGATGTATCCCTTTACTTTATACTGTGGCGTTGAGGAAACATAATTAGTATGCCAAGTCAGGGTATTATAAGACACATTTAGAATATGTCACCCTGTTCTTTACTCTTCATTATAACTGGTTCATTTGTACGCAGCTGGTCTGTGTAGTCGCTACATATTACATCAATAGACACATTATTATCCTTTTTCTGTCAAGCGACTTGTTTGATATGAAGTGACCTGAATGTATTGTGAACACAGTCTGAACCACAAATCCGGCTTCCAGAGCAGACCTCAACACATAACATATTTCTATTCATTATAAAGTGTGCCGTGGGATCAATCTCGGGACAGCGTTGCTCTCCCTCCCGCCTGTGATGTAAAAGTCTGACACGCAGAGGCTTCATCACTGCTGCAATGTATCGGCAAATTTCCCTTTTTGTCAGATTTACAGAAACATAACCTTCTTGTTGCAGGATCTGTTTTAAAATTAATCTGCTGTTCACTGACCGAACAAATGCCACGATCAGCATGTCAGTCTAGCTGCCATTCTTTCCTCCTCTCCTTCCCTCTTTGACTTCAGTGATCAGCACCTGTGTTTTTTGTGTATTGAGTAGCACAGGTTTCTTGTGAGAAGTGACTGAAGCTGTGCAGATGCTGCTGTTTTGGGTTTCGGTCCTGCTGTTGGCACTTTAGAGAGCTCTCTCTCCTAGACCTTGTGGCTGCCCACTAGAATCAGCATTTAAGGGGTCCCTGGCCCCCAGGACCCGTCACTGGCCATTTTGCCACAGGTAGCCCTGTAGGGCCGTCATTATTGGCAAAGTGCAGCTGCTCAGGACATTGAAGCGAACTTTCTTATCACACTGCTTTTTTTAGCTCTTTTTGGCTATCAGTTTTCCACAGAGCTGGCAGATATTAACCTCACAAGTGGCTGCCCGTTAACTGCAGGTTGTGCTGCTGAGGAATCCTTCCTCCTGTTACCCATTTATATACCTGACAAGAGGGAGGCAAAGAAAGCGCAGGAGTACTCAAACTTTTCCAGAAAAAAATAATTCCTAAGTCCTCTTAAAATCACTGTCAGTGGATCATCACGTGCCAGACTGCCTTTGTTTATTATTGGCCTGAACTGCAGTCTCTGTGCTCTGAGATCAACATCTCTTTCACACACACACAGAAATACCGCCCGCCCCACAGACACATACGCACAAAGAAATACCCCCCCACACACACACAAATACCCCCACACACACAAACACACACAGAAATACCCCCCACCAACACACACACACAAATACCCCCCCCCACACAAACACACACACAAATACCCCCCCCCACACACGCACACACACACAGAAATAACCCCCACCCCACAGACACACACACAGAAATACCCCCCACCCCACACACACACACACACACACACACACACACAGAAATACCCCCCACCCCACAGACACACACACAGAGAAATACCCCCGGTATGGATTCATTAAATAGAAGATTAGGCACTTAACCCTCAGTTATGACTTCTGAACACATGAAATGAGGATAAACCTGCTCTGGGACCAAGGACATGAAGAGGAAATACAACTTGCAGCAGAAGGAGGTGAAGAAACAGCTTTTACAGCTACAATTCAAATCAGGTTGAAACAAAAGCTTACAAGTTATTCACATGTAGCGCTAGGGTGCATCATTATAAAGGGTGTTCACATGTGTTCTGCAATGTGTCTGTGTGTGTACATTGTGCGGTGCAGTGCATTAATATGTGTGTGTGTGTGTGTGTGTGTGTGTGCGTATGCGCATCCTGCTGACATCAAACATGCCTCTGCTCTTTTATGCACACATGTGGACAAACATCTTTCCCCGGAGCCCGAGCAGATTGGGACGAGTCTCTTCAAATGCACACCTTTAGACACACCAGATGGCTTCATAGTAAAACATCATTTACATTGCATCTCCGCGCTGGGGGAATTAATCACAGTCCCTCCCGTATTCTGCCAACCGCTTCCCTCATGTTTTTAATAATCTGCCTCTGATTCCATCCAGGCAATATCATCAGCACTACAAGGAGTGACTTCATTAACTCTGGATAAATAGAAATGGGCCGTGTCACTAAGCTGGCACCGCATGATTCATGTGGTATTAATATGGATGAATTACACGGCTAAGTGCAAGCTACAAAAAACAATGAGGGGGAGTGTAGGAGACATCAAACCCGCTTTGGTCGAACTGTAGACCAATGTCAACTTCCCTTTGGTGGACACAATACACTGAGCAGGAGAGGCTGACTGGAGGAAGTGCGTCTCCCGTCTGCAGGCAGGACGGCAGGTGGGGCCCTCAGTGGCGGTAATGAAAGGGTGTTCTTGCACCCCCTGCTGGCTCTTCTGAGGAACTGGCTGACAGAGACACAAGCTGTTATTTCCTCCTGTCCTCTTGCTAGAACAATTCACCCGCGATCTATAATTATGAGGCAGAGGAATCAAACTGCTCTGTTACTGCAGATGACCCTACAGGGGTTAAACCATGAAGTGTTTAATGTGAACAATCTCCATCTTCAGTTTTTAAAGCGCCCAGGTCTGGAGCAATAACAGCCTTCAGTTCGGCCAAGAGGATTTATTATTTCACAGTGGCAGAAAGATATCAAATCACTTTTTCACCCAGGCCTCACTGAAGCCTTTTTTCAGCGGACAACAAGAGCATTTATAGCTGCTTCAGTTCCCAAATAACAATAAGATTATCAGTTATCCTAAAACAAAGGGTTTTAAAATACAGCAATGCTGCCATGATGTTTTCTTGTTTTTTTTATCAAATACATGATTTCCTTCATATTTTTATGCGTATATATACCTTTATATATCTTTATGCAAGAAAACCTATGGCATGAGAGAGAGCTGCAGCTGATTCCTAAAGTCAGCAGATTTCGATGAGTTGCAACGTATTCAAAATGATCTAAAGCCTATTGCGATAGATTTTCCGTCCTACGAGAAAGGGGGAACATCCCTGGGCTGAACGCTTGTTCCCACTGAAAGGTTGTCGACTAAGTGATTCTATTACTTGCTTTCATGTATTTTTTACACCTTTGACATAAATAAAAGAAGCACTGAGGGAAAACAGTAATCCCCTTTGAAAAATTCACACCGGCAGCGAATCCAGGAGAAAAGCATATCTGTTCAGAACGAATTGAAGTTAAACCATTCTCTGATTCCGTGCATTTCTTTGGGAGGGTTAGCGTCCTATATAATATGACTGTCCCCGTTTATTGGACATTGTGACATCGGCACATGGTAGTTAAGAAGGGACTGTCTGGAGACGGTTTTAATAAACTAATGAATAAGCTGGTAAGTTGGGTTCTGAGAGCATCCCAATGGCTAATGTTCAAGACATGGTCACTGTAATGACTGGAAGACATCGCTGTGCTTTGGCAGCTGATAAAAACACACAATCCACTGCCTACCTCAAGAGCGGAGAGGACAAAGCTTGTTTTACACAAAGCAGATTGGCAATATTATCTACTCTTGGTTTATGAGATTTCATTCTCGCATCAGGTATCCTGGATACTGCTTCCGAAAGCTTTTGCCAACGCTTCCTAGTGGCTTCCCCTGAAATTAAAACAACAGGCCTGTAATCGCCGCCTTTAGAAACTCAAGATGCTCCGGCTCAAGTGCTGTCTGAAGGGCTGCTCCTATAGGGGTCTCATGTACTGTTGCTGCCGGGCTTGTAACATTAATTAGACGCCATAAACCATCTCAATCTATAATTGAATGATAAGTCCTGGAGTCAGGCCTGGAGAGAGCGGCCCACCTCTCATTGGATGCTTTTTCTGTTGACTGAAGTGACTGGTCTATATGGACTTATGCTGTTAGTAGGAGTGTGTAGCTAAAGTATCTGTGCTAATTTGGTAACTTTTCAAACTTAAAAGTGTAACCGTCATCGCAATCATGGCTGCTGTAATAAAGACCGCAAAGGAGAGAGAGCTCTGGTGTGTTTCAGGATGTGACGCTTCAACACTTACCGGATAGCAGAACGGACTCTGTGAGAGCATGTGATCTGTCTTCCCTGCAGCGTGTGCTGAGTGGCAGTGTGACCGCTTGGCTCCTTGTTCACCGGGACACTTTGAGACAGGATTTTCAAGTAGCCTTTAAACAGAAACGCATTAACATTTTAATCAGGTATTATTTACACCGTTGCCAAACTGAGTCCATTGTGCAGCAATAAACACATCAAGTGAACACATTTGAATTCATCTTTTGTATGTGCCACTATAAATACGATGAAGTCTCTGTTTATCACCTGTTAATTATTAATAAATTATAATTATAAATTGCTAAATGTAAAGTGGGTAATTATGTCTGCTCCACCCACTACACACATTAGGGATGTAACACTGCATTGTGTTTTGTACTCATTTTTGGTTCACATTACCTAGAACCTATACTGTATATTTTATTTTGCATTTTTTTCACTTTACTGTATTATGTAAATATTCTGACCTTGGGCATCAGCAAAACAGTGTTTTCTGTGTTAATTGTGGGTGTGCTGTGATGGGATGGATAAGGACTCGAGATTGACTGTCAGGACTCACAGATGTGGGCAATAGGAAAAGCACCACATTGCGATGTGAACAAATGTGTCTGACATGCAGTTTAAAAATACACAGGTATATACACAGCTCTTCTATATTCTACAGATAGTGAGCCAGTGAGGCGAAGTAGTGCTGTGGAGGCACTGGGATTCATATCTCCTTGCAGGAATAAACGTCTTTTTATGAGTGCTGATGGAAATATCAGAAGTCATTTCAGCAAAGCGAAGGCTGAGTCCGGGAACTTATTTTGACCCATCAAATACTAATCCAGGCACAATGTAAAGCCTCTCCACACAACACGATTGAGTTTAGCTCACTACGCCCGACACACACCACACCAGTGAACTGCTATTTGTTTGTTTCATTGCTGACAAACAGCAACAAGCTAGAATAGAGATTTTTAAAAGCTGAAGCCAAATCAGACGTACGCCTATTATTGTGGCAATATGAGATACTGCTAATAACAAAGGATACCTAGATTACATTGAACAGTTCTGAAAACTCATAACAGAGCAAAGGCCAAGCTGAAAACCATTCAACCCAGGCTGTAGATGGTCTTTACATTTATGGTTCTCAATAATAACTGAAACTAAGGTAACTTTACTACACAGAAGATTGGCTTTTTCTTCATTTTCTTTAAAGTAAAAAAAAAAAACATCAACAAAAAAGAAAAAAAGAAAATGTGTGACTCCCTCAGGGAATTGGTTGTGCTTTTAATGCAAACACTCCTCATTACTCACGGGGAAGAACTGCTGGAGTGATTAAAAAGGTTTAATTAAAGGGGATGCTATTTTTACATTTCATCACCACCTCACAATGCTAATAAAGAAGTGCGTTTCATAACCACATTATTCATGCTCTTGAAGAGAAAGAGTTTCCCCGGTCCCATTGTACTAAAGATGGAAGAGAAATTTCCTAACGAGCTCTTGACTAGACATCGTCAAGCACTTGCCCTAGTGGCACTTTAAACATATATTAGCAATGTGTCTGAATGCAGAAGGCCACCTGCTAATTTTTCGTAATCATCTTCAAAACTGTTAGGATTTATCCCACTATAGCTTGTAGCATATAGTTCCCAGCACAATTAATTACAATGTGGCACAAATGTGGGAATGTGGGACTGCAGCTTTTGAGGACTGGCCTGGTGAATCTCCCGGGACTTGTTCAGCGTTTTGAAGACTTTTTGAGTGTCAGATTAGTGAATGTGGTCCAGGAAGTGGAGCTGTGAAACCAGGAGTTTCCCTTTCTTGTAGTTTGGCTATCAAACCAGATTGCCAGTTTTGTAGATTTCACTATGACCATTTGAGTTTCTCTTACTTTCCATTTCTTCTTTTTGGAGAGAAAAAGGCCACGTTCCCCAGTAATTTCATCACAGTTCCCCTCCAGTTGAGGACATCTAATCGCATCTCAATCTAACTGGCCACTCTCACCACTGTCCCCCTGACTGGTGGACTGCAGTCACACACGAACGTCAACCGAGACTGAAGGGAGCAATGCAGCTACTCAGGCAGGGATACTGAACTACCAACCGCACACTATTCATGTCACGAGGAAGATGCGCACGTCTCCCGCTGAAGAGTCCTCTTCGAAAGGCATCATGGTGACAGCAGGGGCCGACACCGCAGGCACGCTGGGATGCATCGGTCAATCCCCACAGTGCTTGACTGTTGTGGGGTCACAGGGGACCCTGGCATCCAGACGTAGAAGGGGATGGCATTCAAGCTTCAGCGTCCAGGAGAGACGGATCATTCTGGATTCCACAGCGTCATTTTCTTCAGTAAGAGCCCCAGATTAACCCTCTCTCTCTGGATTGCATTATAAAAAAGGCCCGACAGCTTTTGATTTTCCTTGGAAGCACCATGAACAGCGCCATGTAATCCCCCAGTGCTGTCTGGCCATGTGTGGAGAATCCCAAAAGGTACTTGCCACACTGTACAGAGGCGACCAGGTGAATAACGCAAAGTCTCTGCCCTCATCTCACCAGACTGCCCACATTAAATAGGGCTTTGAGGCTAAGAGGACAGAGTTGAGCTCAGTCTAGCAGGATATATAGTCTCAGGACAATATCTGTTGTTTGGGAGGTGAGCTGGGTCTGCACTGATCCACGGGCATCCTTCTGTATTCATGTGTGGGCAGAAAAAACTGGGGAAATCCAGTCTCCAAAACTTTCCCATTTCTTAAAAGCACTATCAAGGAAATATAATCTATTTTGTAAATTAATTTGTTTTTTAAAGAACATTCCTCATCATTAAAGGTACAGAAACCGCGTATAGCACCGAGGTTTTATTTTAAAACTTTCAAAAGTCGAAAGCAAAATCAGGTACTTTCCAGCACAATACATTGACTTCCACTTTTCAGATTCTAGGAAATAACTGCAGGAATCCACCTCTGTGTCTGTCCCTACAATCTCAGTAAACTCTCACGTAGCTGGCCTGTATATCAGTGGGCCAGATATAAAATGTTTATTGTTGTTGTTGATACATTAGTGAAACTATACGGGCACGGGTGGATTTATCACGGCCCGCCTTTATAGGCAATGTAGTCTTTGGAAGGTCCCAACATTACATACAGTAGCCCTTGTCTAAACATGTGTCTGTTTCAGTCACCGTTCATTCAACTGTTGCATCACCTGCCTGCCTTGATTGTCTGAGATGTAGAATATATAAAGAAAACACTCTAAAATAGAGATAATAACATATATCATTCAATAGAACAACTAAACCATAAAGTATCAGTTTTATTATCCAAGATGAGATCTCTGTTTTCCTAAAGGGGCTTCTGAACTAAATCTGAAGTAAATCAGAAGTTCGCAAAACTGTCATGGTTTATAGCAGCCTTAATCGGTGAACGACTAACATAAATAAATACACAAACTGCTGAAAGTGTCGATTGCTTCAGCTCAGAATTCCTGCTCCCTCAGTTTCAACCCTGCTGACCTCTGAGGAGACTTTGCTGCATTTCTCTCCTCCGCTGCAACTGCACTGCTGCTCAGCCAGGAAGAGAGATGTGACTCGTAATTCAATTAATTTGGAGGAGCGAAAGAAAAAAAAAAATCAATGCAATGAACACTTCTGAAAAAGATCCTCTGTGTCTCTGATTGATCAGACTAAGCACCACACGGCTTCGGCTCCAATGTAACATTTAAAGAAGACTTTATCTTTATCTGAAGATGCTCAGTCTGCTTGTCCCTCATCCATCTCCTTATCACACCCTCCCATTGCACGTTATTGATGGCGCTTTTTCCTCTCTCTCACTGCCGGCAACCCCTTTTATTTCCTTGTTAGTAACTGCATTAGGCTCGCACTTACTACCCTGTCTGTCATTCTGTGGTGCAACTTTTGATTTCCCTGGGTGTCCTGGATGTTTCACTGCTGCTGGACTCGTTTAAGTGAAGCCCTTCTGCTCAGTGTGTCGAACACCAGTGACAGAGCCTGGGAAGTGCCTGGATATCTGCTGTACATCAACGCCTTATGCAAAGGGAATCACTAAAGTACCGGCACCCTAATTGACTTGATTGTATTTTTGAAGCACTTCCAGCTGAAAGGTATTTTTAGCGAACCCTAATTATGTAAATCCCAGGCTAAAATGTTCAGTTTTTTATATAATTGTAGCTGTTTAAAATGCATCGAATTTTCCCAGAAAAAGTCTGCATTTCTGCCAGGGTGTTCTTCATTGGAGTGAAAAGGCATCATTTATATTGGACATTGTCTCACTTGGTACACATGGTACACACTTGTCATGTTACACACAGTCACTGTGATTCGTATGGTAAAAGTAGGTAAAAGTATGGTAAAAGTAGGTATCTGGTCAAGACAGCAGTGCCACCAACTAGGCCAAACCCTACCGTTAAGCCTTTGAGAATTTGCTTTGATTTAGTGCAAGTCTTTATTTTCTCATGATTTCCCACTGCAAATGGTGACAGACAATCCTAATCCACTTAAATATGTCAGAAAGGAAAGTAACAACTTCCTTAGACAAATGCATAAAGTGTAAAAACGATTTACAGAAGCACTAGTACAGTTTCACTCACCTGCAAGATGTGGCAGCTCGACACAGAAGAAGTCATTCTGTCGGTTTCAGTTCATTCAGGACGAAAACAAGACATTCTGATAGATACAAAAAAAAAGTAATTTAGAAAAGTGACTAATAAGAATGTATCATCACTAAAATGTATAGTATACATTTACCATTAAAAAGGCAAGGCTGCTCACTTTTCATGGCTTAAAAGTAAAACAAATAGCCCTTCTACAGCCTTAAAACATGTATTTTACTATTATTATTTTTAAACATATGTTTAGCTTCAATACACTGCGTACAGATCCAGTGCGGCTACACTGGCTGATGTTACCTGTGCAGCAATGCAGACTTGCTGGGGGAGTGTTATTCTATTGTACTGGTAAGGAAAATAATTCAACCAAAGAAGGTCAAAGCTACCATTTCAAATATGCCTTTGAACAGCGATGTCAATAGCGCTGATGGTACAAAGACGGATGTGTGCAGGTCTGTGGCACAGCGGCTCTTGTAACTGTCAGAAGAGCCGCACAGCAGGAAAAATATCACCACAGGCTTTGTTTGCATTTATATATTAGACTGTAAAAAGCAGCTAGCTTGTCAAATAAAACTCCTTTTTTTATGTGTCTGTGATTTCATTGCACTATTTAAAACTACTGTGTCAGAAATAAGTGGAGAGGGAAAAAAAGATTGGCTCCTTATCAAACACAATATAAAGGATATCAGTGATAAAACAATTGCGGATAAGAGACCACATTGCCTTTCCTACATTTGTGTTTTCTATCTTATTGGCAACAAAAATGTTTACATTTCAAAATGACCAAATCAAATGAATCTGTTAATGGCTTCCAGGGAATATTTTCATCTCTCAGAAACTATTTCAAATAATCATTTAAAATAATATTCTCTTTTTGTATGTATCAAGCCCAAAATAGTTCCCCTGCCAGGTTGCGTCTCCATTCAATAAGGAGACCCCAAACTCGGTGAGGCTTGTTTACACCTGCATGACCCAGCATCAGAGAGAACCATGTGCAGATAAGGCGATATCTCAATTTCATTCACCGTGAATTGCACCTAATTAACGATGAAGCTAAATCTGTTTGCTGTTCTCTTCCAGGCTGCCACTCAGAGTAGGAGACACACTTTCATTGCCATATTCCTCCCCCACGGTGGCGGCACTGTAGGGTACGGCCAGGTCGCATTGGGGTAAAGTGCTTTGAGCTGCTGGAAAGAGAAGACATTGGTTAACGCTGTCTGACTGTGACACCGAGTTAATGGCAGCATTACAGGAAGCAGGAGAAAGATTCACATGCCTGGAGACTCAGATGCCTACAGTATATAAAACGATACACTAACTCAGCAGTTTAGTGGCAAGACATAATTAATGTTTTACTTATAATCAGCATCTTTTTGTGCCAGCAATCATGGCAGAGTCGGCCTAAGATGGGGAAAAAGTGGAACCCCTGCTGTTCTCAGCTGTCTGGAGCAATCTATTGTGGCACCACTGGGAGTCTGGCACCGTTTATCCCCGATATCTGCGCCTGATTGGTTATTTGAGATAATGCAACCCACTTAGCAGCCAATCGCAGGCTGCTTGTTTCAGTGAGCAAGATGGAGACAGCAGTAATGGGAAGATAGCTGCTTCTCTCTCTCTCCTGGAGTCCTGCACCTGATAGCTTAATTAACTTTAAAATAAAATCTTACTGGAGTACAATGCTTTCTAATCCCACATACATATGGACGCAATGAGAGTGTGTAGGGAGAAAGGGAATAATTGATTCCTGCAGTGTTTCTATGTGGAGCTGGCATTAATCAGACAGGAGACTGGGCCACAGGCCGGCTGTTTAGCATTTTTGGCCCGGTAACAATGCTGCTGCCTCCACATCTCTCGCCTCTGCTTCATATGGACTCCCGCAAAAAAATTAAAAAAATAATAATAATATATATATATAGAGAGAGAGGCAGACTCCTCTCAAAACCGTTTGTTCAGATTAACATGTCACACTTGTATATCTGAATATAAGGCAAAGTTTGCAAGCACTTAATTAACTTACTAGAAGAATGCCTAATTGATTGATTTGACATATTGAAACGATTGAGTGAGGCCTGAGATCGCATAGTCTGGTAACAAATACATCTTCCCTAAGCCAGAGATGTCTTTCTATAGTATTACATGTAGGAGTTAATTGGAATATAACATAAATATCCCTGGAATCGCAGGGCAGAGCGCTGGTGTGTAAATGACAGATCCTGGGCTGCAGTGGATACAGTCACCTCTGCTCAGATGGGCTTGGATCCACAGCTGATGCAGAGATAAACCGTCAATGCAGAGCTGCAGCTGCAATAGGTGGGACTTTGCCGAGATTGCCTTTTTATGTTTTTGATGAAATGACGCCTTTCGCACAAGTGGAGTTTGCATCGCTGGCTAACCGGAGTCTCGAGATGCATTATACATTTTAATTAAAGTTGGCAAATGGTGCAATTATCCTTTTACACATAAATTACACAGCAGTCATTGAGAAATCAATCAGGCAAAATAAGTGATTGGCCCCTGCCATGATGAATTAAAACTTCCACAAGCAGTTATGAGTGGTCAACAATATTAGACAATCACGCCTCTTGTTAGCAGGGACGGTGCACAGTATTTAACGGAAACAAGTGCAGGCTTAACATCAGTTGCATTCGCAGCTACAGGATATGCATGAAGAGAAAATATGGATTCGCACAGGTTCACTTTATTTCCCTCACAATAAAATAACCCCCATTAAACAATTTACAGGTCTGGCAAATTTGTCAGCTGTACAACAGTCAGCTAAAGTTAATTCACTGAAACCATTTAAAAAATCTGATGCGCTATCTTATCAGAGCATCAGGGAGTGACATTGAGCATTTTGCAACGCAGATTAGTAGTTACCCTCTGTATAAACATGGCACTGGGTCTGTGTACCTGGCAGGAAGGTGAGCGACACCTTGGCTGTTCTTCATCAACAGGACCATTGTTACCCAGGGCGGCACTGCCTGCTGATGAGTCCAAAGTTTCCACCTCAAGGTTGATGCGTCTGACAGTGTAATGGAGGCAGGACACTGCAGGACTGGCTGTGAACGGGGCGTCCTGGGTTGGAGAGATCTCTCTCTGTTATCAGGAGTCTCTTCAGAACAGGGGGCATGTTAAACCGGCAGCAGTTTCAGTGCCTGCCTGTACTGGAAGACAAGTCTAATTAGGATCAGGTGTGTCTTATTACTAGAGAGCTACAGCTGGACACCTGCTAAACCATGAATTTGCTGCCTTTTTATTTTAATTTCAGGGAGGACACCTCTAATGCAGCATGTCTAGTGAAGAGGCAGGCTTTCAAGCATTAGGGTTGTTCCACATGAACCTGCAGGACTGATCCATTGACAGTGTCTGAGAGAGATCCAGTGCATCTCTGGGGAAGGCTGGTTTTACCTTCTTGTTCAGTGCAGCCAGTCTTTTTTCCCAGCATGCAGCATCACATTGACTTTCAATGCTATCAATGGCTCGGCACTGGTGTCAGATTCAGGTTGGTTTTATCTCCCTGTTCTAGATCTGGGTCTTTGGCTGCTCTATAGAGATACATGGTTTCTTTTCATTTGCCAGTGTCTTGGAGTCACACATTTTTTTCACACATAGCTTAAGTGAAGAGAGCAGCTGGGCTTCGTCTGAACTGCATTTTCTGCCTGGAGGTCGGAGCAGAAGCCATGATGACAACAATGATGTCGTGAGGCCAGCCATGGCCACCCTAGAAACCTCCATCACCAGGTTTGTGCAGGTGGAGTCATTAGGCTCTCTTTCTTTCCATGGCCTTCTGGATGAAGCGCTGCACGTCGAAAGTTTCTTTCACCAGGAAAATGCCTGTTGAACAGCCGTCAGATCCCAGGCCAAGGTCTTTGCTCATTCTTTCCCACAAACTGCAAAGAAGCGGCAAAGGACGCTAGGTTTTTCATGCCATCATTTCCCTGCTTCTTTACCACATGAAAGATGTTATTTTTTTCCCTCATAGGCAGATCTAATGTTTACAGTATTAAATAACAGCCACATGTTAAAAGGATTGTGGATGTGATGGAGGAAAACACTTCTATAGTAAAGCACATTCAGCACTAAGTGATGTTTGGGATGGTATTGAAGGAACAAATGATTGTCTCTGCACTGAAGTCACCCACAGAGGGACCTGAAGTCTGGGTCAAAAAAAAAAAAAAAAAGTGTATAACAGCAGATTCATTTCTCCAAATGCTTGGCAGGCCATCCATGTTTACAGTAGGCCCGTTTCAAAACTACACTCTGGTAACACGTATAAACTTGAAAACAATGGTCAGCTTTTTTGTTTGTACACCATAAACTGGAAAATCAGTGCACCAGTTCAGGACACACCAAGATACAGCTTCCCAGATTGGTAGCAGCAAATGTTCTTCAATAAACTTCTAAAAAGTTGATTTAATCTATAATAATTTAAAATGGCCAAATGTGTTTTCTCTCACCTGACAGAACCTTTAGCGTGGGTCGTGGTGGTGGGTTTGGGTTTGGAGTGGACAACAATGGACAAGGAGAAAAACACACAAAATCAGAAAGGCTGCCATCTGTAGGTTTTCTTTATTCAGATTAGACATAGCAATGTCACAAACAGTAGTTAGTCTAGAAAATTACATTCAAAAATGTGCAGCTGACCATGCTCCCAACAACAGAAACTTCCAAAACTTTTTTGTCTGTTTTTCCCCCAATCAGTCTATATTATTGATATTTATATATAAAAAAAAAAAATTAAAGTGATTTTCATTTCATTTTCTACCACTCACCATCAAAGCATACATACTTCAATTACTGTTAGTTTTTTTTTTTTTTTACAATAGATTTCACTAAGCAATTTCCCAAAACATAAGCTGTACATATTTTC
Source organism: Amia ocellicauda (assembly GCF_036373705.1). Classification (NCBI taxonomy): domain Eukaryota; kingdom Metazoa; phylum Chordata; class Actinopteri; order Amiiformes; family Amiidae; genus Amia; species Amia ocellicauda. The sequence goes on along the minus strand of NC_089851.1, from coordinate 9,298,167 downwards.
TGTATATCGTCTTAAAAAGGCCGTCTGCAATCGTACCATCTATTCAACACAAGCCTATGCAATACTATTTCCAGTACCGTGTTTCACAAAGAGGTTGCGTTTGCCTTGGAAAACGGGGAGAAAATTAATAGGAAAAACAAACAAAAAATAAACACTGCGGAGCCAGAAAAGTGCGATGTTAGTATGCATCTAAAAGGGTCGTGAAAGTTTCATTTCTTGGGCAGATCCACTTCTGGTCCACGACTGCCCAGAACCGTGAGAAAATACTGTGTAGCTAAATGTGCTGTGAACTGACAGGTGTGTCAAGAACGGTTACAGAAGAGATGCCTACATAGCTCATTAAACTATACAACACATGTATGTACAAGCACTGGAAGGAGAAAAACACCTTCCACTTATTTACAAGACAACGATTGGAGTTTTTCTCAACACAGGTTTGATTTTCTTTTTCAAGACGTCTCAGTTTCATACTGCTGGCTGGCACTGTGTCCAGAGTTTCCACAGAAACCCATTCATGAAGCCCACGCTCTCCCACACCGACAGATAAATTATCTTTATAAAAAGGTTTCAAACTAAAACATGTCTAGTTCAAACGATTCCGGAGCCCTTTTTCTGTGACTGGAAGAAGGAGCAGGAGTAGAGAAGTTGATGGCGGTCAAGCCGGCACGAGGTCGCGACCGTCTCAAACCACCGGCGGTGGTTTGAGACGGTCGCGACCTCGTGCCGGCTTGACCGCATCAACTTTTCTGCTGCCTATTGTAGGAGTCCTGCAGAGGGAGCGTGCAAGTGTCCGAGCGGGATCCGCACGCCAGCGAAATCCCCCGCTCCTAATACTGATACAGCATCAACAGTGGCCACCAGCAGAATCGCACAATTTAACCGTACGATGCCTCTGAAGCAGTCATTTCATTTAATCAGTAGTCAATATTTCACGATACTGTGAAAATACGCAGTTAACTTTAAAAAACAAAAAACGAAATACAAAATAAAATCATGACCAAGTTACCCTACTAGATGTAGGATACTTGCCTCCTCTCAGTGCAACTGCCTCTCTTATTTACATCAGGTGTGTTTCCATGTAGGCTGGATAGCAGTAAAGCAGGGTGCGATACGGCCCTGTTCAGAGGAAGCCCCCCAAACCCACGTCAAGAGTGAATCAAACGGACAACGCTTGAAGGTTCTTCCATCATTCTCTCTCCCTCTCTCTCTCACCCCTAGTAATTGTGTAATCAACCAATGAGATGCCAGAAAGATGCAGTTGTGTCATAATCCCTCATATTCATCACAACTGGCCGGAGGAATCCAGTGTAAACAACATTACCCTGAACAGCTGCTTGTCCTAATCAGTGGCGAAAGGAATCATCCTTATTAACCTCACTCTTAAGCGTCTGCAATGAATCGATCAATGTCCAGTCAGGTCAAGCATTACAGACTCCTTGCAGGAATGGCAACCAAAAAGAAAAATATATATAGCTCCAAAATGTTAAGTGCAAAGTCAACTAGTCTTTTCATTTTTGTTTTTTTATTATAATATATATATATATATTTATATTGCTTGGTCCACAGCATAAGTCACAAATGTAAGTTTTGATTCTTGCAGGACACAAAGTTTGGCGAGATGCTCCTCCTTCCTCTGCGGATTTACCGGCCGAAAATGCTCTCGTACTCCAGTAAGATTAATTCTACAATCTGGTTCTGGTACACCATGTGCACAGCCATGTTGCCAGTCTCTTTCTCTGGTCTTAACAGAGTAGGTCCGAAAACTATAGCCACGCTTTGAGTCGTCATGCGATTCATTTCTCCGTTGTCTATAACTCTGAAAAAGAAAAGAGAAACAGTTACAAATGAAGCCCTTCAATGCCGTAATACAGACCTGCGATATTAAGATTATATACATTCACAGGAAAACTGGTTTGTTTTAGCAGTTGTTTAACAGGGTGTCGGCGTATATATTTTGCGGTGCATTAAATCACAGGTTTTGCTGCAGAGCTAATGGAAGATCCTGGTCAAAAGCAGAACATGGTATTTAAAAAACTGAAATCAAGTCAAGTTATGCAACTGCTCTTAGCTGACAACATAAGGACCCTGGTCCCAGAAACAAAATGTCAAACTGTAATTTTAGTGTGGAGCTGCACTGACACAATATTTCAGCTCTTAAATGAGAGTACATCATGTCATTTAAATGCAAATGGAGGTAGGGAAATGTCATTCTGTTTTTTTTAATATAGGAAAGGCTGCAGCGTTTTTTATTTATTTATTTTAGTTATGGCCCACTTTGCTCCGTGTGTGTGTTGGCTCTGTGATGCGGTTCATGTTTGTGAACAGGCAGGTAAATGCAACTGCCCCCACTATCAGTCAATCAAAATATGTGTAACATTATTAAAGGTTACGAGAAATTACACATTTATTTGACACAAGGCAACGTGAGTATCTGAGACTGCGGTCTTTGTATTGTTTTTGACCTTTTCTTGTGAGACAGAGGGAAAATTCGACCAGCTGTGGAATGGATTGGTTATCTACCACCTAGACTAAACTTTAAACACAACAAACAAAACATTAAATCATGAAAATCAACCTGCTGAAGACCTACCTCCCTAACTAAACGTAAAGCGTGAATGGGAAGTTATAGGCCTATATGAAAACCACACAACAATTAGCTACCGACTATCTCACCTTCTCCAGTCACTCAGAGGTGACCCCCCCGCCCCCCCGGTGCTGCCGGCTTTATCCAAATTCCAGTCACAGTTTCAGCCGGAATATTTCAGTCTATCTAATTGGAATGCCTAATTGCACAGGACATTTGTGCAAACACTTCAGTCAGCCCTGAGTGTCAATCTGCATGCTCAATATGTCACAGAAACTGCTGCCGCACCGGGAAACATGGAGGGGGAGGAGGGGCAGCTGCACTTGAAATAGCAGGTAATAAAACATCGCTCATTAGGGCAAAACACCGATTACAGCAGGGCTTACAGCACATTATGAGCAGGGAGATTGATGAGCCAACTTTACCATGAAAAGGTATAATATTGGCCATTCCCCCACCCCCCCCTGCTCTCCCTCTCTGTACTTGAACAGAAATCCAGCTACACACCCTTCAAAAATGTGTCCAGGAAACTGAATGCGGGGGGGATCTGGACGGCCATAATCGGTGCTGCTGTATCTCTTGTGACAGCCAGACATTTTGAGGAATCGAGAGGGCAGCTTTGATCCGCAGAGCTGGACGATTAAGAGATTCGTCCCAACAAGAGCCACCCACACTGCCCGTGGCAACTGAGACTGAACAGCCACAAGTCCCGCGTCAAAATAAAACCCGCGGCAGTCAGTGTTAGCCACTGTCTAACAGGTGCAGGATTTATTTCCTCACAGAAAGACCCCGGCCTGTGAATTATTTACAGCACTATTCAAAACTCACACTTTTTATCTTTCAATCCTCCTTTCAAGGTCAAACTTCAACTATCTGCGTGAAGCGTTTCTTACAGTCGACGCTGCACACGCTTATTACTGGCGATGAATCTGCCCGATGTCTGATTTGGGCTGGTCTGTCCCATTGGGGACCCCAGCAGCAGGTCAGGAAGAGTGGAAAAGCTTAAATAATTTCCTTTAACGGGTTTCTTCGGCTGACACTCTTGAGCTGAATTCAAAGCTCAAACAGTTATACTTGGATGATTAAGATCATCAGTTTGAAATTCTGTTTTAGTCAGGGGTACACCAAGGTAAATTCATAAGGTAAATACTCTTTGCATTCTTGTCAATCATTAATATTTTAACATACACTCACCTAAAGGATTATTAGGAACACCATACTAATACTGTGTTTGACCCCCTTTCGCCTTCAGAACTGCCTTAATTCTACATGGCATTGATTCAACAAGATGCTGAAAGCATTCTTTAGAAATGTTGGCCCATATTGATAGGATAACATCTTGCAGTTGATGGAGATTTGTGGGATGCACATCCAGGGCACGAAGCTCCCGTTCCACCACATCCCAAAGATGCTCTATTGGGTTGAGATCTGGTGACTGTGGGGGCCAGTTTAGTACAGTGAACTCATTGTCATGTTCAAGAAACCAATTTGAAATGATTCGACCTTTGTGACATGGTGCATTATCCTGCTGGAAGTAGCCATCAGAGGATGGGTACATGGTGGTCATAAAGGGATGGACATGGTCAGAAACAATGCTCAGGTAGGCCGTGGCATTTAAACGATGCCCAATTGGCACTAAAGGGCCTAAAGTGTGCCAAGAAAACATCCCCCACACCATTACACCACCACCAGCAGCCTGCACAGTGGTAACAAGGCATGATGGATCCATGTTCTCATTCTGTTTACGCCAAATTCTGACTCTACCATCTGAGTGTCTCAACAGAAATCGAGACTCATCAGACCAGGCAACATTTTTCCAGTCTTCAACTGTCCAATTTTGGTGAGCTTGTGCAAATTGTAGCCTCTTTTTCCTATTTGTAGTGGAGATGAGTGGTACCCGGTGGGGTCTTCTGCTGTTGTAGCCCATCCGCCTCAAGGTTGTACGTGTTGTGGCTTCACAAATGCTTTGCTGCATACCTCGGTTGTAACGAGTGGTTATTTCAGTCAAAGTTGCTCTTCTATCAGCTTGAATCAGTCGGCCCATTCTCCTCTGACCTCTAGCATCAACAAGGCATTTTCGCCCACAGGACTGCCGCATACTGGATGTTTTTCCCTTTTCACACCATTCTTTGTAAACCCTAGAAATGGTTGTGCGTGAAAATCCCAGTAACTGAGCAGATTGTGAAATACTCAGACCGGCCCGTCTGGCACCAACAACCATGCCACGCTCAAAATTGCTTAAATCACCTTTCTTTCCCATTCAGACATTCAGTTTGGAGTTCAGGAGATTGTCTTGACCAGGACCACACCCCTAAATGCATTGAAGCAACTGCCATGTGATTGGTTGGTTAGATAATTGCATTAATGAGAAATTGAACAGGTGTTCCTAATAATCCTTTAGGTGAGTGTATTTGCCAGTTTTATCCCAAATTATGTGGAGCAGTCTAGCACCACCAATGGACATAATACATACATTTAACCCTTCAAAGGCTTTGACAACAAGGAGAAAAGAAAATACAACAAACTTACTTTCGGAGGTGCTTGAAGAGAGCTTGCATGGTATCATGGTTTGGTTTTGGCAACTGGTTGATTAAGTCTTTTATTGAATGAACACGCTGCTTGTAGTCTGGGCATTCTTCACATAAACAAAGACAGAAAAACAGAATCAGAAATGTACTTGAAATCTCAGAGAGAGAATACACTTTTTCTTTGCTTTCTTTTTCTTTCATCTGAAAAATAAAATAACTTGTGTTGTTTGGCGCCACCATGTGGGTGCATGGAGAACTTCAGGCAAATAAATACATAAGCATTTATATCTAAAACCACATGAGGCATAACAGCAGGTGCACATAATACATTCATTTCCAAGGATAACGTCTTGATTTGAAATGCACCTTTTTACATTCTTTCAATGATAATTATTAAGTGGTCGAGGACATCTGCGATACTCACTGATCGCGCTGACAAAGTCGTTAAAGTAGCCGTGTGTGAAGAGGGGCTCGGGCAGCTCTCTGAAGAACATCTTCAGTGCCCCGGTGGTCACGTGAATGTCCTCCCACTTACTGTCTTCGAAGTTAATCTTCTCATCTGCGGAAGCACAGAGTCACAAGCCAGCGTGAGCGTGGAAGAGCACAGACCGTCCGGGGCGAGAGGACAGAGCCGCCCCGACACACTAACGATGCATGACAAGCACTGAGATGACAACTGAGAGACGATGATTTTACTGTGACCCCCGAGGGAGTTGCTCCTCACTGGGGGAGGTCTAAATAAGACTGGGCAGGGTTATCTGTGAAGTCACTATGGGTTAGCTTTCAGGAAGATCAATTATCAGGTGCTTCTTCATAAAAGTGTTCCTTAAATCTTCTTTCTTAAACTTGCACATTTCTCAGGGTCAGGAAAAGTTACTTCATGTTAAAACCGGTTCTTGAAATTTCCTTGAAAATAAAAAGTTTCAGCGATTAAGGTTTATCAGCTGTATTAAGCAAAAAGCTTATCTATGCAGAAATGCTTCATTTGAGCTTACCGTGATTTACAGCGAATCGTAGCTTCTGTATCACAGCCAGGTTCCCACTTACTCTGTACAAACCATCAATACTTAAACCTGAATAATGACAATAAGAAAAGATGTACATTAAACCCTTCAACTCTCCGGAAAGACTCCCTAGTCGGCAATAAGTCTTTAGTTGCACATGTGAAATATGACTTTGTTATGGGGTTCCTCGATAAATGATGTATTAAGGAAACATTGCATTTCCTTAACTAAAATGTGTAACATATATAGATGTGTATAGGCACAGACACACAGAATCTCTTATTTAAACAAAACACACAAACAAATCGATGTTCAGTCTTAAGGCAACATATCAGAAATCCAGACTATATTTCAAAATGTATTTATATATTCAAATAATACCCTGTAAGTGAACGTACCGTTATTTTCGACATGGTCGATGCAAGTCCTGACAAAGTTTGGCACTGTAGTGTTTTCCCTCTGGCACAGACTGGTCAGGCTGCACCCGAATACTTGATCTGTTTGGGTTCACAAAGAAACACACCAATGCAATTCATTCATAACACAGAAACCACATCCTACGCTGTGCGTCAGTCTGAGAACTGTGGAAGTAAACAGCAAGGCTTTAGAAGTAGATTGGTTTTGTTTTGATTTTTAGAAAACAGGACTATGCTTTATGAATTCCTGGCAAAATAGTCAGACCATAGACTTTAAAGTTTAGAAGGAGGATGTCTTTTGGACGTTTTCCATGAACCTCTATACAGCCTCACCTTCAGGCCAGAAGGTGTCCTTTAACAATTTTCTTTAATTAAAATATATGCCAGTTCTCAATAGGAATACTGACTTTACTCTTCATCTCACTCTAAATGTGTTACTGTACATCTTGTAATTTTCTATTCCTTTTCCAGGCCTTGCTAATCATTTTTTCCCAGATTTCCAGGACACACTGAAAGCCAGGACAAACTCCAAGGAAGACACAAACTTCAGACTTGGTTCTCATGTCTGCTGGAAGCTGAAATACCCGCAATCTGCGCTTTGACTATCTTTACCTTTGATGTAGCCTTTGTCCCGCACTGCCTGAAGCGTGGGCCGACGAGTGAGGAACTTTTTCAGCTTCACTCTGGTCTTCTTCTGGTCTGATGAATCCATGCTGGTGGAGCTTTTCATGGCTGAGAGACAGTGTGATGTGAACAACGTTAGGGATAAAAACTAAAAATCATAACTCTTCTCTTATTCATCGTAACGAAACTAGTCAAAAAGTCGAGTTGCTAAGTCAATGGCTGCTACTGTTGGGCCAACATCAGAACATCCATTTACTGAAGACCCTGACTAGGAGACCTACAATGATTGGTTCATGACATGCCCTGGCTGGACATGCTGGTATACAGCACTCTCAAAGCCCATTGCACTCATGGGTTACTGCTCCACAGCCCTACTCCAATTCTTGTCAAAGGGCCAAGTCTCTTGAATAATCAGGTTGGTGCTTTAAAAAGATTTAGAATTCGAAAATACTCTTCAGTAACTGGCAGTCATTGCAGTCTTTTTAAAGTAAGCAGCCCATGTGCTTCAGTATAATAAGCTCAGCTTGGACATCTCCTTAGGGCTCAAGTTATTTATTCATATGTACTTTTATCATTATGAGGATCAATGTAAGTGCAGGCTGAGGGTTAAAGCAGGGCACAGAGTGCAGTAAACTGTATCTGCCTTCACCTGGTGTGGAAAGGCTTTAAATGATTGCGTTTTTTGTCTGGCACTTGAAAAGAAATCAATGTTCACATTTCAGTCGGCTGTGTGAACCGGGTTCGAAAGCTCCCTCACCTCGGGACTTCTTGGAGTCTCTGTGCTCTTTCTCCTTGTCGTGCTTCTCAGCCCCGGGAGACTCTGGCATGTCCTCCTCGATCGCTTCGTCCGACTCCCAGGCCTGCACGCCATCACCAGACACTTAGTTAAGGGGGTTGTCATAAAGGCCCGGTCCTTATCTGTGCATTCTCCCCCTCATCTCATTACTCGCTGCACATCTTATTAAGCGTGTTCCTAGTCTTTAACTGCCGTTTCCTCTGCTTCATTTAACGCCCCCGCTCATTTTCATACACATTAGCATCCACAGCATTCAGCATGTCTGAAAACTCAGGCTGAAGGAGCCTTTTCAGAAACAATTATCTGAACTATGACAAGGGGATCGAGGTTATTATTCAACCAGGACCAAAAAGGCTAATGCCTTTAAATGTCGTTTAAATATCAGCCAGTACAATAAAGAATGCATCTGCTCTCACATAATACACCAACAGAATAAACCACCATGGCCACCCTTCACGTCTGCCAGCTAGCCTTACAGAACACACATTTACAATAGTTTAGGCCTCTGCACTTTTCCAGTACTGGCTCGGCCCTGCTAGTGAGTGGAGATCACCCACCTATAACCTTGCAAGAGATTTAGCTGCAGTCGTACTGAGCACGCGGCAGAACAAACTTGAAGACTTACATGGGTACTGATGGTCTCTGCCAGCGCTTTGTACCAGTCATTGATTACACTGTCGTTCTCCGACTGAATCAACAACTCAGTTCCCTGCCGGGTTTTAAGCTGGAAAACAAAACAAACAAGAATTTAAAATTAAATGTTAACAATACAGGGTATAGGCGTGCATAGGAGCTCCTGGAATATAGGTACATTGTAAGCAATGAAGAGAAGTTGTTCAATAAGGGTATAACCGCAATAACTGATCTCTGGCTGAGGTTCGACAGCGTGTCCCTCTCAGGGCTTGAGTTTAAATGCACTGCTGTCCGTAACTCTAATTCCCCTCACATCCCCACAGCTGCGCTAACATTGTGTCGAAGGAGCTGGTGGGGAACTGAGAATTGTTATAACATCAAAGGTTAAAGCTTATTTAAAGGGGCTTTGCATTTAATTAAATCACTTAATAAGTACATGTTCATTCATGTTAACTGAGCCCACAAGCTCCGTGTGCTGATGTAACACCTAATCCTCTGGCTTTACATACAACATGGAGCAGAAACCAAGAAGAAACCTGTGTGACCGCTAGTGAAGTGATCCAGAGAAGTGCTGAGAGGAGGGTAACAGACCATCACTTCTTTACTCATAGACAGGACATGTCTGGAAACACGTTTGGAGAAAAAAAAAAAAAAAAATTGTAGGAACTCAAGTTGGGGAAAACAAACATCAAACGGGATTTACCTCAATGACGTGCTTCTTACTGGATTTGTCTTTTGAAGCCCAGTCCAGAATGGCCCCTCTGAGATCCACAGTGAACTCGGGTTTCGATTGATTTACGCCAAATTTCTGAAGGGGGGGAGGGGGAAAGAAGTCCTTTAAACACAGACCAAACTTGTCTTAATGACTGAAGTTTGGTAAAACACCACTCACCAACTTCAACAAATTTTCCCAGTTGATCACATGGGGTCTGATTGTTCCCCCTCAGGGTAAAGAGAAATTACAAACACACAGCATTCGGCAAGTAGCTCGTTCGTCTACTCTGGAAGTGCAATAGCTGACACCGATGCCTTCAGCCTCTCCCAAGAGCAACACGCTTAGTGCGGTCCCCTAACCTGCTCCAGTCATGCACAGACCACCAGCTCCCCAACACCCCCGTCCACCCCCAATCACAACCTCTCCACCCCCACAACCACCGCCTGCCCCCTCTCCCCAACTCTTGCCCAGAGGGGTCTCTAAAGCATGCACAGCCTGGCAACCATTATCAGCACCCATCTGAAAAACATATCCGCCCACATTCCCAATCAAGCCAGCAGACCTTCATATGTTCCTTCCACTGCAGGGCTTTTGTAACCTACTAGATCATTAGTGGGTTGACCTTTAACAGCTGCAGATGCTGGTTTTTACAAAATAGTGCCATGAAACTTTTTATAAGACCACTGGTTGTTAGGCAAAGCCAGATGTTTGATTATGCACCTGCAAAGGAACTGTTCTTTTCTAATATTCCTGTTTCTCTTGGAGATAAACAGAAGTATTGTAAAAGCATTAATCACACATCCCATGGAGACTATGCCCAGGAGCGACAGCCTCACAGCATAGCTACTGCTCTAAGAACTGCGCTCTCTCAACAGGCGGCCTTCATCTTTATCAGCAGATGGGTCACAAAGTACCAAAGCAGCAAAGCACTCCAATTATGCATCATGAGTAAAAGTATTAAGAGAATAATTAGAATGCATTATAACGAGATGATTATTGATATGCTTATAGTGTTCTAAGGGAATGTCAGTGTGGATTTAGAAATGTATATCTGCCAGATTACTTTTGCAAAACTGCAGCAATTGATAGCAGTAAAGTGAAATAAATATATTAGATTGTCAGACATTTTTGACAGAGCATCATATCAAAATTGTGTTCTCAAAGTGAAAACTAAGAATCACAGGAAACTTATGAATGTGGATTAAGAACATAGAACAAACAGAGAGATCAGGCCTGACAGGTCTTTTGTAGTTACACAGATGTTTGTTTTTAATTGGTTACTCTGCTGATTAGTGAAAGAAAAGTTAATTTCTCATTAAACTGTAAAACTATTATAACCGTGGGAAGATAGGTGTTACTTACTGACAAATCCAATGGTATTCGACTAGCAAAATCTCTCTTGATTTGCTCTGAGGATGGTTGAATTCAATCAAAAGTACTTTTAACCTACAATGTCCACTGTGACATTTTAAGTGGAAAATAAAAATAAAATTCAGCTAAAATAAAGGAAATAAATGAGCTCTGAGGGTAACAGCGTGGGTTTGTCGGTCTACTTCCTCTTCCAGGGTAATTTAGAGTGTCAGTAATCCAGCAGCGCCGAGGTCAGAGTAGTCAAGTGCTTTTCTATTTGAGGACAGTGGAAAAATCCCACGTCAGGCAGGGCATTTTGTTCAGCCTTGTAATCCCTGTCTGTTTTTGCAACGGGTTTCAACAAGACAGTGGGTAAATGGGTTTCAGCACAAATAATCCAAAAACTATTCAAAGACGCGTGGAAACTCCTGATCAGTATAACAAACCAACCTTCTTAACCACTATATCAATTCTAATTTCTACTCTCGTTTTACCCACGGTCCCCTAGGAGAGCAGTAACTGGGTGGAAATCCCTGACCTGAGCTCTCACAATAAAGCCACTTCACTGCCGGCACACAGCAGGCCACATACTGCGGGGCACAACCATCAAGCCAGGAGGAAAGATTCCGCTTCATGCATTTTACAGCAAAGTACATTCTGTTCAAATGCATACATGTGCAAATGGACAAAAGTACTGCAGCCACAAACTTTTCATGGTCATTGAAAAATAGTACACAGAGCAGCTGAATGTCTAGGAATTTAATTTGGAATATTTAGATTAGAATGTATCTACATCATCACCTTTAATTAGTGACCTGGCCGTAGGAGACATCCTTTTGCTCTGTGCGAGACACCGGACGGCGTCCCACATCGACAGACACTCACACACCCAGCCCTCCACCGCAAAAGCCCCCTCACAGGTATTAATTCACAACAGAATCAACTGGAAATGGTTCCTTGTAACCCAATTTCATGTTTTCATTTCTAACATAACTTTTCTTACTAAAGTCAGTCGGCAAAGCTAGTACACAGGTTTGCACCCAGTGTCTGATGACAGAGTGAGTCTTAAACCAGGACAACTGTTCTTGTGGAATCTCAGATCTATATATTTTTTAGAATATGAAAGGGGGAGAAAAAATAATCTTCAACTGAAATGAATGGCGAAATGCACGAGTAAATAAAGGGTTAACGGATTTCAAGTAACCATCTCTAAATGATTTGGAAAGGACTACAAGCATCCCCCAAGCTGGGTTTAACCAGTTAGAGGCAGAAAGACAGGATGCGTTTCCAATGGGAGGAGGCGTGCAGAGAACACATACAGGGGCAGCCGTGGCAGGCCCAGAGTACACATAGGAGACAGCAGGCCTCCGCTTCAATGAGCGTTTCCAGGTGCCTAACAGCGAGAGGAGGAGCTCAGGGACCGAGCCCCTGCTGTAGTAGGACTTGATGGAGAGGGAAGAAGAGATGATTATGTCATTAAAGAAATAAAATAAGGGAAGACGCACAGCACAGCAGAAGCCAACAGCTAGACAGCGCTCAAAGCCCCTGGGTTAAGCTTCTGTTTTGTTGTTTGCTTTTTCCTCTTGCATCCCCAGAAGAGAGTGCAAATATTGCAAACAGCAGCAATGTTCCCATAATGTGTAAAAGTCTGAAGTAACTGCTTTTTAAAAGCTAACTTCCTTTATTTATTTATCAATTTTTAAACCACCCTTCCCACTGCCCATCTTAGAATGACTTGTTTTTGCATCAGTAATACGTTCCTTAAAACTGAGTCACCAGTCATGACTCCAGTCACCAGAAGGAAGACACCAATATTGTCACAGAGATTAGAGAAATGTTCTCAAATGCTTCTGTTCAATCACATGGAAGCAGCTGCAAGGACAGTCACAGACTAATGGCGTCAATCCCTAAGCAGCCGGTGTTAAACACTGAACAGGCTTGACAAAACCCAAACATCCCAAACCCACACTGTTTTGGAGGGGACTGGGATTAATCCAGATAAGATTGCTGCACACCGGTATATCGGAACAAAACAAAACAAAAGCATCCAAGTGAGAAGAACTCCAGTACACTGTATACCGCAAATCTCTTAGTTAACAGACAACTTTCTTCAGAGCATCAAGAACTCGATAGGCCTCGATTCTTCTGGATGGCCATTAATGAAAGGTGCAGACTGAACAAAGGACAAATCGCAATTCCTCTCACATGGACACCTACCCAACTGGTACCACCTCCTTGACCTTTGGCAAACAACAGTGAGGAGCCCTGTAGCACGGTCCATGAGGAGGTCCAGTTCTTCCTGAAATGAACCAGAAGAAAATCGGTGATAGTGATGAGACTGTCCCAGAACTCGTATCCTACCAGATGCACAAAAAACATACATTTACTCATACTCACCTAACTTTCTTTCCATTTTCAGTTATTTTGGTCACGTTTAACACTCCACACTTCTCAGAAGCCTAGGATGCAAAAATAAAGGACAAAAACTGAGCAAGTTAACGGCATCATGGTAACACCTGCTGAATTAGCACCCCCACCAAGAAAGGAGCGTAGAATATGTTCAAAGGACAAAAGCTTTATGTTGATAAATCACCAGTATAAAAGAGGACAATGCTGAAATCCCTGGTGAGGACAGATCCTGTTCACAGCAACTGTTCATTGTAAGGAATGAAAAGATCTGCAGGACACACTGATGCTTTGCTCTACAATAAACCTTTCCCACTGTACAATGTTCAGCATGGGAGTGGCTGTGTAGGCCGATACCGTTCACAATACACACCTGAAAGCCCTGAACTCTTACCTACATCTCCCTGAGCACACAAACACAGAGAGCGATGTATAGTTATAAATCTGCACACCACAGGAATAAATTAAACAAAAAGACAGAAATTGCAGCAGGTATATATTAAGAGCAGAAGAGGAGGAGACAAGACTGGAATAGTGCCCTACATCCTGCCAGCGCTGTCTGGCACGGCGTTCCCGCGAAAACAGGAAGAGAAACAAAGGGTCAGCGTGGTTAGAGAACACACGAGGAGAGGGGATACTAACTGCTGTGGGGTGCTTGGGAGACGAAGGGCAGGAGTCGGAGTCGGGAAAACTTTGCTTTGGACCTGTCGGAGACTCCTAGGAATGAGATTGAAATATGTACAGGTGAATTTTTTTTTAAATAAGTTAAAAATCGTGAAGAGAAAAACAAAGTGAATCAACACAGGGAAATTAAATGCTTGACACACATTAATTAAAACAGGGAAGCAGAAACAAATCAAACATTGGCTCATGGGGATGATGATTCCAGGACAAATTAACATCCAGATTAAAAGGTGCAGCATTTCCTTTCACTGAGAAACTTGTTTCAAGCACTGAGCTGGAGAAGTAAAATTTAAATTACATTTAGTAAAGGTATCAGATAAGGTACAGTGAGGGAAAAAAGTATTTGATCCCCTGCTGATTTTGTACGTTTGCCCACTGACAAAGAAATGATCAGTCTATCATTTTAATGGTAGGTGTATTTTAGCAGTGAGAGACAGAATAACAACAACAAAATCCAGAAAAACGCATTTCAAAAAATTCGACTTAGTACTTGGTGGCAAAACCCTTGTTGGCAATCACAGAGGTCAGACGTTTCTTGTAGTTGGCCACCAGGTTTGCACACATCTCAGGAGGGATTTTGTCCCACTCCTCTTTGCAGATCCTCTCCAAGTCATTCAGGTTTCGAGGCTGACGTTTGGCAACTCGAACCTTCAGCTAACTGCACAGATTTTCTATGGGATTAAGGTCTGGAGACTGGCTAGGCCACTCCAGGACCTTAATGTGCTTCTTCTTGAGACACTCCTTTGTTGTCTTGGCTGTGTGTTTTGGGTCATCGTCATGCTGGAATACCCATCCACGACCCATTTTCAATGACTTGGCTGAGGGAAGGAGGTTCTCACCCAAGATTTGACGGTACATGGCCCAGTCCATCGTCCCTTTGATGCGGTGCAGTTGTCCTGTCCCCTTAGCAGAAAAACACCCCCAAAGCATAATGTTTCCACCTCCATGTTTGGCGGTGGGGATGGTGTTCTTGGGGTCATTCCTCCTCCTCCAAACACAGCGAGTTGATTGATGCCAAAGAGCTTGATTTTGGTCTCATCTGACCACAAACACTTTCTCCCAGTTCTCCTCTGAATCATTCAGATGTTCATTGGCAAACTTCAGACGGGCCTGTACATGTGCTTTCTTGAGCAGGGGGACCTTGCGGGCGCTGCAGGATTTCAGTCCTTCACGGCGTAGTGTGTTACCAATTGTTTTCTTGGTGACTGTGGTTCCAGCTGCCTTGAGATCATTAACAAGATCCTCCCGTGTAGTTCTGGGCTGATTCCTCACCGTTCTCATGATCATTGAAACTCCACGAGGTGAGATCTTGCATGGAGCCCCAGACCGAGGGAGACTGACGGTTATTTTGTGTTTCTTCCATTTGCGAATAATCGCTCCAACTGTTGTCACCTTCTCACCAAGCTGCTTGGTGATGGTCTTGTAGCCCATTCCAGCCTTGTGTAGGTCTACAATCTTGTCCCTGACATCCTTGGACAGCTCTTTGGTCTTGGCCATGGTGGAGAGTTTGGAATCTGATTGATTGATTGCTTCTGTGGACAGGTGTCTTTTATACAGGTAACGAGCTGAGATTAGGAGCACTCCCTTTAAGAGAGTGCTCCTAATCTCAGCTCGTTACCTGTATAAAAGACACCTGGGAGCCAGAAATCTTGCTGATTGATAGGGGATCAAATACTTATTTCCCTCATTAACATGCAAATCAATTTATAACTTTTTTGAAATGCGTTTTTCTGGATTTGTTTGTTGTTATTCTGTCTCTCACTGTTAAAATACACCTACCATTAAAATTATAGACTGATCATTTATTTGTCAGTGGGCAAACGTACAAAATCAGCAGGGGATCAAATACTTTTTTCCCTCACTGTACGTCCGTGGGGAATGGAACCCCGCAGTGCCAAGTCATAACTCCATCAAAGGTTCAACTATTCGGCCTCAGAAGAGTGTTACATCATCGGGGCCTTATTACGAAAATGGGCTGGACTAGCTGCCTGTGCTGGAGTCCGTAGGAGACCCCAGGGACCCTGGCAGCAGGAGGGATTAGAGAACAAGACGACAGAGCAAACACTAGAGTTAGATGGTTTGGGAGGGTGTGCTGCACCTTTAATGAATTGCAATTGATTGCATTAGCTGTTCTGCACAGTACAGTTGAAGACCAGCAGAGAACACAAACAAAATCAATCAGGACAGTACAGGTTTCATCAGCTCTGGCAAGCAACAAAAACAATTAGTTTAATTTGAATACCCCCCCGCCAGTTAAGATCAGCAGAATGTATCATTATTGTTAGCCTTGTATTATCATCTGGTTATTTATTGAAGCTGGAAGGACAGAGCAGTCACAGAGTGAAGTACTAACTTGTTCATGATATGCTGGGGGGCTAGAGGTCTCTTTATGATGTTGTTCAGAGGCACATCGCCTATGTTTGACAGACAACTGCAACAGAACCAAAAGAGTGACTCCTAAGGGCCCCATCAGATAAGATTATACATCATATCGTAACAGACTAGTTAGCGAGTCTGTACCAGTTTGCCTACAAGTCTGCCACAGAGAGCATCTAACAATCATTATTGCTGAGGCAGGGATAACAGTATTACAGCAGCTACAGGAATACCCATAATGCAACGTTTACAACTTTTTTGGCCTTGAGGAGTAGAATATCATGCCAAATAGCTAAGACCTCGAACACTCAGAACAGCATCCTTTATCTATGCCAAGATTAAAGTGGCACCTTCATTTCCATTTAATCAAGAGGAAACAACATTTTAACAACTTTTTAATATCTTCCAATATATATTTAAGTTCGTGACTCGGGACACTCCAGGAACATCCTGCAGCCGTATCCTGTGGCTGAATTCTCTCTGTTCTGTGATGAAAAGCATGCAGGCACACATTCAGTCATGTAATTAGCTTTTATTGTTCCCACTAGTTAAGAAAACATTCAGTACACTGTTTGTTTTGTGCCTCAAGTAAACCTTGAACGTAACATCTATGAGATGTCTGTCAAACTGAAACAAACAAAAAAAGGAAAACAATCAACTTTTTATTTTGCCTTGAAAACAAAAGTATTTTGCAATTTTAAATAGTAACTATTTTATGATTTTTTTTCTTCTGAATAACATACTGCTTTCTATACTGGGGGATTAAACCATTCTACAAAATCTAACACTATATTAATATGTAATTGTCAACTGGTTAATTTCAAAGTAACATTATAAACCAAACAAACATTTTATTTGAAGTATTTTCCTTAAAAAAAAAACCATGCATTCCTTATTAGCCACAGATGTGTTCACACCAACTAAAGCACTGCGGTCACTCAATGAAATAACGATCATATACTGGATTACCTAAACTGATACATCACTTTCAATCTCCTCACTTCTTGATGAGATGTATGCAAAGGGTGACAAGCAGCTTATATTAACAGAGGCTGTGGAAACCAGGTTATTTAAAAAAATCAAACTCAACCACAACGCACTGCTGCACAGATCTGGGTCTTGCGTCTTACAGAGATCACAGTCACCGCCCCAAAAAGACCGCTGGAGGGAACCCCTTAACCTCAGCTGTGACTTCTGGAACGCAATGTGTTCAAGGCTGCCATTGTGTGCTTGTAGTGGGGGTGAGAGATTACTGGGACTTTGTACTGAAGGCCTCAAATACCTCTCTACCTCTGGAAGGCCCCAGCTTTGTCAGCCGCTCACAGGCACCGAGAGAGGTGGCATGCTGAAGTGCACCACTGCCTGAAATGGATGCATTATTGTCATGGTCTCTCCACTTTCGCACAACTGGAGCTTTTTCGAGGTCAGCTAGCGATGGCGCATTTGACAGGACATGACTTCTATACAACTACGTACACAGACTCATTAGAAAGAGCAATGAAAACTCACAGTTCGACCCGTTAGCACATTAGGTTTCTTCTGAAGTCACTGTGATTTTCTGCAGCACCCATAACAAAGTCATTACAAACACAGGATCCATACGAGATCATTTGCACTGTTCTGACTGCACATTACCCCTCATTTAAAATGCCACACACAATCATAAAGAAAGGAGAACTGCAGTTAAAATCGGGTTCCAATATGAAATGCTGCCAGCCTTGTAGGTGAAAGTAAACTATTTGCTACAGCCAGGTTCCATTCAGCAGCCAGCATTTGAATCCACTTGCTGCATGTGACGTGTCACAAAAAAGGAAAACTTGGGAAATGTTAGTAGTAATAACATGAATAGCAATACCAGACACCTTCTCGATCAGGAATAGGACGGCTTCCTGTGATATATGCAAGCCGAGTTGCAAGGAGAAGCAGTTGATAAACCTCTACTACACGGTCAAGCCACATTCTCTTACCTTATCAGTTAAATCCAGAACATAGGTGCTGTGCCTCCACTTTGTTAACACTATGGGCTCGGCCTGCTTCCTGTCCAGGCTCCGGCTCTTGGGGATGTCTCCGGTCTGCGGTGGCGAGAGGTTATACTGCAATTAGAAGTCAAGGGATAGCCAGTCAGGGCTCCTCCAATCAAGAGCCATCACCAAGAGAGACAAACAAAGGCACAAGTAAAACAACCTCAGTCAGATCCAATCCGTACCTCTCCTTTCATGGACCAGAATACCATTTGTGAACAGAGCCCCTCTGAAAGAGCAGACACATTCCAGTTTGGCCAGCGACTGAAGCCTGCCTGGATGGGTGTGTGCAAGGGATGAGGACTACCAGCTACTGTGTGCTGCTGAGCTTGATTAACCTAGCCAGCTTACAGCTGTGCCATATTTAGCGGTTTGTTACAGAGATTAGTGTACAGGACCTTCTATATGCATCAAAGAGCCCTGCCACACTGTCCCTAATAGTGTTGCACAGACAGAGAGATAAAAGGAGCTCTTCCATAGCTTAACTTCTATATTTATGCCTTTGTGATTTAAGGAAATGCAAGTTCAGAGAAACTGAAGTGGTCTGGTGTGACTCCTGAAGGTCCTTTTGTACACAACACAGTTCTAAAAATACTGATGTAAAGACTCAGGAATAAAATCTCCTATATCATTTTCCACAATGAAACATCTTTAACTGGATTAAAAAAAATACTTTCAAAGATTATGGATTTCTTTCAAATACATCTTTTGTAGAACTTGTAATTTCAGTGATTAGTAATTAGCGATTCCTTGCAAATAATACAATTAAAATTAACCTACTTAAAGCTTTGTTTTACTTATTCCAAAGAGATTTATTTTAGGTTTATTAAATATGTAAGTGTTTTTTTGTTGTTGTTTATTTTTTTTTATTTTTTTTATTCTCTCATTTCCACTATTACAAGACACTAATACCCAGTGATAAAAAAACATGTGTCAGCAAAAGTAACTAATAGTTACACTTTGATCTATAATGTAATAGGCTCTTATCAGTTAGTGTGCATGTAATTTTTACTTGAATGACAGTCAAACATACAATATGTTGAAGTCGGGAGTATGACTCGTTTCAGGTATACAAGCATGTTGAGCAACAAAAAGCTTTACTGAAAATGAAAATAAGCATTCATCCCCTTTAAGAAAGGTTGCAAAATAACTTTAAATATATAAAGTTGTGAACGTCTATTGTCTTTGTGACTTGTAACTGAAATGGGTTCCTTTTTATTTTGGTAACCCAGACAGATTTGGCTATATAAAGAAATGCTGGAACAGAAAATAAACAAGACTATGGAGAAGAGAAACCATGCTTAGTTTCAATTAGAAATCTTAAAGTCAATCTCGTTTTTTTAAGCAAACTAACATGTCATTTCCCTCATTAATATACTATCAACTATATCTATCCATATCCACACACACACACATACAAATACAGTCTATAAAAAGTTTGCATCCTCTTTCAAAATGTTCACCTTTTGTTTTCTATCCAGAAACGAAAATGCAGTCATGAAATGAAATGAAAAACTACTGCTATTAATAATAATGTGGTCATCTGTTAACGACTCAAATAGAGACAAACATACAAGCGGTGCCCATGGTGACACAAACAGTCGCTACTTTGAGCACCGGAGAGTTCTGCTAAATTTTATAAGTAACTTAGCATGGTACCAAATAAGAGAACTGTGAAACCACATCAACATGCAGGTAATGGTTTTCATTTAACCATTTTTAGGTCAACTGAAAGAGAAAGAGAATAATCTGAGAGTCTCCAGGTCTAAGGCAGCAGACCCTTCACCTCATCACTCACTTTTGGGAGCTCCCATTCAGATCTTGAACCATCAGCACTATAGTAGTACGGTCGCCCTTGTTCATCAACATGTTTTATCCACTGGAAATAAAATGATTTCATACACATTATTATTATACAAGAATTATTATAGTGAATCCTGGACTCAGGAAGAGGGGAAAACTTTAAAAAGGAGACAGGAAGTAAAAATCTAAACCTAATTTAAACTAAGAAAATGTACGTCAAAAAGTAGTTTTATTAAAATGTAATTGCATCTAAAACTCAACTGTTTTACAAGTCCAGGATTTCTAACCCTCTGAAAGTAATAGAAAGTCATTTCAGAGGAAGCATCTGTACTTGTATATAAAAAAATACAATTAACTATGGGATGCGTGTTACAATCTCACTACATATAAATAATATTATTAAAACTGAAAGAGAGAAACACCCCAGTTAGTGAATAGACATAAAGAAACAAAAATAAGATCAATGAAAAAGGATAAGGTGCAGAAGTTAAGTTGGCAGTTGATGGAAATATGTTTATTTTTTACATACATTGGAAGATTTATGGTTTGTAAATAAACAGTTTGTGATTTGAACCCTCATGGTTTGCAGTGACAGTTTAACGTGAGATCAGTTCACTGCCAACTTATCTTCAGAGGGAGGCCGGGGTGTGCGCTAGGTTAGGGGTGCACAGAAGGAAGATTTCTAAGAGACTGGAGGAACATACCCGTCCCTTCCACACAGGTCCTCACTACATGGGAAGCATGCAGACACCAGGGGGAGAGAGACAGAGAGGATAGGGGAGTGAGAAAAAGAATAGACCCCAGTACCTTTTCATTAGTATATTCACTGATATACAGGGTCTGCCCATGTTCATCCAGCTCCTCAGACCAGCCCCGTGGGGGAGACCCATACTGACTATCTGATTGGCTGGAATAAGTGCTGTGGCAGTTCTCTTCGGAGGAGAGAGGCTGGTGGGGGCAGCGAGAAGAGGGGAAGAACAGGGGTTGTGATTCGGAGGGAGAAGGATTGGTGGAAACCGTCAAGAGAAGAAAATCACCCAGAAGTCATATCAAATCAGTTGGAATCACCTGGAAAGCACAGCCATGCACCTGATCAACAGAGTATAGACATTGGAGTACACAGTAGAGAGCCAGATATCAACATCACCTATTACTTTCTGATCAGTTACCTGGGCATTATGATATAGAGACGAACAGAGGAGGACTGTCACTCTGGAGACACACAAAGGGCAAAGGGCCTAGCAAAATGTCCTGTGGATTTCCATAATACTTCAGAGCTAAATAAAAAGGAAAGCTTCGTAATAAAGCCATGATTAATATTACATTTTGTGGTGGCGGGGGGATTTGGATAACTGACTTTCCACTTTAAAAACAAAAACAGAATTTGGTTCATTGGCATAAACAAGCAAATTACCCAGCTTGCATTTAATACTATTTTCCTGTTTAAAAAGATGCTTAATTACAGGTAAAAAAATAAATTGAAGAACAAAATCACAAATTGCCTACAAAGAGAAAGTCCATATGCAAATACTGATGCTTTAATAGAGATCCACTCTTTAGATGTTAGGCACGCGACCGTAGTTCAGATCTGATTCATAAGCTGTTCAGTGGCGGGAGCCAAGACAAAGGTGTGCAAAGCTGCTCTACCAAGTGATACGGTGCAGAACTCAAAAGCAGGAGCTCGTGGGTCATGGTCATGCTTTCGCAGCGTCAACAAACACTTTTCTGAATTCAAAATATTTCCTTCTAAATCTGGGTTTAAGCAGAAATAACATATGCATGAAACAAACACTGCAGATGTTGCTGATATCACATACTGGCAGTGCAGCAACAGCAGAGTAGCGCGTCAGAGTAGTGAAAACCAGGTATATTAACAGTTCAGATGCACCACTGAATCTGCTAATCTGTGCCCTTTTGACAAGCACTAGCACTGGTCAAACCAGTCATGATTTACCATCCAATCTGACCGTAAGAAGGGAATGCCAAATTGAGGATAGATATGAATCTGGATACCTCTTCACTGAACATTTAATCTCACTAGATGCTCTAACGTCTATATGAATTGAAGAATTAGAACTGCACAGCTCTTACCACAAGATGGCAGTGCAGCATAATATTTGCTGTAACAGAGAAATAACTATATTTTTGCAATTAATATTCTAGGGGGAGAACAGAGTATTTCACCATCATTCAAATAATCCCTTTTTGTGGATAGCAGTGCTTCATTAACCCTATTGAAACACCACGTGAGCCTATTTTATTCAAGATATTAATTATTTTATACAGGATATTGAGATGTTTGAGAATTTACCACATTAACTGGCGTTACATCCGAGTTCCTGTTAGATAGGCTACTTGTTAAGCATGTACTGACAGCTGAATTAATAAAAGCTTTTCAGAAGTATATATAAATAGAAAAATATAAACAGATTGTGGATAGGAACATATCCATTAAATGGTGGCTCCCAAAAATGTGCAGTGGGCCACAGATTTGGGATAATGCTGGTTCTAGTTGATCTAAAACAATTTTCCAATCTTGAATGGGACACCCCGGTGTACAGAACAGTTTTACACAGAATACCCATTATGCATCATTCAGCTAACCTCAGCCTAGAGGCACTGAGGATCCAACCAGATCGGCAGAACCTTTGGTGGTTGACAACAAGCCACGCACATGCACACACACCGCTCAAAGGGCTCTGCTTGAGGACGGAGGCTGTCGTTCTTTACCTCTGGCTCTCCCGAGCCGTGAGCCTCCCCTCGACTGCTGCTGCTGCTGCTGGTGTCCCGGGCGCGGGGCGGCTTCCAGGTGCGCTCCTGTGTGGCTCTGTTGTAGTAGAAGTGCCGGCCGCTGGCGTCCTTGTGCGTCTCCCAGTCGCCCAGCGTGTGCAGCGGGGAGCAGGAGGGCAGGGGCGGCTGGCTGGACTGGGAGATCTTCAGCTCCTGTAGGTTGGTGTAGACCGGAGACTCCGGGCGGCCCTGGCCCGTCGGGGAAGCCGTCTGCGGGGGAGAAACAGAAGGAGGCACATCAGACACACACTGTGATCAGTGCTCCCATTGCTAGTGCATCATTTCTCTCAACTCAAGAATACACTCACCTAAAGGATTATTAGGAACACCATACTAATACTGTGTTTGACCCCCTTTCGCCTTCAGAACTGCCTTAATTCTATGTGGCATTGATTCAACAAGGTGCTGAAAGCATTCTTTAGAAATGTTGGCCAATATTGATAGGATAGCATCTTGCAGTTGATGGAGATTTGTGGGATGCACATCCAGGGCACGAAGCTCCCGTTCCACCACATCCCAAAGATGCTCTATTGGGTTGAGATCTGGTGACTGTGGGGGCCAGTTTAGTACAGTGAACTCATTGTCATGTTCAAGAAACCAATTTGAAATGATTCGACCTTTGTGACATGGTGCATTATCCTGCTGGAAGTAGCCATCAGAGGATGGGTACATGGTGGTCATAAAGGGATGGACATGGTCAGAAACAATGCTCAGGTAGGCCGTGGCATTTAAACGATGCCCAATTGGCACTAAGGGGCCTAAAGTGTGCCAAGAAAACATCCCCCACACCATTACACCACCACCACCAGCCTGCACAGTGGTAACAAGGCATGATGGATCCATGTTCTCATTCTGTTTACGCCAAATTCTGACTCTACCATCTGAATGTCTCAACACAAATCGAGACTCATCAGACCAGGCAACATTTTTCCAGTCTTCAACTGTCCAATTTTGGTGAGCTTGTGCAAATTGTAGCCTCTTTTTCCTATTTGTAGTGGAGATGAGTGGTACCCGGTGGGGTCTTCTGCTGTTGTAGCCCATCCGCCTCAAGGTTGTACGTGTTGTGGCTTCACAAATGCTTTGCTGCATACCTCGGTTGTAACGAGTGGTTATTTCAGTCAAAGTTGCTCTTCTATCAGCTTGAATCAGTCGGCCCATTCTCCTCTGACCTCTAGCATCAACAAGGCATTTTCGCCCACAGGACTGCCGCATACTGGATGTTTTTCCCTTTTGACACCATTCTTTGTAAACCCTAGAAATGGTTGTGCGTGAAAATCCCAGTAACTGAGCAGATTGTGAAATACTCAGACCGGCCCGTCTGGCACCAACAACCATGCCACGCTCAAAATTGCTTAAATCACCTTTCTTTCCCATTCAGACATTCAGTTTGGAGTTCAGGAGATTGTCTTGACCAGGACCACACCCCTAAATGCATTGAAGCAACTGCCATGTGATTGGTTGGTTAGATAATTGCATTAATGAGAAATTGAACAGGTGTTCCTAATAATCCTTTAGGTGAGTGTAATTCACCAAACAAACTTCAAACCTGCCATGAGACGACCCCCTTTCCCAGCATGGACACCATTTTGAAATGTCTCCTTCATTGCATAATAATTCTAGTCGAGTCTTGAAAAAGTTTAATAAAACCCAACCTGATAGACACTGATTTGTACAGGCAATGCTGGATGATATTTTTCAGGAAAAGCTGGATAATATTCTGCTATGGCTTCTTATCTGAAATCCTCTAATATGCTTATTTACAGTGAAGGCCATTTATAAAAGCAATTTTAGATACTACAGTTCTTAGCACCACCAGTTCTATGTTGTAAATCAGACTTTCAATGAAAAAGCAAAAAAAAAAAAAAAAAAAACACAACAACATACTGCGCATACTGCTAAGGCTCCTGATAATTGTGCTACTAAATTATGAAATCTGTCCTCAAAAGATTAAGGAAATCAACATGAATCAATGAACAGAATTTGACTGAGCTCACTTTAACTAATGCTCTATACTAATGCATAGTGACAGGAAGGTTTAAAACACTCAATGATTTAATGCAGCCGGAAATGGGACTGGGAATGAATAAATGGAATTAAAACAAATCTACAAGGGCCCAACTGCAAGATGTAAACGCACCCCCCTGGGACAATATTGTGGGCATCTCTCTTGAGGGACTTTGTGGTGAGTTCTGCCACCACAAAACAACAACTTGATTTTCCTGAGAGTTGCTATGAGGTTGCTGTGCTAATTAATAACACAAATGTGCAGTTAACGGTAAGTTCTCTATTTCATGGAGTTCAGTGGCAACATCAGTGTAAGATGGCGCTCTTTATTAAGACGTATGATACAAAGTATTCAAAATGCAATCAGTGCAGAGTAGTAGTTTAAAGGAACTACAATAGTAGCTGTATTTGTTATAGTATAGTTACTAAGCATATTCAAATAACTAAAGATTAAATTCCTGTGCTGTAATGCTCACCAAGTTAAAGATGAGATGCAAAAAAAAAAAACACATAGGTTTCCTCTTTTTTAGATTTACCCTCTGATATTTGTGAAGCATTTACAACACAGGAAATTGCATGAAAATGAGCCTCTGTTGAAATAAGCTTTAAGAAACCAAACATCAGGTCAAATGTGCATTTATGTTTAAAAACACAACCTTTAAATAGAAAGTATATTGCTGCTATCATGTTGAAAAGGTGGAGTCGGGTCACACGGCTTCTTTGAGCAGAACGTGTGTTGAGCTGACGTTCTTTAGTTGAATCACAACATCCTCTGTGGGCACAAGTTCTGCCACCCTGTGAATGTCCGTAAAGCCTGGTCTGTGCATTTCACTTCTTACAATTTCCACTTCTCTACAGGATTGCATCCTTTATCCGTCTCAAAGATCAGGGACAGTTTTCAATAGTCTCGTTTCAGCTGGGAGATCAAAAACCTGGATTCAGACCAGCTTCTGAGCTAGAAGCTTATTCCTGAAAGTATTGTCCGTCTTTAAACACAAACAGTGTAACTGTAATAACAGACAACATACAGACGAGAAGACTGGTCTACTGCAGAAGTCGAGTTCTATGACAAATTTTGAATTTTGTACAGTCAAGTGTACAAAACTCAATGCGGGGAATGTCCACAACTTTCAGATACTTTTGCAGAGTCAGTTAGTAAACAGTTCAAAACAAAAATAATGCTAATTATGTCATTTCTTCATGGCAGGAAAAATTTCAACATAGCACGCACACTTACACTTGTGCTATTGATAGCTCTCAGAGCACGCCTGCAGACGGTGAAAGATAGTACAGGCCATCACTCAAGCACATCAATCAACATACCAGTCAGATCCTATATAAAAGGAACACAGGAACCTTTTTGAAAGGTGTTTCTCATCTGTTATTTAAGTTGTTTCACTTGAGCCAAACTTTCAGATCAGATCCCTCTCCCCCCGACCCACAATGCACCATTCCCTTCAATCGAAAATAATAAAACAGTGCGGACAGGATCCTGAAGAACAGTGCAAGAGGAAACGCTGTGGGACTGTTGTACATGTACCACACCGCACAGCTGCTCTTCCAAACAGATTTCCAACAGAGACGGTTATAGAAATATACACAGTTTTAAATAACAAATAGTCTGCAGGTGTTATAAAGTACAGAAATGGCTATAATTATTTCCATTAAAGGCTGAACAGGCACTTCTTAAATGGTGATACTAAGTACTAGCGTTTTGGATACATTTATTCTTCTATTCTAAAGAATGCAAAAATAAAATTGTAATAATTGCTTTGATTTCAGGGTATTAAAAAAAAAAATGTGTTGATTTTGAATTGTATTCCATGCAAAATACAATCTTTAGGCAATTTCTCTCTCGCTTAGCCACTTTTACAAAACGGCACTGTATGTGTAAAATAAATCCAATTGCTAAGCTTTGCAGTCACCTGCATTTCTTAAGTAGAGAAATGTGGTGAACCCTCGCCTTGTCCACTTCTTGTTATTCACATTCTATTTATGCCGAGTCCACAGGGAGGTGAAGCGAGATATTTCGACTACAGCAGGAGTGGAAGTTAGAAATATTTTTCTGTACAGTACACACTACGGGGGCCCTGGAGACCTCATTTGCATTCTAATTAAGCCATGCTGCCCAAACACTGTACAGTAGTGGTGCAAATATTCTCTCCTCTCTTCCACAGTGCATTTCAATTCCAAATTCAAGCTGGCACAAAAACTGACTTCTGGATAAAGTTAAGGGAAGTGCTGCATTTAAGCACTAGGCTGCACACCAAACTACCAGAATCATCATAATAAAGATAACATTAAGGTCCTCTCATCTGATGATACTCTAAAATAAAAATTATACATAACCAAACAGTGCCTGTATTTAAATACCAGCTGACTGTCCTACTGCATCCCATTCACATAAAAAGGCTTATTTAGACATGTGATTTGTCACATCTAAGTTAATTTACAACAAAAAGGGCTTTTTCAGTATGAAAAATAAGACCATTCAATTCTAAAACAAACAACTTTCCTACATCCACCTATAACAGTAAAACTGAAGAATTGCCCAAGAACCTGTATAAAAAC
Source organism: Amia ocellicauda (assembly GCF_036373705.1). NCBI lineage: Eukaryota > Metazoa > Chordata > Actinopteri > Amiiformes > Amiidae > Amia > Amia ocellicauda. The sequence goes on along the minus strand of NC_089851.1, from coordinate 9,270,862 downwards.
AATCCAGAAACTTATACGAGAATACAAGATGCACGATCTGATCTCAGTTTACAGATGCGTCAAAACATGTCTAAGACCCAGACTGTCACAGAAAAGTCACAGAAGATTATACACTTAAGACAAATACACAGAAGTGTAGCTTTGATCAATTAAGAATTAGATGTCTAAACTAGCACTGAATACATTTGCATTGTTAGATTGGGAGTGAACTGGTGGTTTCTTAATGCAGACGAAAGGAAAGGGAACATTACACTATAACGGACATTGGCAGGCAGTTTGTTATTGTACAATCACTGTTGTGTTGCAATGATCTAAATACATGCGCTTTGGAAAGTATCTATCCACATTGCCACTGACAACCGGAGAGCTGGCTGAGCACATTGTGTTCAATGATTAAAAACACAACCAAGCAACTCCCTTTATCCTGCACAAGCACCAAAAAACACCATCACGCAACATGACCAGTTCATAGCACTCATTTCACTAGCCTTGGGCTTGTGGTCTGTGTGTTAAGAGAAGTCTTTTCTTTCTTTGATTGAGCACAAAACTAAATAGAAATCTGAAACTGGCTAAGTATGGAAAATTATGCCACTTCAGAAATGTGAATGAAATTATGCAAGATTTTATCATTTTCTGTGACTAAAAGAGCAAGAACCTGTGCTATTTTATAGAAATAGGCCTGATATGGTGATTTGCATAATTTGAACATTGACCCAAATTTAAGCCTTTGAAGGCCTTAAGCTGGTTTATTTTTGCAGAGGCAGGTTATTTGTTTTTACCACTCCTTTGGAATAAAGTAAAAAACAAAAAACATTGATTCTGACTCCTTTCCCCACTTCCAGCCCTCCCTATCAGAGTATATTCAATAAGGTCAGCTGGGATTATAGTCTGTATAATATGCAGTGCTTTTCATCTGACAGGAGCCATTAACAGCTTCAACAACACTTTTTGCACGTCTTTCTTTTTCTTTAAGTTTTATAACTCTACATGAAAGTGAAATCCACTCTTTGATAAACAGTGCAATACTACACACAATGCAGTAAAGGTCAACAGTTTACATGTCACTGTTTTAGCAACAGGTGTCAACATTTCTCTGTATAACTCACTCCATTGACAATCTAGCAGTTCATATATAAACTAATACATCGCCACAAGAAAGGAAGAGTTCATGTGTCACCTTTGGTCCAGGGCTGCTGACAAAGACATCATCGTCATCCTCCTCAGATTTGCGGTACCCTTTGAAGCTACTCAAGCGGAACATACCGACACCGCGGTCTCAATGTTTCCCCCCCGCTGGCGGCGGTAGAATCACCAACAATAGGAGGTGCAGAGACGAAAACGCTCACTTCTCAATAAGCGCTGGGTCTGGACTGCGACAACAAACGGAGTGTGTCCTTGTCAGATCAGGAAGTGGTTTTCTGAAGGAACCCCACTCCACCCCCACCCCCCCGCAGCCACAATGAATATTCAAAGCTTTCTTCCACACGGAAACGGTGTTGGCTGTAGTGAACCTGGGCCTGCGTGTGATTGAATGGTTGCACTGTGACGGCTGAATAACGGGCTCAGAGAGTGCAAAACTATGCGAAGCCCCTGGAGTGAACTTAGTGAGGAATGTGTGGGCTTTCACCAGCGTCCAGAGACGGCTCTGCTGGGTGTCTTGCTCAGGTGGTAGCAAAGGCAATCTGCATCTCTTTCACGTGGGAGATTTGGGGATTTATTTGGGGATTTATTCCAGTTCAAGTTCAAGTTTAAAAGTGCAGAAAAGAACACACTCACTGGGATAACCTTTGACTTGTTCTGTGTAAATTGTACGTTGCAATTTAAAGTCATGTTGAGTTACTGTGCAGCAAAGGCATGTGATGGGGGTGTTTCTAATTCAAAATTATTGTATTTGTACCGAGGATATCACCATAAAAATCCTGTTATAAAAGTGCAGACTCGCCTCCTCATACCCCACAAAGCTAAATCTGCATCTTTTCAAACTACTGCTGTTAATTCAAGCAGACACAGAAACAACTAAAAACAATTCCTGCATCGAGTGCTCAGAACAGTCCACTGTAAAAAGGTGGGGGCTACATAGGTTAGCATACATTTTCAGTTGCACTGTATCATGACGCCCTCTTGTGACAACAAACAAATACACTAAGACAAATTTAACAAATGCGGGAGAGTTGTATGGCAACCACAGAAGTCAAAACCCATGTCAACATTTTCTGCATGGTAATCACGGTTTACATTTCCTAGTATGAATATTTTCCTAAATCTATATTCTAGCATTGTGTGGTTTGACCAGAGCAAGGGGAAAGTTTCAGAAACAAGCAAAAGAGCCACTGGCAATATTCCCTTCAACTGTCAGCACTGTGTGGACAATTACTGACACAAAAATAAGCATAGACTTCATAGTATATACTCTAATGAACCTGCTAAAACTTGTGATTAGGTAAGTATTTAAATTCTAAAAACTCATCTCTAATACATATCTGTCATGAACTGTTCACACTTAGCTCAACACATCACAGCGCGAAGACTTTCACATCGGTCTTTGGCAAGAGCAGACGGACAGACCTCGTTTCCCCAGGACAAGATTACCTTCACAATATTACCAGGAAACTAAATTCATGGCAGATTATGAAGCGCTGTCCTTTAACTTAAATTGAGTCTTAATAAACGCAATCTTGAAATTGCAGCTAACTCCACAGTTGTGTCTGATGCAGGCAATTATTGCCTGGAGACCTGCAGGGCTTTTTCCTATTAAAACTGCCTGCTAGTCAAATAGTCAAGAGCTGGACTGTGAGATAGAGAGTGGTCCATTTCTGCAGAAATACTCGGTTCTTCATGTCCTATAAATTGCCCATTAGCTTTAGCAATATAGAGAATTTCACACCCACTGCCTTGAGTGGAGGCTGAAATATATTCAGCAGCAGAAGTTGTTTCACCTAGGCAGATTTATTTAGACTAATGTTTTATTCATTTCATGCTATTAATTGTAGATCGGAATTGTATTGCAGCTTCAAAAAGCTGTATCTTGCTTTTCTGTGCAGTCCTCAGAGACGCTCTTGTTAACAAGATGTTAATGAGTACCTCTGTGGGTTTTTTGACCTCTTAAAATAAACAGCATGTGCTGTGCACAAGTCTTGTAAAGCCTAGAAACTGAAAACTGCAACCGCAATGTAACTCACTCATAGCTTGCTTTATGAATGCATTATTAATGTGATTATACTACTGTGAAATAGTTTGACTGTGTATAGTGTATAAACAGATTCAGATCTTGTACTTTGCTTGTCACTATAGGAAATCAAGATTTTTAACTTGATAGACAATTGATTATTTCATATTATATATAACTATAAACACAAAAGTAAATAAATGCAGGTATGTCAACTACCACGTCTCATCTTTCAGTGAATTGTCCTGCAGCTAGACAATTTGACCACTAGGTGTCTCCCTCGGGCTACAGCTGATGGACAGTTGTAGAAGCATAAAAAAAGTGGATTCTTCTGCCAGGTAGGAGAAGGGTGTGTTCGAGAGTTTCACCCCTGCAGCTGCAGTTCTCTCACACATACCTGCTCATCTGCATTCCTCTCACCAGGTTACTCTGAATGGTGCCATACACACATGGACAATCATCTCTTCCTCATACGTCATGTTACTAAAATCAAAACAAACCTATAAAGCCTCTATTTATTGATTGATTGATTGGTTGGTTTGTTTGGAAACCTCAGTTCTTTGAAAGGGGTTTAGTCACTGAGTTTCTGTCTCAAATGTATCTCTGGAATCCGTTTGCAGATCTCAATTCTTCAATGAAATAACATTTTCACACATGTACACATTTTCTTGGCTGGAGATGTTTTGTGGAAACCACCAACTGTACTCCCCCTGAAACCTGTCAGGACACAGATGCTGCCCTACGTTCATGGCCTACGATGCAGTTTCTCATAACCCTGTCCAGTACCCACTGTCACAGTGTGGGGCGCAGGCCTGTGTGGCCACTCACTGACCAGGAGATGAGGAAACAGCAGGTGCCCCTTGACATGCAGGAAGTCTGACACACCAGAGGTCTCAGGGCGCTGATCAGAGCTTCCCCTAATCTCTTGCCTGAGTAAAGCCTGTATAAAACAACCGAACAGGCATCATCACCCAGACTTGTGCCTGACAGCCAAAAACACGAAAGAAAGCAACCCTTCTCAGCACAGTATGTTTCACTCCACCACTGTAAACAACAGGGCTAGAACATGTGGAAAGCAAATAGGCAATGAGCAGATGTACAGTGAGGGAAAAAAGTATTTGATCCCCTGCTGATTTTGTACGTTTGCCCACTGACAAAGAAATGATCAGTCTATAATTTTAATGGTAGGTGTATTTTAACAGTGAGAGACAGAATAACAACAAAAATCCAGAAAAACGCATTTCAAAAAAGTTATAAATTGATTTGCATGTTAATGAGGGAAATAAGTATTTGACCCCTTCGACTTAGTACTTGGTGGCAAAACCCTTGTTGGCAATCACAGAGGTCAGACGTTTCTTGTAGTTGGCCACCAGGTTTGCACATCTCAGGAGGGATTTTGTCCCACTCCTCTTTGCAGATCCTCTCCAAGTCATTCAGGTTTCGAGGCTGACGTTTGGCAACTCGAACCTTCAGCTCCCTCCACAGATTTTCTATGGGATTAAGGTCTGGAGACTGGCTAGGCCACTCCAGGACCTTAATGTGCTTCTTCTTGAGCCACTCCTTTGTTGCCTTGGCTGTGTGTTTTGGGTCATTGTCATGCTGGAATACCCATCCACGACCCATTTTCAATGACTTGGCTGAGGGAAGGAGGTTCTCACCCAAGATTTGACGGTACATGGCCCCGTCCATCGTCCCTTTGATGCGGTGCAGTTGTCCTGTCCCCTTAGCAGAAAAACACCCCCAAAGCATAATGTTTCCACCTCCATGTTTGACGGTGGGGATGGTGTTCTTGGGGTCATTCCTCCTCCTCCAAACACGGCGAGTTGAGTTGATGCCAAAGAGCTTGATTTTGGTCTCATCTGACCACAACACTTTCACCCAGTTCTTCTCTGAATCATTCAGATGTTCATTGGCAAACTTCAGACGGGCCTGTACATGTGCTTTCTTGAGCAGGGGGACCTTGCGGGCGCTGCAGGATTTTAGTCCTTCACGGCGTAGTGTGTTACCAATTGTTTTCTTGGTGACTATGGTCCCAGCTGCCTTGAGATCATTAACAAGATCCTCCCGTGTAGTTCTGGGCTGATTCCTCACCGTTCTCATGATCATTGAAACTCCATGAGGTGAGATCTTGCATGGAGCCCCAGACCGAGGGAGACTGACAGTTATTTTGTGTTTCTTCCATTTGCGAATAATCGCACCAACTGTTGTCACCTTCTCACCAAGCTGCTTGGCGATGGTCTTGTAGCCCATTCCAGCCTTGTGTAGGTCTACAATCTTGTCCCTGACATCCTTGGACAGCTCTTTGGTCTTGGCCATGGTGGAGCATTTGAAATCTGATTGATTGATTGCTTCTGTGGACAGGTGTCTTTTATACAGGTAACGAGCTGAGATTAGGGGCACTCCCTTTAAGAGAGTGCTCCTAATCTCAACTCGTTACCTGTATAAAAGACACCTGGGAGCCAGAAATCTTGCTGATTGATAGGGGATCAAATACTTATTTCCCTCATTAACATGCAAATCAATTTATAACTTTTTTGAAATGCGTTTTTCTGGATTTTTGTTGTTGTTATTCTGTCTCTCACTGTTAAAATACACCTACCATTACAATTAAAGACTTATCATTTCTTTGTCAGTGGGCAAACGTACAAAATCAGCAGGGGATCAAATACTTTTTTCCCCCACTGTATGGCAGACAAATACAAATACTGGTATCTAGTGGGAGCTTAGAAAGATGCTACCGAGGGGTGGCGGGACCCCATTTTGCCATCTCTGAAACAACACAATGAAAACAAATTTCCCTATCATTTTTCTAGTACCATGGGTCTTTAAAGTTAAAATACCCAAAACAAAGGCAGCTAGTCACAATTAGGGAAGTATAGTTAAGGCAGCCATCTGATCAAAGTAAGTGTAACACATGCTGCCTGGGGAGTGCCTCAGGGCTGTTTCCTTGCAAAAGCAAACATCCTTCTGCGAAGCTGCAGCCGGGTGAGTCTCGGGCAAGCGTCACACAGCTCTCCTTTAGAAAATGGGAATGTCAATATCTCCAAAAAGTTTCCAAAATATTTCGTAAGGTTGAAATTGAGAAAGCTGAAAGTAGACCGGTGATTGATCATGTAGGCTACCCTATATTTCTGGGAGGTCACCAATTTAAATCTTAAAAGCACCTAAAATCAAAAGGATAGTCAGCAGGCCTTATGCAGGCTGGTAGACACTTGAAACTAATTCAGCACACAGATGTGCAACTTCGAGTGGCTGTGTGCACATTCTGTTATCACACAGATGCAACTGTTCAAAACTACTCTACATGAAGTAATTTCATGCTCTACTACTTGATACTTCAGTGAGCTAATAAAACTAATATGCCGTTTCCAAGGTCAGACAAGGTATCCATGCAAATGGTCTTTTCTAAACTTAAAAAGTGCATCAGAAGTCTCTACTTTCACCAGATACATGGCCTGCATTAGGGGCTGTTGTCTTATAATCTGTAATTGATGTGCATCTCGTGTATGTATTTTGTTAATGGACTTCTTTTTAGGGGAGAAAAAACATGTACTGCGGTCATATAATTACACAAAATGGACACAAATATACATGTTAAAACTGGACCAAGGGTGGCCGCAATTATGTGATTTATTATTATATTTAGTTGGCCTTGTGTAAATTAGCTACATTGTAAATACATTCTAAGAAAAATGTCCATTTACCTCGGTTATTCTTTGTGAAACAGGGTGAACTGTGCAATTTCTGAGGCCTAAATGAAGCTTAATTAACAATCCAAAAACAAGATAAAGGCTCACTACGATGGAAATTCCTGTTTGAACCCTTTATCAAGGGCTCTGGGACATAGGTGGGGGAAATGTACACATAGAAGAATCCATTGGCACACCAACTATAGATCTCAAAAGCCTGCCTGTGTTTTAATCGTAGTATGTTCATTTCAAAATTAAAAATTAAATTTCATATTTCATCACAATTTAGAATTAAGTCCGTTTTGAACCCCCAACAGAAAAGCTAGTAAATTATCATTGCAGTCAGTATTCCAAAAGGTGTAGATGTTGCAGATATTTACAAGTGAAAGATTTTAGTGAAAGATGTCAAAAAAGGGAATAAGATTGATCGTTAAAGGCATAATTCAGGCATCTTCTAAACATGCAGATGTGTGGACTTTGAAATGTCAAATTCTACTGAGTCACCATTGGTGTGGCAGGGAATTATGGAGATGTGACCACACACCATAAATAGAGCAACACCAAACTGCATAACTGGGTCATTTCTCTGCTTAAACTTGCTTTTCTCAAAGTCAGTCTACCATTCCTCACACAACACGTTTTTCATTTCAAAAAGCCTTTGCTAAAGAATGGCATGAATAAGTTCTACTTTTCATTTCTACACACATTTAAAACTATCCTACTCAACTGTGAGCACCTCTCTTAGCTCACATGACTAGCCATTGAACCTCTCAACCTCTCCTTGCACTGGCTGTAATGAGAGACTGACAGTGGGACCGGGTATGCCCTGACAGTGTGGTTCAACTCGTTTTTCCACTTTGCTGAAACTCACAGACAAGTTAATTTTAGGAAGGAGATTCAGATTTAGTTGCATTGCCCAGTTTTCCATTTCCCCAAAACACAGTTAAAAAAGAGAAGCCCTTTTGTTCTGTGAGACGTACCGTACTGAGCAAAGCTTTGCTAGAGATACGAGTTTCTCCGATACTCGGCTCATTTGCATAGGTACTGTTCTTTCCTTCAGAAATCAACCATCTATAGCTTTACTTTTAGGTTCATATAAACTATGTGCTTATCTTAACCAACTTGGTCTGCCTTTTGGAACCCACACTGCAAACAAAATGCATATTAAGGTGCAAAAAAACCTGTTGCAGAGAATTCTGTGTGGATCTTTTAATGCTGCTGACAAAAAGTCCTTGGATGGGTTTCAAACTGCAAGCCCAAGCCTCTGCTAGAGTTAACCCTCTTCTTCTGCTGGCAGAGAACCGATTTAGCCCTGCACAAAAGAAACCTGGTATATGCGCAGCTGCTATATTGGTCTACTACCCTGCATGCACTCTCGGTTGCATGTCACACACTCCAACAAATCCTTGACCTGAGCCATATTCACTTCCTCTGCCTGGTCACTGAACCAATGTCAGCATTGCTATCCTAGGCTGTGTAAAACTGTAACTTCATCTCTCCAGGAAACCTCTGACTTGTAAGATAAAGTGTGAGATCAGGAGAGTGCTAAATCAACCCCGGTGAAACCAGCTTCAACTTTATTGAATCACTGCCACATGCAGGTAGACTACAAGACAGTTGCTACTGTTGTTAACACCAACAAACCACACACTCCAGTTTCTAAACATGTGATTAAACTCCTTTCGGAAGGAAAACATCCTCAAAACAAATAAACGAGATCCGAGTTGTTTATTGAAATGGCAGCACAAATGTATGATTGTACACTAATGAAAAACACACAAAATCCAATTTAGGGGAAGCTACACTTTGTACTAAATGAAAAGCAGGCATTTCTAATATGAAAACATCTACAATTGTGATGCCTTATTTTCAGGGGGAAAGCAGTTTCGACTCCTAATTTGGCTTTGACTAATGCTTTGTGTACAGGGTTTATCTGAATGGCCAAGTTCGAAGTGTTAATCCCAATCACAGAGGCTAGTTGCCGAGTTCCAGTGACACAAGTAGGCTGAAGTAGGCTTCCAATTTTACAGGTGACGACGGGGATAATTAGGAGAAAGGGAACGCATGTGATTCGATGCTAATCTGAAATCTTACTGCACACATTTTTATAATTCTATATTTAATGCCATAGTAGCAACAACACTACTCTGTCTACTAACATATCTCTCACTTAACATGTTTAGACAGCACTAATTACCTTTGTACCAGCAGGACATAAATTGAAGGCATGCCAAAAAATTACCCCGTCGTCTTTTGCTGTCCGGCACACCCATGTACAGCAGCAGATTAATAAGGCTTAGCCTATAGAAAGCTTCACACTTATCGAGACGGAGACCAATTCCTGCCCTAAATCTGTCCATGCATAGTTAATAGTCCATTAGGCTACTGCATGATGCCATGTGAAGATATCTAGGAGATGGCCTGACTTGGTCGTGCAGTATTTAAAGTCATTGAATTGTATAGAAACGCTTCAACTGGAATTACAAGAATTCTTCGCCTGCAGACAGCTGACAGATAACCCCCCATTAGTAATCCAGTTTTAATACCTAATACATGATTGGTTCCAGCTAATTAAACTAATTCTTGAGCGCTTTATTTGGCTATTTGTCATAAGCACAGGAATGGCTTTACATTACGGAAAGTCCTCACTAGAATTAATGCTACTGAGCCACCTGGGACAACATGCATCGTTGCATAATGGGTCAGAGCCTCATTAGGCAGCGAGAAGTGAAGTTGCACTGCTGTCAAAATTAAGGTACAACAATCACAGACGGGTGGCAACGAAACAGCCTAATGGGCATGTATCCGTGCTATATCCATGATAACTACACAGAGAAGATGAATACTCCTCACAAATAAGATGTACATGGCTATAGAATATATTCTGTAGCAAGATATATATAAAGTAAAAATGTATCTGCAAGCACACCAAAATCTTTAAGCTGCAACTATAATGACCCTACATTCCTACTGGAAAAAGATGGGCTGTCCCATTCCCAAACACGGGGGTGTTTCTGACCCACGCATCAGTAGCATAGCTGAACTGATATTTTTAACCACCTAAACCCAAAATAATGTTATTGGTCTATATATACACAATCTCTATTGGGTCAGTTTAATTCGAGTTGCACAGAAAGAAAAAACAATCCTACAAAATAGAACAATCAAACAGTACATCAGTAATTGAATCAATCGTATGTCAAAAAGTTAAATTGATAACATTCGTTTCAAATGTGCACAGAACAATACTTATAGCCCCTGTAAAGTTGAAACCAAGTAACTCCTCAACATAAAAAGTCAAAATCAACTGAAAATGAATGACATGATTCACATGATCTGGATTGTGCTCCTAATGTATAAAGACTTACTACAACATTATTTATACAGACATTGCAGAGCAGTATGTTAAATCTATAATACAGCTTTTTCCTCATCCTTCAGCAGACACCTGAACCAGGCACTGAAATAGCATATTTTTTGTTCCTCACATGAATTTGAAACACTATAAAAGAACAAGCTCACACATGCACACATATTTCTCTCCAAAACTGCTTTTAAAGAGCCCTGTAGAATTAAGTGAGTGTGAAACTGTGGTAATGCAAGAGACATATTGCACGGGTGAGGAAGGATCCCATAAAGACCCTAGTAAAACAGAATAGTGGCATCTCAGCCTATTTTAAATAAGCTCTGTCATTTGAGCCTCACTTCATGGTTTTAAATTCAGAATATATACTGTGGGTTATTTGAATTCTGTCATGAAGCTACATTTCCCAGCATGTTATTAATATACACTCTAAAATAAATTTTATTTTAAGTACTATATCAGTCATGTTTTTTTCTTGCACAGTAGTGTAATAGTGCTTTAGCCTCTAAGACACAATTACCCCATCAAAAAAAAAGTTGAAAAGAAAAGCATGAATGAACAGCATTATCTTTAATCAGTGACTGTCCAACTAAGCAGCTCAGTTTCCAATCCTATATGAATAAAGCAGCTATAACACACTAGCCATAACAGTTTCCTTATGTCTTTGCAAAAGTATGCTGGGATGACTGTCAAAAACTTATAAGAAGGGCTAGGGAATTAACAGAACAAACAAAGTAAAGGAATAGTCAGGTAGTGAATTTAATCTTGAGTCACCTAAACACTTCAGCAGATATCAACCAACGCCTGCAGGAGTCTCAATTTAATATTTATACACACATTTATATACATACATATATATGTATATTATATATACACATATAAACATATATAAATACATTGATTGATTAAGAGTACAGCTTTAAAAAAATCTGTTTGATTTATCTGATGAAGGGGCTGTTTGGAGTCCAGGATATTTTTGTGTGACCTATATAGAACACGCCATTGTAGCTCAACTAGCCTATATATAACTTCATGCATTCAGAGCATGGAGAATAGGAGATCACAGGTAAATTGGGAGTAGCCTATATGGAAAGCTGGTTGCACTTTAAGCTTTTTTTTAAATCTAGATTCTTCAGAACCATTCAGTTTCCTTTGGGATTTTTTATGGCTGGTTACAGTTTTATGGGGATCACTGGATTAGAACTGAGTTTTGGAAAACTGAAGGATCCCTTGTTCACCTCAGAGGAGAAAGGGGAAACAATCTTGCCAAATTAAAATTCATATAACTATGATCATAAGAACATATTCCACAATAGTAAAAGTACCATCAGCTGAGATCTCCACCAAAAAACAGATCTGACTGCCAATGTGCTTTTCTGCCAACCTGGATGGGTCCATGTTCACATGTAGCCCAGGACCTGCTAATTGGAGAGCCCGGTTCTCCAGGGCTACATTACATCTAGGGGGTGTCACTATCACTCTCCAACTTTTGTAGGCCTGAAGAAAAATCTGAAGAGAATTATCTGCGCCAACTATGCATGCACACACAGATATTTCACAAATTCATCCACATGCACAGCTAAAATTTCAAAGCACTCCAAAATATTTAAGCTGTACAAACTAACAAAAACACTGCATGCTATCAAAGCAGTATAAAATCTAATTTAAAAAAACAAAGAAAGAAACCGTATGTTTTCTATTTTATACATATAGTATAGGCAAAGTCCTAATGTTTTCTAAAATGTACTACTTCCTCCTTCGGTTGTGAAAAGATTAGGCCGCGGCGGCTGCTTCTGCTGTCCCTTATCCAGAATACTGGGTTAATCCCCTGAAGGCCACAATCTCCCTTAAACCCCACGGTCCAGAGCACAGGGGAACAGTGGGCAGTTGTTCACTTCGCTGCAGCGTTTCTTAATTACTCTTGAAGGGGAGAAAGGAAGAAACAACACCACAGCCAGGGCACAGAGCAAACTTATTCAGCCCCTGACAATCATGCATTATTCCCTTCTAAATGTTTGTTTGGTAACAAATGATGCCAAACAAAACAGTAATTACTCTAAAATGCTAATTGCAAGTTATGTAAACGGTGCATGCACACTGTTCTCCTGTATTGATCTTAATTACTAATGATGTGTCCATAATTGTCCAGGTATAAGCAGCCAACAGAGACCGCTGGAAACATGGTTGCAAACAGTCAACAACTTGAATGCCTGGCCACAATCTGTCAGGAAATAAAAGTTTATTTTTATTTTTAAGGAAATACAGCCTAAAGGTTTGTAATGGGTGCCGATATCTTTGCAATTTGCATCTCCAAACATGAAATCTACAGTCAACTAAACTGCTGTTTTACATGAAGTATAAGGGGGGGAGTGAAGAGTGAATCAGTGACTAAGAATCAGGCTGTAATGACTATACTACACAACATATTGTAGCTATTGCCACAGTACAGGGATCAGTTGCTCACCAGATCAGTTTCAGACAAAACATTAGCTAAACCAAGCCCTCTCAGATCCAGTTACCAAAGAACAAAACTGCCAGAAAAAGATCTAATGTAAGACAAGAATTGTGGGTTGACTAGTTTACGACAGATATTGATCTAATTGCATAATTGGAAAGAAATACTTTCGACAGATTTTATTTGATTTGCACCCCCCAATGGCAAATGTATCAATGTTCCAATATAACTAAGGAGCTGAACCTGAAGTTTTCAATACCAGCTAATTCAGAAGAAAAACATGGGGGCTGACTGCTCTCTCAGTAAATAACTGTGAAGATGACAAAACAATACACACAGATCACAATAGTGTTCCCAGTGGTGTGTAACCCGATCTGGACAGGGAGACTGGGAGTGCTGTAATAGATAGCGAGCAGACACACACTCAGGGCATGGCGGCAATAGGACAGGGGCTACGGATGGCCTTATAGATCATCTGAGAGAAGAGGGCTCTAGGTACAGAGGAAACAAAAGCCATTCAGAGGCCCACAAGTGGAGAAACAGAGCAGATGGAGTTATAAGAACAACGTAGACAACATTTGTAAGTGCAGTAGGGACAGCTACAGTTTGGAGTACGGTACCAGTCACCGTTCGGAAAACTGCAAAGAGGTTATTTTAGAAGTAAGAAAAGTTAAATTAATCTTCCATATCTTTAGAAGAACTAACAATTCTGAGGGTCCCTCCCATCTACAGTGTATAGGGTCCTTAATTCATTGAAGACTATGTCAGTGTGTTTACAGCGATCATATGCTAAATAACTCCAGCAAGGTCATGCTTTCAAATTGCAATACACAGCACACTGAAGTGCACCTCTGCTGAGGATTTTCTGAGCCTGACCTTTAACATTGAAATTAGTCAGATCTAAGGTCTCATCTGTTCTGCAGATCATTGTCATCCATGTGCAATAGGGAAACAGCTTCTGTTGTTTTGCAAAGTAACACTCTGCAAAACAAAGACATTTTTGTGCAGTTTGTTTGATGCCTTGGTTACTCTTGACACATCTGTCACCTGATCACCATGTTCACAACTAGGCTGCACTCCATCCAGACCATTTTAAAACAATCGTAACCGGTCAAGGCTGACGGCTGGTTGCTACTGCGCATGCACATGGCGGGTTGAGGTGCTCGCCCTTCTGAGCACACACAACCTGTATTGAACTGAGAAGATGAATGGAGTTCTACGGGAGGAGCGGCACTGTTGAAGTGCCAGTGTCACATGAGAAAACATACGCCACCCAGAAGACGGCAAGTGCAATTAGGTTCAGCGAACACTGGTAACCAGTCGCCCCTGCATTCAAACTAAAATCAAGCAAAATGGTCAAACATAAAATAAAGTAATGATTTTTATTTTTTTGTTGGAGTAAAAAGCAGGCAAAATTTTCAGGGAACAGCAAAAACCTGCTGCCCCCCATGCTCCAAAGCCCTGGTGACATCTCACCAAGCTTTTATTTTGAATGCACAAAGGCAGTTTTCAATTTACAAAAAAGTTTTGTGACCAGGATGCCAGGTGTTCTGCAGGGGAGCACCCTCAGTGCCATTAGAAGGAGTGATGTACAAAAGCTCCCCTATCCCAACATGCCCCCTTTCAATTCGGCAAACAGAAGCAGAAAATAATAGGATTTGATTGAAAGCAACAGAGAACAAAGCGCCTCAGTGCCTTTGTCATTTAAACACAAAGACAACTGAGTCGAGAAGTTACATCCATTCTCCACTGTAGCTAATAAGCCATGGAACAACGTCCCTCAGGTGGATTTCCAAAACTCTTCACAAAAAGCACAGCTATAAAAGAAACCAAGTTTAGAGCTTGCTCACAAAAGCATGATATAAAAATAGCCTCAGTCGTTACAAAAAATGCAAACCCATCAGGTTAAAAGACACAATGTAACCAATGTAAAAAGCTTCTGTTTCACAAAAATGAAATCAATAACGGCAATTAAACTATTTTCAATACAAGCCTAACAGTTAAAAATGAGTATGAGATACAAACTTCAAGCATGTTTTTCCAGGTACCCTTTACAATAAAAATGCCCAGGTTTTTACAAGATGACAACAAAATGATACACTTAAATGATAAAAAAGAGCTGCCTCTCAGCACAGCATCGTATGTAACCAAGAAAATTAAGAGGAGAACTCACAAACAGAGAGAATCGCCGGTACGGGTGCATGATTCCCGAGGAGTGGCTGAGCGGAGAGATTTCCTTCACTGCCACCTTTCCACATTCACAGCGCTGTGTGCTTGGACCTCAGACGATTAGAGGATCTTAGATTATATTTAGATCTGCAGTATTCTCTTTAAATAGTGATGCTTATTAGCCGGAGTACCTAACACACTGCCTCGGGTTATACAAGATCACTCAATGTGTTACCTGGTTAGAGGCCTGAGTGCGGACTGGACACAGGAGAGGAATCACCCCCCTCACAGTAGTAAGATTCATACATTTAACTTTCAAAATCATTTAAATACCATAATCTGCAAATCAAAATAGGCAGAATCATAGGCAGTAACAACCGCGGCTGCTAATAAAAATTCCAAGTGTTTAGCTTTTTATTGTTTATCCATCCATTCTTAATGTGACTGAGTGCTTGTAAAACTTTCACTCATTTGACAAACTCTGCCGACTACAGTGTTTCTGAAGCCTGGGAATGACTTTGCTTTCTGTGTAAACAAGATGAGGCAGCTGCTTACAATCTCAGCCATCCTGTAATACTGTTTAGTCTTCATCAAGGGCCATTATAGATTTAAGGAGTGAAGGTGGTGACATTTGGATCAGTCTCCCTTCAAACCCATTCGCATTAGTTCCAGTTCCTCTGCCTCTCTTGACTTGACTGCAGTTTTTCATTATGGGCCAGGCCCGGCACAGAACAGAGCTCATATCATTGACAATATTATGGTATACAATATTGTATGATATAGAAAAATATATAGAGATATAGCATTCTCTGTTAATTCTGTATCCCAAATGGGTTTCAATATTATTTATTTTAAGAACAGAGAGCAACATGTACATAAACTCAACCCTCTGGGGATATTTAATACACTGCCATATCACACCCTCTGTTGCTTTTTTTTTTTTTAATGAACATGACAGACTCCTGATCTGTTAAACAAACAGCTGCCCAGGCAGATCAATGTGGTTTGAACCCATAGTCAAGAAATAAACCTGAAAATGAAAAATGTTGATCTATAATTAACGAAGTTACATTTGATCACAGCCTCACACGAATATAAACTAATGCACTTCAACTCTGTTGTAGTCCTTAAAGTCTACATTAAATGCACAGAAACACATAAAATACCAAATAATTACTAAGCCAATTGCTTCACAAGAGCATGTAGGGACAGCAACTCAAGACATGCCAATATTGCACAAATACATTGGAAGTGGAAAGAATGTCAACAATTAAAACTTCATTAGCCAAACTGATCATAATTTGGTTTGCACTGCAGCAGGAGGAAAACTGTCTCTTAATCTACATTTAGTATTGCTACCTCCTTGGCTAGGTCTCTCTTGAAAAGGAGACTTATAATCTCAAGTAACTTCCTGGTTAAATAAAGGATAAACAGAAATGATAAAAAATTAAATGTATACAAACATGAGTTTCTTTAAAAACAATTAAGGGCTGAATTTGAAGGCAATAGCTCATATGTAAGTGGCAGACAGGAAGTGTGAAGGAAGTGTCTAGTTCAGTGTCTGGGTTAAAGGCAGGGAGATGTGTGGGTCAGAGTTAAATTGTCACATTTCAATTAGTTTCATTTCATACAGACTGGAAGAGACTTTATGGGGTGGTTATAACAAGACCACACAGAGCTAAATACTGATATCTACCTCACCTGTACATTAGTAGCATGTCAGAAAAGCACATACTGAATTGCTTGTAAAGGTCACAGGAATGTCGACTTTAGCTACAGCAGGTTTAAAAAAAGTGCCAATCTTATTTTCATAGATTGCCATGTATCACTCATTCCCTTCATTGAGTGCATTTTAAAGTACTATATTCATATTGTTCTTCTGGAGCCATGAAATCTGCAAAGGAAGCAGGTCTATTCTGGACACAGTGCCCCAGGGAGCTAGTTAAATTGGGCTAGCTGTGACCTAAAAATGGCTTCTGTACTGTACCACCGACTCAATATATGAAAGCAAAGTTAAACTGAACTTCCATGCATTAAAAAATAAAACAAATGCTTGCTTATCTGTGAACACGCTGTAGTTCGTTTACCTTTGTTTCTTTCCCTTTTAAATGTGCTGGGCTATGATTAGCCATGAGCGCAAGGGCAGGGCAAAGACAAACTTTCAGGACAATAAAGCAACTGTGTGCAAACAAAGAATATTTTAAGCCTCTCTTAGCTTTAGCATGTCCTGTTTTACAGCTTTATAACTTAACCTGGGTTTCTGGCCTTTGTACTTGAATGGTTTAATCAACAGAATATGGAGCAGAAGCAAATCTGGTAAAGATAATACGCTAATGTATTAATGTAACGAAGTCAAACCCTGAACAGGATTAATATAGATTAAGTCATTAGATTTTAATTTTTTTTCCAAAAAATGAAAGTGAAGGCAATGCTCACTTTAAGCTTTGGGTTCTATTAACAGTTGAAACAACCGTGTTTAGAACAGATTATAACAGGAAACAAAGCAGACCACCTGTGAAAACTCAATTACGAAAACACAGCTCCAGTGCGCAGTACGAAAATTAAAAAGCTACATCTGAAATGTGATCTTTTTATTGCATGTTTTGTTTTTTATTATATATTCATATATTATACCATTTGAATATCCAAAAGGACAACAAATGTGTTCTTATTCAATTTCACTACATGTACACAGCAATAATTAAGCACAAAGAGGTTATAGATATCAATCCTCATGGGAAAGAAGCCTGTGCCTTAATGAAGGTTGGGGCAGAGATGCTTGCTGAAATGAATAACTAAACATCTTTGTGAAAAAATGTTGTCCTGTATTGTAGAGTTGAGCATTTTATAAAGTGTGTCCATCTTTCTGTCAGGTAGCAGGAATCCTCAAAGGACAAAACCTTCTGGTTTGGATCTGGATTTTATACATAAAGAAATATTACCAGAAACAAAAATAGCCCAGTGTGAAAGCAGGGCACTGTTTGCTTTTCCCAGGGTGCACCGCCTTGATGCAGCCAAGACACCAATTGTCTTGCTCTGATAATGCTGTGGTTCTGAAGACACAAGGGCTGAGAATTGACCCAAGAAGCAAGTGAATTATATCCATAGTCTGGACAGAATATTGAACATTAGGGAGAGCAATCTGCCACCCTACCTCATAGGAATGCTGAGAGGTAAACAAATACATAAATACAATCATAACATAGCACAATGTCACATATAAATTTAACCAAACAGAGGACACCTGCTTTAGAAAAAACAATGCAAGAGAAACGAAACCTGTTAGCTGTATATTAGTAGCTGATATGCCAAGAATGAGAGGGGAGCTTTGTGCTGATGAGGCAATGACCAATAATCTGGTACAAGGCCATTCATTTCACAGAGAACACAACCCCCTCCAGCCAACAACACTGAATTATAATACCCTGATCAGCATTCAGGGGATCAGCTGAACTATAGCTCTCTGCTCAACAGTCTTCTTGCTGCAAAGTTCTAGTACAAATACAATCGCAGGTTCATTGGGAGCATAGATGTGATTCAGGCCAACCAGGGGCTGAAATTGCATGCATTCCCATCTGTATATAGACAGTGGAGAAAGAAAAATAAAAAATAAAATAAACTCTGAAACACACCATTGACTCTTGAGATAGAATTCTAAGTTCTGTGCTTTATACTGAGAACGGCAACATGACAAAGGTACTACAAAAATGATTTCCAATCTGCCCCTGCACCATCTCCTGCCAACAAAGCAAACACGCATACAAATATTTTCTATTCCAGCACAGCTCCTTAAGACAAAAGAGTCTCTGTTCCACTGAGGTTCAAAACAGCCAAAGCCCAGTATTTTTGATCAGGCCAAGGGCTACATCAACTTGTCTAAAATAAAGTATTTTTTACCAAACCAAACCAAAAATAAAAATCATCCAGATCAGATTTTTAATATTCAGTGATAAAAAAAAAAATGATCACAGGAAGAAAAAAAAAAAGAAATTAGCTGGGAAACTAAAACAAACAGAACAGATGAGATGTGATGTGATAAGAACAGTCTTGATGCCGATACTGCATCTTGAAACTAGTACATTTACACAGCTCAGATTGGCAAGGTGGGGCCATTGTTTTTCCTCTGCTCTAGAATCTCTTGTATTCTGAAAAACTAAATTACCCATAAAGAGAATGTTTTGGCATTTGAAATTAAAGTAGGCTATATTATAAAACTCACATCGCCACGTTACACTGCTATGCTTCTGAACATGATACAGATATGCAATCTTTTAGCTAGAGCTTTAACTGTCACCAGCCAAGGCCTTCTCTTGACGGTCAGCGGCAGCATTAAAAGCAATCTGCAGATGGACAGGACTGATGCATTCAGTAAAGTCATGACCCCTGAGTATTGAGCATGCCTGAAAATCAAATAGGCATTCTAGTATATCTGACTAATCAAGTTTATTTACCTTATTCGAGGGTGTGCAAGACTGAGTCGTCTCTTCAGTTCGATCCAGTGCACACACCATGCAATCTTAGATTATCAATTTGCCCTGTGGCGTTGTTCACACGTAACTCATGCAAACAACAGCACCTTAATGGGAAGGAATGAAAAAGACAGGGGATAGAAAGTAAAGCTAAGTGTGCACCCCCTCTTAGAACAGCAGCCTTGAGACTTTCATGCCAACCTCGATTATGTCCTCCAAGTGACCTGTAAACAGGCCCAGATAATTGATCCATACAGAGCTGCTTCTGTAGCAGCAATTGGATTTTCATCCGGCACATCCTGCCACACAGACACAATGATGCTTTTGTTGGAGAGCATGGCACGTAATCGTCCGGCAACAAAACTCAGGAGAATCAATACCCACGGTCTACAATGCCTACTGCATAGGGACTTAAGGAGATTTCCTCCGTGTAACCTTGGAGAGAGTGTGAAGGCACATTTGCAGCACAGTGCAGGGCCAGGAGAGAACTGCAGTACTCTCTCTTTCTCCTGTGCGGGAACTCAATTAAAAAAAAAGTATTTAAATTACTGCGGAGGAGTTAAGTTCAGGCACCTTCTTAAATAGACATTACAGGACTGGATAAGAGCACTGAAGCTTGCCAGAGTGTTATCTAATTGATGCTGGCTGTGAGGCTTAAACACACACACATACCTGTAATTAAGAGTAAACAAATCCAACTTCTTGGCAGTTCTAGTTTATTTTATTTATTTATTTGGTCCTTTTCTATTAACACTGATACAGGGTAATGGCTGAGCAACAGCTAACTGCATAAATTTGGATGAGGCAATGCAAATTAAAAAAATATATAGGCTATTTCAAAATACTTACATATATAATGAAAATAAGAGGAATGCAGTCAACACACAAAACTTATTTACAGTATTTTCTATTCCTTTAATCTGCGTCCTTCTGCTACAGCTCTGCAGAAGGCCAGTTTGGATTTCTAATTAGTACCTGGCAAACACAATTATCTCCTCTGGCTATTCGTCACCAAAACACAGATAAAAGTGCCAAGCAGCCACAACACATCTTAATCCTTGGTCCAAGAAAAGAGACATTTTCTCAACAACATTCAATGCAAAGGTGGTTTGGAAAATTATAAACTCCAGCAGACATTTTTAAAAGTTTAAAGTCAGTACTTTAGAAAAACCTGCAAAAGCCATTTACTGTCTTTCATAGAACTGACATACACTTTCCAAAAAGGGAAAATATATTGATGGCATATTATACTAACCACTGGACAGACATTTTAAAATAGCATGCTTTTTTTCCAGTGAAGAGAAAATGTGTTTTAGAAAATTGCTTGGTACACAGTAGTAGATATTACAATGACATGCAAAATCTTAAAACCACGTGTGACTGTTACACCTGTATTTTATCACTTAAAAATGTAATAAACATACATGAAAATGTGCTGATGAACCTGCTATTCCTGCTATACTTGCCCATCGTTGTAGAACAGTCATTAACACTGTGTCCAGACTTACATACGATGGACTAAAATAACTGCGAATGTCTGATTTAGGAATACCGCATAAAAAGGCTACTAATGGCCTTGATGTTCAATTATGTTCACATCCAACAATGTTCAGTTTTCAACAAGCCATTGCCAAATCTGTAGCAAGAGCAAAATATTAAATAATTGCTGGATCAGGACACTACCTAGTGTCACTAGACAGTGATGTTTATTCATTTGTATTTTTCCATCAGCTTGTGTGAACGGACAACAAGGTTTTGGTTGGCCTGGCTATAATCTAATTATCTAAGAGCTATTCATCCTCACATCCCTGCCTTTCTTCTACCACAGAGGTAAGAAGATTTGAGGCTGGGATGTCTGGACTTAAGCCAGTGTGTTCAGACGTGGACTTCCAGACCTGGGTTGACCGGTATATCTACACCTTTAATCTTTATAATGAACTCGTACGATTCAGTTTTAACTCAAATAATCCCCAGCCTCTAATGTACATGTCCCAGGACACATGGAAGATTCTAGCACTTATAACCCAGCATATGAAGTAATGGCTACATGTGATTATGGTGTTACTCAGGTATATACTTTTTGCATTAGAGGTACTTGTGGGTAAGCTGTAAGTGTAAATAAAATGCTAAACATTAAGAAAACTTTGTTTCTTCTGTTCTTGGAGCAGTTATCTCTTTATTCTTAACATCAGTTCAGTTTGCAAATGCATAGGGGGTTTTCGGCATATAATGTCCCCATAAACAATGTTTTTATTCTTAATCAAAGAAAGGAAATCTGCACTGCATAAAACTCAGTTAAGTCCATATTTCCTGTGAGGATATTCATTTTACCAACAACAGAAAACCTTGGTATTTCATGAAGTCTGCAGATGTTTTGGTAAAGATTAACCTTACGCCCTTTCGCTCTGAGGTCAGCGAGGCCAGGTCTGTGGATTTTCCAAAGGGGTGACACTAAGACATGCAGGAGGACTGCTGCAGACCACAGGCCATGCCTCTCCCCAGTTTGTTCTTAACAAGGCGTGAGCTGAAGAATGATCCAGATTAGACATTACGTGGAGGTCTGGAGCCATTATCACGACACAAACCAGCAGGGGCGGTCACGCCTGACAGCCCATCCGATTCTCAGTATTAGTCAGAAAACTCTGCTTAGGCACACATGCACACGGCAGCTAATTGTGGACAACGTCCCCAGCATCCAACAAGAAAACTTCAACTATTGAATCATAAAACGCAAGAGCTGTCCAAACTGCATCTTACAGTATTGATTCTCTAAATGCAACTATTAGATACGTACTACATAAGCTGGATATACACAAGCACAAACTGAATAAACACACCAAAAAAACATCTTAGCAAATCAGATTAATGATGTAAGTGGACCATGCGTCATTCATTCACAACAGTAGTAGTCAACAAACACGTGTTGCTAGAATAGACCACTGCTCTATATTTAGTTAAGAATAAGAATTTAGTTGATGTTCTTCAGCCTGTGTGTTCAGTCAATGACTGCACTTTTTTGTGAAGAACTACCATAGATAGGAGGTTTTATAGAATCTGCAATCGACCAATTTAAGCTTTTCTATTCTTATAGCTAAACAAATGTTGTGTACTGTTAAGAGTGTAGAACATAG